>NC_057887.1:6041983-6360619 GCF_019740435.1 Gambusia affinis | reverse complement strand
GTGCCTCAGGAGCAAGCTTTGAGTGGACGTGATGTGCGGCGGGAAATAACCTCTTACTATTGATTATCTTTACGGGAACAGATCAAATCTGTGCCGCGTCTCTCTGCAGAACGGACACCTTCCCTGCCGCAAAAAAAAAAAAAAAAGGACTCCAGTGGTCTGTTTTCAAACATTTTATCATGAGACGATGTTGCATTGATTTGTGGCCTGGGTACAGATTTTCTATTTTTCTGAGTAGAAAATACAGGCTTACTTTATCTGTAGAGGTATGCTGTGTAGTTTTGAGAACTTTCTCAAAAAGACATAAGAAAAAAAACAAGGAAAAAAAAGAGTTTGATCTAAAGCCAAACCTTAGCTAATCTCTCCACTGACTCAGAGCTGTAATCACTTACTTTGGTTAGGTAAGTCTTCAGATATTAGGCTCTATTATCTTCAACAATCAGTTGGCTAAGGTTTAGAGACATTAAACCAAAGTTTATTTCACACTTAAAGTTGAAACAAGAAGAAGTTGTCAAACAACTATCAATTAACATGGTTTCACTGTTAGTGGGAGGCAGATAATAAAGTATTTAACAGTAATTCAGGAAGAAAATGGAAGACTTTTGTTGGAACCGTGGTTTACAACACACAGATATAACTAAATGACCACTTTGGTTCATCTAGTTACATCCGGAAGATCCACTAGTTTGACATGAGGTGTAGTTTGTCCCCATCTCTAATTTCCCACCTTTTCTAAACCTTTTCATTGCAACACGTTGTACACATCTGCCTAAAATAAAACATCCTGAAGTTGCACAGTCTCCGTCAAGACGTTACTGTTTACTGAAAATGCTCCTTGGTTAGAAACGTTGACGTGCAGTACAGCACTGATCTTTTGAGACGTTCTGAAACCTTTTCATTCCTTCCTCACCCCCCACCACATGGTCTAGATGACCTTACCTCAACTTTGAGTTGAATTAGAAGGACAGGATCAGAAAAACGTCCGGATTAAGATCCGAGGAGGATGTCCGACATTTAATCGCTGGGACAGGAAACTGTCGTGAGGTAAAATACCGTGGCTAAGTAAGCCAGACAAAATAAAGGTAACCATGGTCCCAAAACATTGGTAGAAAATTAATGTGTGGACTGCATACCTGAAAGCAGGTGTGTGTGTGTGTGTGTGCGTGTGTGTGTGTGTGTGTGTGTGTGTGTGTGTGTGTGTAGGGGGTCTCCGGTTCAGAGGGCTCCACGTTTCAGTGGCATGTTCTGTGGATGTGGTCGACCTTTTGACCCCATCAGTTGGGCCTCTAGGAGAAAACGAAGCAGACATGACGACGAGTGTCAGTTTTCTGTTCAAACTGTGCCGTTCGTTGACTGGCTCAAACACCACGACCCGTCGCTGCTGCTCACAACTGCGGAGAGAATTCAGCAACCCGTTTGTTTAAAATGGAGCAAACGGTTTGCTAAACAGCCAGTGACTGTACCGCATTTAGATTAGGATCTTTTCAGGCAGTGTTGTTCCCCAGCGCAGGCAATCTTTTTGTCGTTATTCCCAGTTGTGGGGAAACTGACTGTACAGCTCCTAGTTCCAGGGTGAACTAAATGTGAATCTTAATGGAACTTAATGGAACCAGATTCCTTAACTCTGATTTGAAGAATAAAAGCCTGGTAATATTTAAATATATATATATAAATATATATATATTTGACATACTCTGCTGCTGCAGTGTATTCTACTCCTCCAATTTCATCCACTCAGCCAAAAAAATATTTACACTGTTTCGCCCGACTTTTCTTCGATGTTCAGTCGCTTTGCTTCTCTGTCTTTCTTCTCCTTCCCGCTCTGCTGCAGCAGCAGCTGCTCAGGCGTCTTGCAGAAACTCGAATTCCCCCTGCCTCAGCCTCCTCTCCCTTAACTGTCTGTCGATCCGAGCTCCTGCTTTTTAAAACCGTGGACAGTTGGGAACCTACTCCCCCCCACCACCCCAACATCCGAAACTCCACTGGGGACCAGTCCACCCTTCGACTTCTGTCCCCCTCCAACAACGTTGAGGGACGGAAAACCCAAATGTCTTCCAAGGACTGTTGTGGTGTCATCCGAACACACCGCAGAGTCACTGCAGACTCCAGACTGTCGGGCTCTGCAAGACAACAACAAGCACACACACACACTCCACATACACATATGGGCTTGAGAGAATATCAGTACTCTCATAATTACTTTATATCCCTGTGAAAATACGGAAACGAGGAGAAGAAGTAGGATGAGGGCAGGATGAGTCCTAATCTTGGCCTCCGGGAAGAAACGACTTGTTGGAAGTTTTAGTAAATTAAATCATTTTTAGACATTTCTTGGTTGTTGCACTTCTTTATGATTCCAGCTCCGCTCATAAGTATTTTACTGGAGCCAGAACAGAAGGTCTTCATCCGGCCCGATCAGAGTTTATTATCCAGCTGAGCTGCTGTGGGTTATTTTACCAAAGTGATAAATGTTTAAATATGCAGTCAACATGTTTTCATAAAAAGACATTAATAAATAAAAATGCAGGAATATAAATGTGACACCTGAGCTGAGGCTGAGCTTTCTCTTCTGTTGTCCATTATTTCTTATTTACTGGTGATTTCTCTTTGCTCCCGGCGAGCAAATTCGAAGCTCCCATGTTTTGTGTCAGGTCTGCAGTCGCCATTAAATGTTCAAATGTTATTTTTTCCAAGGATCGGGGCTGATTTTAAGCAACTAAATGCTGGATATTAAAAAAAAAAAAAAAACAGAGAAAATAGGTTGCAGCACTACCTTTATTTATTTTTTTGTTTTGCTCTCTTCAGCAACAGAAAAACTAGATCACACATCTTTACTGATGAAAGATTATTCTCCACCTGCAACATTTAGCATACTGCGGATAAATTTCTAGTACGTAAACATGTAATTCATGGCTCCATCATCTCTTTACACGTCTTTTTGGACTAGCTTTTCTGTCCGAGCTCCACCCAATGAGCAGTCAGAAGCAGGCGGTCGTATGTGGACGCAGTCTGGCTGAGCCGCACCAAACCTTCGCTCACACAGAGCTCAACTATCTTGCTGAATCAAGATACAATTTCACAGTTCAGTTTGTCGAAGCTGAACAACATCTCTCTCTCTCTCTCTCTCCTCTGCGTGTTTTTGCCAGGAATGCACGTGTGTGTCCTTGTGTTTTATATTGAACAAGCAGTTGAGCCGCTTAGAAACTCAGATCTCCTGGTTGTTGTTCGGCTTGAAGCTCGCAGGCGCTGCCCCTCACACACGGCCTTCCGCTCACAAACAGAGGTTTTGATTTGTAAAGGCGTTGATTTTGTAAGGACACATTTTGATGATGGTCGCCTCTAGACGACCTCAGAGAGTTTCTGTCAGGTGGGAATCTGGAGTTTCAAACTAAATGAAACATGGTTTTGTTTCGCTGGTCAGCGGGCATGCTGGGGGCTAAAGCTGATTTTAGCCAGCGTTAGCTAAAAGCTGGCTAAAGCTTTTAGCTAAAGGTGGCCAAAAGCTGGCTGAAGCTTTTAGCTATGAATCGAAGGAATGCAACCCCATGTCCTGACGCCACCGGCGCCATGTCTCGCTGCGAGCACGATTGTTCTTGTACCGATGTTCTGTCTCTTTCAGCACTGGAAAACTGTACCCCAAAAGTTGGGCTTCATCAGACCATTACACATTTTCTTAAATAGTCTCGAAAGATTTTAGCCAAACTTGGATGTTTTTTTCTGAGAGACCTTACAGCCCTACTCCTTATCCAGATTTTCGGTGTAAACAAGTGGTGTGCTGACTAAAGCAGTAGCTGTTAGAAAATCCTCCAAACGTCAGATAAATCCCACAGGCGCAGCATGACTTCATTTCACCATCAGGTTCGCTGCATGTGATTAGCTGTACACTCAAGTCTGAATGGCGAAGCTGAAACTAGTGCACGCATTTTCTGTTCGTCGAGTTCAAAAGAACATTGTGGCCGTGAGTGAAGATGACAGCGGCAAGAGTTCCAGATACAAATGTAGGCAGAACATGTGGAATCGACTAAAATGAAACAAAGTGTTACTATTTAGAGAAAGAAAAGTCACTGAAATTGGTAAAACGAACAAATGTAAATGCTGTCAAGTTCAATAGAAAATAGCTTGCCAAGAAATATACAGAACATCAGTTGAGTTCAAATCAGAGAACATTTGCAATTGTGATCAATAACAGTAAAGGAAAAGATGAGGTTCCTTGGATGCATGTGAAGCTTTCTCTTTACATGTCAGCCCTGATGCTCTTTTATATTTCAACCCTTTCTTTGGAAACCGTCTCCAATATTGTTTTACTCTCTGAAAATCTGTTTGGATGTTGTGCTCCTAGACTCTTGCCCTGTCTCACATAAAAAAAACTGCTTGGATTCACGTTTTGTTGAGCTTCAGATATTCAGATTCCAGGGTTGAGCACATGCTGTGCTGTCCATCTACATGTACATCATGTTGTGAAGTGATGGATCCTCCCTCCAAATCACCAAAGTCAGGGGTTCTTTTCTCACAGGCAGAGTGAATACGTTTGGCGATATTGGATCCTTGATCCTAAATACATACAAATGACTATTTTTAAAAACTGTTACTGTTTAAAGTATTAATTCAAGGTGTTGGTAACTCTTGGTCACTGCGGTTCTTATGGCTCTCACAGATACTTTAGACTCAAAATAACTTAAATCAGTGGCAACAAAAGTGGCAAAACCCACAAAACAGACTTTGTTGGTATTTTCTTCTTCTTCCTCCTAACAGAACCTCCTTCCTCCTGTCTTCCAAAAAGCCTCGTGGAATACAAACCGATCAGCCTTTAGCTCTGATCTTTGCGTTTTTTTAAAAGATCTGAAGCATGCAGGAGGAACGAGTTCAATGCAAGCAGTAATTAGACGTCCTGGAATGTACCCAGCGTCAAGCCGCACACAAATAAGGCTCTGCACTTCTTCAATCTATAGCAGCTTGCAGGCTGTTCTCTCAGTCCATTAAACACATTCAGCTCTCCTACATGGAGCCTGGAGGTACTGGAGAAGTCCCATCGGTACTCCCATCAATCGCACCGAGAGCTTCCCAACAGGAAGATATTGAATTCAGCGAACTGGCCGCTTACCTGCGTTGGCTCCTGAAGGTTTCCGTCATAGGATTCCTTCGTTTTGTATCAGTGACTTCTACTGAGTGATGTGAAGGTGTTCAAAATGTTGGGAGATCCTACAGTAAAATAAAGTGGAGAGCATTAAGCTAGAAGCAACTTCCGAAAGTCAGGACTGTGATCTTGATTTGACACTAAATCCAGTTTAACTTCAAATAAAAGAAACAAAAACAAAAAGAAAAGAAAAAAAGCACAAATCTGGTAGTCGTTTGTTAATTGACAAAGCTAACTGCTACAAGCTACAAGCTAACATTTCTCTGTATGTTGTGTTTCCATTCACTGTAGCAAGTGAGAAGAAGAAAACAACATACTTGTAATGCTAAGTTCATGTGTAGTGTTCCCATATTGACATTTTCAGCTGGTAGCCGATGTAAAAAAGAAAAAAGAAAAAGTTTTCCTACCTGAGATGTGACTTTATGGAACATAATTTTTGTAAAACAAAAATTTTTAACTTCTAGCCTAAACATTCAAATCTAAAATATATTTTAAGACAGTAAAAAAAACAAAAAAACACCTATAGCACTGAAAAAAAAAGGAAGAAAGGAAGGAAAAAGTTCTGCACAGCTCTAAAATCTCTATCCCGGTAGTGGGTGAGTTGGTATTTACATATGTGGTGCTTGTTAGGAAGAATTCAACAGCAAGGGAAAGTTCCTCCAGCCGGGCCTGAGGAGGATAAGAAGATGTGAGAATCCTCACTGTACAGCAGAAACAGGATGTCCAGAACACTCCTAAATCTCAATCTGTCTTCACTCACAAATAGAAATGCTACTTTTTGTGAGCATTTTTCACTGTTGCACTGCCGCGCAAAAGTATTGCTCACACTCTCTACTCAAATTTTGTCATTACCCTAACTTTAATGCAAAAACATCAGCTTGCTAAAGTAATAGTTTTGTCATTTTCTGCCAAATGAGATTTCTTTTTTTTTATTTGTTTGTTTGTTTCTTTTTGACCTAAAACATGTTCTGGGAAGAAAAGAAAAATAGTGCTTTGTCTTTTGTTTACCAAAATCGCTTTTGCCAAAAAAAAAAAAAAGACAAAAGAAAAGAAAAAAAAGGCTTAGGCTATTATTTCTGGAAGGTGATAAAAATGGAAATTTCAGAAAAAGGCAACTGACTGCACCGAAGGTTACCTCAGGTGTCAGATTGGAGGAAGCCGAGTAAACATGAAAATCAACACTTTATAGTTTAGTCAAGAAGCCAAAAAAAAAAAAAAGGGAACATACGTCATGTTCCTTCCACTTCACAATTTTTGCACTACTCTTTGTTGGTTGCTGACACGACGCACAGTTGTGATACATTACAGATTGGAGTTTTTAAGAGAAGGAATAACATGCTCGTGTTTTTACTTTATCGAACGTCTTAAAATCGAAACACTCCAGCCTTGTTTGGGCGTTTTATTCAGCACCTTCTTAAAAAAAAAAAAAAAGGAACATTTGAATGATGTTTTCCTGCTGTTTATGCTGTAGGTAACACGTCTTGCCATGATTCCACACCCAGAGGATGCTGTTTGGTTTTTTTTGGGGGGGGTATTTTTTTCTTGACTGACAGCAGCTTCTCTGCCCTTGGCTTGGTCTCCAGCTTTCAGGATGGCAATGAAGAAGGCAGAGCTGGGCTTGTGCAGCGAGTTGAAGAGAAACTTTTGTTGAAATCAAAATTGTATGTTTTGACTTTCTGTTGAAGCCTCTATTATTCATGAACCAAAGAATCCCTGCAGCACTTTCTGCTGCAGCTGCTGTCATATCCACCTCGCATCCTGCAGAGTTTGTTGCATTTTGCCGGATTGTTTGGCGTGGTTTGCTTCGGGCGTCTGAAAGCACGGCGCACTTCGACTTTAGAGGAGAAGCAGAGAAGTGAGATTAAAGGTTACATTTTATGATGGCTGCATCAAGACGATCTGATCATCTACAAGTATTTTAAGTAAGGATTTCAGAGTTTAAAATCCAACGTTTTCAGATTTTGCAAGTGACGGCGACATACTTTATGCCGTCAAAGCTAAAATCTGGAGTCAGTTTCTTTGCTGGATCCTTTAATGAGAACGAAACATAAGCGGAACAATTGTTTTTCTATAATTAAAACTCACAAATCTAGAATTGGACGCATCTTCTTTAACAACTCTAAACATCTCCGTCTGTGTCACCGTCTTCTTCCCACAGATTAGCATTCAGATCCCCATTGGGCCTCGCCATTATCCCAACGGGGAATCCTGAGTGTGAGATGTTTCTTTGAAAATCCGAGAGGAGCTGTTGCCGTCTGCTGCGCGCAACAGTGAGGAGGGTAACACGAGGAGCCGTCAGCGTCCCATTAAACTGAGACGCCGATTCGCCTCAGTCTGGAGGGATGAGACGAGCCAATTTAACTGCGACGCGCAACGAGTTGAAAAGGTGGGAACGCTCTGGATGACTTTCTGCAGTTATTAGGCTGCGTATCCCGTGGCCCGATCTCAGGGTTTGTGTTAAATTTATTCTTTGGTTGAGGCAATCTCAGGCTTGCTTTTCTTTTTTCTTTTTCTTTTTTCAGGTTTTGTTGGCATCTTCAATCCGCGACCTCCAGTGCGCACTGGAGTAACTTCTAGCTGAGCATGAGGAGTTTGTGTTCTTCCCAGCTTGAGGCCACGGAAAAAGTGAGGGTTCTTAAAGGTGTTTTTTTTTTTTTTACAAATTTCTTAAAACTGCCACCATGATATGGTAGATTGACATAACACAAATAACCTCTGCCTCCTTGCTGTAGTTCTATTGCCATCTGCAGAAATACAACAATCCCAATCGGAACTGGGAGGAGGGTGAATGCGCCTGCAATCATGCTGGTGAATGCGCCTGCAATCATGCTGGTGAATGCGCCCGCAATCGTGCTGGTGAATGCGCCTGCAATCATGCTTGTGTACCCGCTGCAGCTGTGCTAATGGTAGAAAAACACACTTCTCGTGACAGGAATATAAAAATGTAATTTTTATATATGTGGTTATGTTTTTTCAGTTAAAAATGTTAGCTACGAAAAAACATAACTCACCTCCAAATCATAGAGCAAACGGAGCAGACCTCCGTTTGCTCGTAGGTCTGAGTTTGCTGCAGCCCTGCGCCGGTGCTCTCCTCAAATGTTTGTGTGTCCGTCATTGCCGTCCGTTCCCCTGTGGCCACACAACAAAGTGTTAGTGAGCCAGTGATGTCTAATAACCAGGCTGACAGACTGAGAGAGCAGCAGAAGCCAGCTGCTGTTCCACTTGCAGCAGTCAGCAGGGACTCACTCGCACACACACACACACACACACACACACACACACACACACACACACACGCGCCCAGACAGAAATTACAGGAAGGGTCAGCTTTGAAAGGCTAAAAGAACGCAGGTGAAGATTTAGACCAATGTTCAAGAGATCCTGCTAAGATGTGTGAGGGTGCCAGAAGGACGGAGTGATCCTGTAAAGGTGGTCCGGTTTTTTCTTCAAGATGAAAAAGTTGTTTTGTTTCTGATAATTTTGCAAAGACATCAAACCCAGGGTCTCCATAGTGCTTGAGGTCGTGCCGTTTCATCTTTTTAACATGACTTCTAATGTCATACTAAAATGTTTTCCATGTGTCCAATTTTGATCATCTGCAAGCTTAGCGACATAGCTGCTAACTCAACACACGACCTTCTGCAGGTCTTGTCAATTTCCTGGACCTCTGCCGTCACATCACAGAGTAAATTGAATCCTGCCAGGAAACTCGTTGTATTTTGGTATGAGCCAATACCAAGAAAACACTGGGTCCGTATCGCCGACTCCATCACCGACTCCATCACCGATACTTTTTAGTTTATTTTGGGTGTTTTTGTGATTTTTCTTTCGAATTCTTTGGTTCAAACTCAGGACAGAATCTAGACAAAGTTCAAGGGCGCCTACAAAATACTTTAACAACCTATTAACATCATTTTTGTGCATTTTTCATTCAATGAAGTGCAAAAACACAATTTGACAACAAAATCTTTTTTTGAGATAGTTATGATCAGATACTGATACCAACCTGGTATTGACAACATTTAGCATCTTCTGTGTTAGTTAGAGCATGAAAAAGACCTGAAGGGGGCAGAGTTTCACCTTCCTGCTGCACAACAAACATAAACACAAGAAAATGGTTTAGATCGCAGCATATTTAGCTGTTAGAATGCCCTAGTCAAAGTACAGCACTAAGTAGGACTTAATTCTGAGCATATGATGCTTTCATCCTTTTTTTAAGCGTTAAAAAACTTGTATATGTTTTTTTTTTTTTTTTTTCACTTGCAATAATTTGTGTTGATCCTTTGTTTGGTTGTTATGCGGCAAAGTGTGGAAAAAGTGAAACAAACGTCTCAGTCTAAAGCTGAAATTTTCTTCCAGAAACTGTGTTCCGCTCCTGCAGATTTTCTTCTCAAAACCGAATCCGTTGTCTCGGCTGAACCTTTCCACCCCGCGCTCCGAGCTCGTCGTGCAATCAAGAATCTCTCTCCCAGCTGGAGTTTGGCAGCAGGCAGCACACGCACACAAACATGAAGCTGCGGGCTCATCAGCCCCCCTGCTGGCTTCACCTGACCTTCGGCGGGAATCCAACAAACTCGCATCTCGGCTGCAACTGGAAACAAGCAGCTCTCGAATCAAAGCGTGTTGAAAACCAGCAGCAGCCACACAAGTGCAGGAATGAATCCAGAGGGTGCGATACCTGCAGAGGTAGCGCAAGTCATTTATAGCGTACGAGGCCGGAAAAAATAAGTTTTGGTTTTTTGTTTTTTTTTTGTTTTAAATAGAGACCACCTCCTCCTGGCAACGTTCAGAAATCCCTTAACAGGCGCACAGTTACCTTTGTTATTTTTTTTTACGATGCACAAAAGCAGAGAGGCGATACGAGCGCCTGGGTGGCAATTTGAAGAAACAGACATCTGTAGCTCTGAGAAAAGAAAAAAGAAAATACTTGGAGTGATTCATTTAAGAAGACCATGGAAGGGAGGAAGCACCGACCTGCTGCCGATCACGAACAACATTATGACCGCTGAACTGTGATGCCCTTAAATGGGTCAGAACATCCCCAATTCCGTTTCAATTTTAAAAAATCAACTGGGCTTCCTTCTTAACATTTCTCCAGCTTCCTGCTTTACTGAATTAACTATCCCAACTGTTGTTGTCTGACTTCTGAGCGAGAAGTCAGACGACGCTGCTCCTCTTTGGGTCTGTGGCCTCGCTGTCACTTTGCTGCAGAACTGATTCAAAGATTTCAATCGATATCTTTAAAGCACTGGACGGCTATTTTATTTTATTTTTTTAAGGGGTGACCTTCCTTAAGAATTTCAGATAGCCTGTATATATTTAGAAAATCTATTTCCTATTTACAGTAAGTCCCTTCTGATAGTTTCTAACTTTCAGACTCTTTACATCAACCTGAAACTTTTAAAAATAAATCGTTTGTGTCATCCTTCAGTGATTTTGCAGTCCCAGCGGCTCTTCAATTTAGTCCCATTGCTCTTCTTATCAGTTTCAACATGTCCTTTATTTAGCATTGATTGCACGTTAAGTAATAATAATAGTAATCATTATGTGCAGTTAGTTTTCTCCACATCTGTGGCTTTTGCAGGTAGACCAGGTAATGATACAGTCATTACTTAGAATTTGTACATATTTAATAAATTTGCAAAAATGCCAAAACCATATTCACTTTCTCACTATGAAGTAACAAAATCAGAGAAAAGTAGGGGGTAGGAACACTTTCATGTTGCATTGTATCGGTCTTTCACATACAATCTCGATAAAATACATTGCAGTTTGTTGTTGAAATGTTACATTATGTGAAGGAGTTGTGGCATAAATTCTATTCAAATTTTTCGTAATACTTCATTCCGAGAAGACGCTGATTTTCCATTCTTCAAATAATCCTCTCAGCTTTTTTTTTCTCCGCTTGTCACACAGAAACCCGGAAACACACATCCTGAAAGTTTAATTTGAATCCAGAAAACTGTTACAGCTGTCAGCCATTCGCACGGCGCTCGTAGACACGGGAGAAAACAGAAATATCAGTGGAACCGATCCGCTCACTGCGAAGAAACAGCGACCCCTGTTGACAAAGAACTGCTCCTCATCCAAGCGCAGCGCCTAGAGTTCGGCTGTGATGCCTTCACTGTCCTCCTCTGACGTCCCACTGATCTCAGATCACTTTCTTTTTCCTTCCCGTCTTAAAATCAGAAGATGCCACTTTGACAGATTTGCATCTTTGTCTTGATTCAAAGGGAAGAGGTTCAGAGAGCAGAGAGAGGGAGACTGCTGCCATTTTTCCAGACAGAAACAGAAGTGGTTTGTTTTCCTGGAGTGTATTCAGAATGCAGACTGAACACTTCCAGGCAGACTGTAAACTTTCCCTCAGCACACAGAGACTCCTGCCTTGCTGAACCGCTGAATATTTTAAAGGGTGTTTATTATTATTATTATTATTATTATTATTATTATTATTATTATTATTATTATTATTATTATTATTTATTTATTTATTTATTTATTTAATGTTAGACTATCCACACACTGCGGATCTGGCCCTAAACCTGTTGCTAAGCAACCAGGTGGTACAGGCCAGAGACGTAGATGGTCACTGGAGAGAGGAATTTGAGGGGGTTGATAAAAACAAATGGAAATACAGGGCAAAAACAACGCAGAAACTAAAAACGGTGGAGTCCCTGAACGTAGCTTTACACACAAGAAGTCGGAGATGTTTTAGGTAGCGGTAGCTCCTGCTAATCGGTAGGATTAGCATTAACTACTGTTTATATAATGGAGCTACTGTTTATGTAAAGTAGTCACTGCAGAGCAAAATCCACTCCAGTGTTGTTTCGCCTCAGGAACTAATCGGAGTAAAACAGATTAGAATCTGTTCTTGTTTTACGTTTATTAAGGTTTTACAGCAGTACGCCATTCCAGGCTTTCTAAAGCAACTTTTCAAAATACTTTTGGCAAGTTTTTTTTGGGTTCAGAAAACAAATCCCCAACTGAAGCAGAATCACAGCGCCAACACAAACAGCAGAAGAAGAGATGGCTCTCCATTTATAATTTACCTCCTCGCCCTCCTCCCTCTCTCCCCTCCAGACAGCCTCCATAATCTAACCTGATGGTTCTGGCACCTCCTCTGCCTCTCGAGTCTGTAATTAATCACACCTCGGCGGTGTTGCAGGTCGGAGGTCAACTCATCAAGGTGAGAAATACAAGGTCGACCAGATCGTCTGTCACAGACGCAGCCGGCTTAGGGAGGGGGCGGAAAAATTCAACGCGAAGGGAACAAGGGAGGAGGGCAATGAAGA
Organism: Gambusia affinis; assembly: GCF_019740435.1. NCBI lineage: Eukaryota > Metazoa > Chordata > Actinopteri > Cyprinodontiformes > Poeciliidae > Gambusia > Gambusia affinis. The sequence goes on along the minus strand of NC_057887.1, from coordinate 6,348,193 downwards.
TGGACGAACGAAGCAAGGCAGTGGCCGCATGACACAGACAAGAGAGTTTTCTGCTGCTCCTCAATCTGGATGCAGAGGCCCCCCTCACATCTGATATAAAATGAAAACATAAAGCCATACTCTGGACAGGAATCACGGGTTGCAAGCAGCTTCTCATCATAAATGCAATAGAAAACTTGCTCAAGATGGGGCTGACAGGTCAGTTATATTTTGTTAATCCTTGTGGATGGATGGAAAGAGGTTTTCTATTGGAGGGATAACATGGCTGTCACACTCCTGGTGGCCTCACACTCACATCCCCGATCAATAATTGGTGATTGGAGCTGCAGGATGTGTTGTGAAGCCAAGCAGTGTGTGTGTGTGTGTGTGAAGAGAGAGACAATGAGGATCGCTGGTGTGGCCAGAGATAAATGTGTGTGTTCAGTGGTGTGTCTGGTCATTGTTCTGTCTGTGTGGCTGCTGGCTTATTGATTGGACCGACAGTGTGATCTGTGTTTTCTGATCAATCGCAGCAGCTCTTTGATGTCGCTGCTGCGACGACCGTCACCTGGAGCTCTCCCCGTGAGCGCCCCGATTGGCTGATTACCTTTTAACTCGACTCTCCTTCGTCTTTCTCCTATTTTTATGCTTTGCTGAAAATGTTCCCAGAGTACCTTTTTTCTCAAATTCTGTGAAAATAACTTTTTTTATTTTACCGAGTCTTCCAACAAAACAAGCAGTTTGTTAGTATTTATAATAGAGGAACTTTGCTTTTGAACATTCAAAAAGACAGACAGACTTGTGGTTTTTATCATCCGGGATCCCCCCACCCCCACAATTTGACTTTGTGAACAATTTTGAGAATTACCATGCTAGTAGATTTTAGCAAGCAGCTACCGGACCTTCACACTCTCACTACCATGTCTCCACTTTGGATACGATTTTTTCTTCTTTTTTTTTTCTGAAATCTGTTTGTAACAACAGGTCACAAGCTTCCTAAAAATTAAAAAAAGAAAAAGAAAACATGCACTTTTGTCTAATCAGTCCACAAAATATTAACCAAAACAAAACAAAAATAAAATTGAGGTAATTCCAAGTAAAATCAAGGTTTGACAGGAGGGATAATTGCTTAGGCCAGTTTGGTTAGAAAAACCCTTTCATTTACTCATCATATTCTTTATGAAATATTAAAATCTGTGATAATCTGGAACGTAGAAGTAAGACGATAAAGTAAATAAATTGAAGAAATCTACCAGGGCAAACACTTTTTCACAGCAGTGTTTGTATTAAATTCATTTAAAACATTCATTATTCAGGCTGCATGTCCCATCGATGCTCACAGAAAGAGTTTAAAATGCATACAAATTTTTGGTTTATCTGTGGGCTTCTTTTTATTTATTTTTGTTTGTTTGTTTGTTTGTTTTCCTGCATCAAATTGATGTTTAAGCTTCCCGGCTCCAGACGATTTCATTCAGAAAAGAAAGAGAAAAGAAACACTTGGAAAATCTTTTGGCAACTCGTCCGTGTCATGATGCAAGGTGCAGAAATGAAGCAGAGGTTAAAAAAAAAAAAAAAAAATCAGAAATCTCTGCAGCAGGAGAAACCGACGCCTCACCTGAGTAACATGGCGTAACCGATCTCGATTCAGGGCTCGTCGCCACCCTCACGAATCTGCTTAACATCTAAACCAATTCAGATCAGGATGAGGAAAAAAGAAATAAAGCTGCAGCGAAATTATGAGTGAAGAATCACAGCAAAAACCATCAATTTGCTGAGCCAAAACTGGCTAGTTAGTAACATTTTCATACTTGTCCTACATTTAATTGATTAAAGAAAAAAATATATATAGTACATTGAATCTCGTCTGAAAGGTTTACATTGTCACATCCTTTCATTCGGAGATCATTTAGCGGTTTTTTTATTTATTTTTTATTTTTTTTTTGTTTTTTTCCCATGCAGAAAACCACAAGAATAAGTTCAACTCAGCTTTCCGGTGTTCGTGTGCTTAGCCGACCTGGAAAGCCGTCACCAGGAGCGGAAACGGGTTCGGGATTGGAATGGGAGCAGCTGAAACGTGTTGAAGCGGCGACGTGGCTGGTGATGTTTCCTCGTCGTCTCGCAGGAGATCAGTTTGATCCGCAGCCCGTGTCAGTCGGCAGGCTGCAACGAGCCGTTTTATTGGGTTTAATAAAGCGAAGCGTGTTAACAGCTGAACACAAACCTGCCTCCCCCCCCCGCCCCCCCAAACCCTTATCCAACCAACGTGCCTCTTTCACTTCCAAAGCAAAGCAAAGCAAAGCAAAGGGCCCGGTGACTCTGAGCAGAAACAAACCGTATCACAGGGCTCTAATAAAGAAAACAGTGGAGAAAAGGTTCAAAGTTTTCTCCTTTTCTTTTTGTAGACACTCCTAAAAATATATCCTGAAGATCTTGATTTATTACATTTTAGCAACATCACTGAGAGACTAGGAAGTAAAAAAAAGAAAAAAAAAGATTCCTTAAGGAGATGTGCATTATCATATTGTTTTTGTTTGTTTGTTTGTTTGTTTAAAAGGATTTTTATTTATTTATTTGACACTTCAAACGAGGGCTGGACAATAGGCCTATATCAATAAAATGTGTCATGACAGACGCATGATCAGTATCAATAGATGACATGTCTGATAGAATATTCAATAAATTCACTGAACTCCAATCCAGAGCCTGTAGGGAGTAATGTAGGCAGAGGAAAGGCTAGCTTCACTCTTTGGTCAACCTCTCTATGGTTACCTAGCAACAACTTGAGGCTTCACCACCATGCCTCATAACTGCTCAAAAAAAAGGAAAAAAGAAAGAAAATCAACAATGTGGAGTGAAAGCTGAGGATCAAGCAGAAAAGCCCATGCCACCAGATTGGCAGTTATTTCAAATATTTGCAACAAATAACTAATCAATAATTATCTATAGACTGATTCAAAACCCTTGGATCGTGATACGTTTTTTTTGTTGTTGTTTTTTTTCCCAGCCATATCTACTTCCAACCTGAAACACTGTGCAAAAAACTAGCCGAAAAACCGCAAACAACCAGCCGAAAAACCGCAAACTGCAGAATCCAGCCTAAACATGGCCGTCAACAAACACCATCGCTGAAGGTTAAGGGTCGTCGTCCTGCTGGATGGTGAACCTGCCTGTCTGACCTGACAGTTGCCACGGACCTCTCCTCCATTTTCAGATGAATAACTGAACTGAACCCCGCCCTGCTTTAAAAACTATCACATGAATTAAAAGCCCCAGAACACACAACGAGGTTTTTTGACGTTACGACGCGACAAAAACCCTGAAATTATTCAAGTCACTGCGTTCGAACGCGGCGACTATTAATCTACGTTCTTCTTTTTTTATTTTTTTTATTTTACCGAAGCTGTAAAGTTGCCATTTGGGGGTCCATCTGGTCGCGCCGGTATCGACGGTGGGAGGTTTTGATCTGCGGCTTGTGTCCGCCCGCTGGCTGCAACGAGCCGTTTCATTGGGTTCAACAAAGCAGAGCGTGCCAGCAACTGTCATCCGAGCCGCGAGGCCAAACCTCCCCACGTGCTCCAGAGCAGCAGAACAAAAACGGGCGAGCCCCCCCACCCCCCACCGCTGGACCTCGGACAGCGAGGGTCCGCACGGTCCATAAGGAGTCCATTATGCTCCATGTGTGTCCACGGCCCGGCCCCACGCTGCGGTGTCTGTAAAAAGGCCCGGCTCGGACCCGGCAGAGCTCTGGCACACACGGTGCTCGGGACACGCCGCTAAATCCCATTAAGAGTCTGTCCAGAGACAGCCAGTTACTGTCAGTCATCATGAGGCCCTCCCCGCAGGAAGCCGCAGCACTTTTAATTAACTCTCAAAACAAGATGCACACTTCCAGACTGATGAGCTTTTTAATGTGTCACAACGAGGCTGCAACCTGCAGAGGTTTTTTTAAAAACAACAACAACAAAAAAAAAAGGCACAACAAGCTCCCAACTTCGTCAGTTAATACGCTTGTGAACCAAACTTCACCTTTCAGTCCAAATTCTTGGGGAAGGGATGGACGACGAAGTGGTACTCCTGAACCCAATGAATTGTAACAGACCCTGCATCTTTCACTTGTGTTTCTTTAAATATTTCTTGATTGTTTAAATCTATACAACAAAAATCAAGACATTAAAGTTTGTTTCACTTACACCAGACAATCACAAACACCGTAGAAAAAAAAAGAAGCAAACTTTTCCTCTCAATTTCTGAGAATAAATCTGTCGTTTTGGAAATCCTGTTGGGATTAATAAAATGATTTGAATTTGCTAAATCCCAGGTGACAGAATTGCTCTCTTATTATAAGGCCTCAAATCAATGTCTCATGATGTCCTTGTGTGATATTGTAAAAAACAAACAAACAAACAAATAAAGAGCACAGGATCTAAACAAGACACATTTCTTTACATTTGGGAGAAAAAGGCAAAAGGCTTGACGACACTTTGCCCAACTGTGAAGTAATCGGGTAGCAGCACCATTGGGGGGGGCGGGGGAGGAGAAATTATTCAATGGAAACATTTTAGTACCATTTCAAGACTTCAACTAAAACATTAAAGCTTGTGGCTCCTCCAAATGAACAATGATACTGAGTGTACAGCTACGCCACTTCAAAACAAAGACAATGCCAACACAAAGCCGCCGGTCTCAGCGCCACGGAAATGTGCAGGCGGAGCTGAAAAGTTGTGTGTGAGCACAAGACAGCTCCAAAACCCAACTCGGCTCAAGAAGTGCCATCAGGAGCAAAGGGCAAAAACGTTTAGCAAAACTATTTAAAGAAACTAATGGAAGGATATCCAAAATTCATAAGAGTCACATTGTTAAAGACTTCTAAATTTGAAAGAAATCTGAAATATCGACTCTCGTTTTAGCAAATAGTGTAAAACAGGAAAGTTTAGTCTGATTTAATGTCACCCACACAGTGGGGGGGAGGGTGGGGGGCTGAGAAAGTGGTTCCACATTCATAAATTAACAGAATAAATCAATATTAATATCGGCACTGCAAGCATCCACATTCAACTTGATTTAAAATGACAGAACTGGTATAACTTTGGAAAATGTTCCAAGTGTAAAATACTAATCTCTCTCTCTTTTTTTTACCATCATAAAATATGCTCTATTTTAAATGAGAAACATGAATCACTGCTTCAGTTTACTTTAATCAGTCGTTTCCATTTTTCTTTCCATTTATATTTAATTCTAGGACTTTCTTCAGATATATTTTTTTATTTATCCCTTTTCTGAGTTACTTCATAATTGTTTATTCAGTAACTTCACTGTCAATTCAACACGTATTTAACTCATTAACTTATTTTCCAAATTTCCACTGACGTTTTTATGTTGTTGACAAACTACGTAAGAAATCTCAAAATGTGACAAAAACATTAAAATACATTTGTAGCAACTGTTGTGAACTGGTCGTGCAAAAGAAACTCGCCTATAAATGCGCATGCCAAAAAATATTTCAACGACCGGGCTGCACACGTTCCATCACCCTAATTTAAATGCTGTTTAATATTAACTCGAAACAGATTCAAGGGCTGAAATATTCAGTAAAAGGGAAATATAGCTTTTCTGGAATAATTAGAGAAGTTGCAGCACATTTCATTTTAGTCTGTTTATTATTTAAATGCAAGCAGCAAAAGGCCCTCCAAACGCCGCGTGCATCACTGGTCCAATAAGTCGGGATGTTTCCTCTCCTGGACCCTCCTCGGTCCACAACGCTCACTGACTCGTTTCTAATCCCTTTTTGATGAACTTGGTTAATGGACCTCCTGCAGTGGCTTTGGCTCTGTTCATTAGGCAGCACACGACCTTCTCCACGCCCCCGGATTCACGCAAGCCGCGTCCCCCCCCCATCCCCCCCCCAGCCACCCTCGTGTCTCTCGGGTCCATAAATTCCCGTCCCAGAGTTGGGGATGTTTGAACTTGCGCTTCCGTCCCCAGCGCCGTCTGGTTCTGGTTCTGCTTCAGAAGAACAAGTGGAGACATGCCGCCGCGTAAAAGCCTGTTTGCGCCCTTCATCACCGCAACTCCGGAGGGCGGGGTCGGCCCCGCGGCCCCCGTGGATCTCAGCGGGGACATCCACGCCCTGCTGCAGGGGACCCGAGCGCAGGAGCAAGCCGAGGCGGCGCGCTCCAGAGACAGCCGTGACTTCTGCGAGGCGTCCCCGTGCGCCATCGTGGAGCTCCGGCTGGGCCCCGCCCTGCACTACTTGCAGCCGGACAGGTGCGCCCTGGAGCGGGCGCAGAGGCGTCGGCGCCTGGCCGCCAACGCCCGGGAGAGGAGAAGGATGCTCGGACTGAACGTGGCGTTCGACCGGCTGCGGAGCGTCATCCCGAACCTGGAGAGCGAGAAGAAGCTGTCTAAATCCGAGACTCTGCAGATGGCCCAGATTTACATCAGCACCCTGACTGAGCTGCTGCAGGACGGGAGCGGGACCTGCGGGCCTTCGGAACCGAACAGAGCTGGACCTGAGGGTGAGGTTCGGAACGCGGAGAGGAGCAGATAACCGGAACGCGTGACAGAAACTGAAGGACACTAAAAGACTCAAACTTTTTTTTTTTTACACTGTTTTCTACTGATTGTAAATAAATACTGCAATAATGTTAACGTCTGCAGCTTTTAATATTCACGTCATTTAAGAGATTTCAGATTGTTTTTTTTCCTCCCTCTTTTCACACAATAATATCCTCAAAAAAACAAAAAAAGTAAGAAAGAAGTACCAAGTGATAATTCAGGACATTGAGGAGGGGAAAAAGCAGTCCGGCAGTTACTGAAAGTAGCAATTTTTATTATTTTAAAATTATATACATGTAACCAAAGACACAAGTCTGCAAATTGGTACAAAGATCAAGTTTTCCTGCAGAAGCTCTCTGTCCATCCGTCCAAAACAAACACAACTGGGCAAAAAAAAAAGGCTTTAGAAAATGAAAAATAGAGTCCGATTCACAAAAGTCTAGCATCTAAAATTAAATTTACCCCCCCCCCCACCCTGAATTTTCCCACAACCCCACCCTTTATAACCCCAGACCCACCAATTTTAACCTCCCAAACCCCCAAATAACATTCCTCCTACATGAGGAAATCAATCTATGTACAGGGACTATGTACAGAAAGCTCTTCCATTCATTCTGCAAACGTCCGGGAATAAAGCTCTGTAAACTTCTGTTTAAAGGAGTGTGAGGTTTGAATTATGTGTGTGTGTGTGTGTGATGACACGTGCCTCGAACAAATCAAGAAACCATTGAAGAATCTGAATTGCAACACGCTGCAGAGTTAAAAGGAGTTACAACTATGAATGACCAACACCATTGGGTTTTACACAAGACTCAGAGGTGTTGGTTCCTGTGAAACGTTTATTGATTGAGAAGTTGTTGGTTTTTTTTAGTTTTTTTTTTTTTTTAATGAAATGCCACAAATGATCCTTGCTTCGGTAATAGTTTTCATCCCAAGGACTTTTTTTTTTTTTTTTTTTTTTTAAGGATTAGATTTATCCCCAACCTGATATCCTCAGAATCGAATGAGCCAATCAGCTTCTGGGCTCCAGTGCGTCGGAAACACACCATTTGAAGTCCGAGAAACCCAAAGGGAAATTTCCACCTCGAGCTTTCAGGGACTTCAGAATATCTTGGTGCGACTTTCACTTCCTCTCCTCCTGTCACGGCCGTGCTTGATCTCTGTTCAACTTCCTTCGTGTCTGCGTCCATCTACAGCCATTTGTTAGGGATAAACGGGTGTTGCATATAGAAAATAATCAGAAAAATTGAATTTTGACAATGCAAACAAGAGAAAAAAGCCTGTCTGTACTAATAAACGGAAAAGGAACATGGCCCACAGTGACATTTTCAGGTGGTCCGGACTAGATTCTGTGCTTCTGAGCCACAAAAGATCAACAGCTTTGATTCCTGAGCGTCTTTTTCACAGAGTCAAGAGGTGAAAAAGGGAGAGAAGAGCAAGACGAGGAGTAGAGAGGATGTCACTTTCAGAGCAAAGAGATCAATTTGGACTTCTCTGGGTTCTTTCTTTTAAATCATCTTGCGACGTTTTGAAGCTTCGAGGACAGGAGGGAGTCGGCACAGAAAACCCCCCCAAAAAAAAAACGTTTGCAATCGGAGGGAAGATGAGACATGAGGGATTTTCAAAAAGAAATTCAGGAAAGCAAAACGGGGAAGTGGGACTGGACATAAAACAACATCTCGAGGAACTTTAAATAAAAACGAAAACAACTAAAAGCCAAACGCTGCTTTAGGGCGACACTTCAGAAACGGGTGGAGGAACCAAATCATCCACTAATGACAACAACGAACCATGGGGGAGGAGAAGGGCTGCCTTTGACTGGAGGAGGAGGCGTCTCTCAGCGGCAGAGGACAGTGTAGGTGTTGGTGTGTGAGGCATAGAGTTTGTATGCATGTGTGTGTGTCAGGCTTCTCTAGCAATGCTCCAGGTAGTCAATAATCCGGGAGATGGACTTCTGTCCTGCGGTGCCGACGTCGCACTGCAGACAGAGAGCAGAGTTTCAGCGGTTATAGGAAAAAAAAAAAAACCTTCACAAAATCGTCAGCGCTGACCTAATTCATAAATCATTTAAATCTCTTCTTAGCTAAAAGCTAAAGAAAAGCCGCAGTAAATTTCAACTGGCATCAGAATCATTAAAATTGTACTGCGCCTTGCATTGTTTCACCCTAGAAATTGAGGAAAACCTTTTGTATTGGGGATGTGTCTAATAACGGAGCCAGATGTGAGAAGCTATTTGTGGCTGTCTGTCTACGACATGTTGAGACGTGTCTGAGGTTCTTCCAGGCTGCAGCAGAGCGAGAGAGAGCCACACTTCTAACAGATGACAGGAAGGCCGAACGCGTACGGCACAGTTATTGTGTCATCGTTTTGAGCTTTCAACGTGTCGCTCGTTGATTTGGAAATGGTGGCAGGATTTTAGAAATCTCAGAGTCAAGCTAGCATCAGCTGCAAAAAATAAGTGACGATCGCTGTACTGCTTGCCATGCTAGTTGCTAACAGGCACTGCTTAAACTAGCTTATAATCTCAACTCCTTAGTGCCGCCGCCTTTGAAATAAGAGTAAATGCAATTTTACAACAGCTCCTCCCCTGTATCTCAAATATGCATAATCAGTAAGTGTTAAAAATGAACACCAGGGGCACACCAAATTTTAAAAAGCCTGATCTGCCAATTCTGACTTTATGCCTTAAATAAATAAATAAATAAATAAATGAAATGTTTATGCTAGCTGATTGTTGGTGCACTCCTACAGACGACTTCCTATATCATCATCATTAAGTCGACACAAACATTGGCTGAAACTGGTGTCAATTCGTCAAAAAAAACAAAAACAAAACAAAAAAACAGTCTGTGCTATTCATCCTCAGGTACAGGAATGTTCCGAAAGCTGCGACTCACTGTGAGGTTCATGAAGTTGAGGAACTTCTTCAGCATTTCTGTCATGATGGAGAAATCTCCTTTTGGCAGGTTTTCTCTCACAGTAGTCACATTCATCTGGTGGAAACAAACACGGCGGTGATTAATCATAGAAACTGTACCTCTGTGAGCGGGATGTGTGGGGCAACGCAGAGAGACTCACCGGGCTCCCCTGACACAGGCAGCCCAGCAGCAGTGCTGTGTACGAGGCTACAATGCTGTCCTCCATGTGCTTCCCTGCGTGCTGCAGAGCTGCAGGGAAGAAATCGGGACGTTTTATTCAACACAATTCGACTGAGTTCTGTCCAGAGAGTAAAGCAGAGCTCCGCTCTACCTTTGTTTAGGTCCAACTGCTCGTCCTCCTCGTCGTTATTCTTCTTCTTGGCCTCCTCCTGTTTGTCCGAGGCGTTGTCGTTGGCGACCCACTGGATCTCGCCTCCGGTCTCCTGCCACTCGCCGCTCTGGTCGAGCGCCGGCTTCGGCGCCTCTTTGATGAGGTCATCGGTCTGCGCCTCGGCCAGCACGGCGGCTCGCTCGCGCTGCAGGAACAGCTGAGGGGAAATAAGTTCAATCTGGATTACATTAAGCCCATGATAATTTGAAATGACTGGTTCAAAGCAAAATTAAATTTCATCGTATCATTTATTGTGAAAGTTTCTTATCACGATAAGAATCCTGATTTATCCGCGTCTCAATAAATTCCAATTAAAGACGTAAAAAAAAAAAATAACTGTCAGTATTACCAGAAACATTTTCACCAGTTTCTGTGCTTTCTTTCATGAGAGCATCAATAAATATCAGCAAATTCAAAATTATCATTAAAAAAACACCCATGATATAGAACAAACGTAGGCGGCGTCCTGATGTCGCCCGAGTCAAATGGTTGCGTTTGTCAAGATGTGCGTTTGTGGCGCTAGAAATGCTGTGCCATGCAGTCACACAGTTACCAAAAAAAAAAATGAAGCAACAAACAATTTATCATGGTTTTTATCGTTATCGCAATAGCATCCTGAAATATCGTGATAAAATTCTGAGCCAGTATCGCCCACCCGTACCTGTACGAGAGCTGCGATAGCGCTCAGAGGCCCTCTGCCGTTGCCACCACTGCCCAGGTCCGGATGCTGCTCGCTGAGCAGGACGGTGGAGTCGCACGGCCCCTCGCCCCCCTCCATCTCCATCTCCATCAGGAAGTATCTATTCCTGGCACTGTACTCCACCAGGTTGATCAGCAGCCCCAGACCCTGAAACGCACCGGAAACGCAAAGGTCGACCTTTACTCCAGATCGTGTTCAACCGGGCGTTTTATTTCTCTGGGTTTTCCTGTCGGCTCGGGTGTCATCTGATGCGCACCAGCACTCTGACATCAAATCTCTGCTCCTGAGGAAGATACTGAGGGACTTTGAGTACGCAGTTCAGGGCGGTCGCTATCAAATCCTCCTGCTCGCCCGTTTTTGTGCTGCCCCACTCTGCATACACACACACACACACACACACACACACAAAAACAAAAAAACATGAGAGCACTCGTCTTCAACTGCTCATTTTGCGGTTTAAACATCTTCGCCGAGCGTTTTTCGGAGCCTCACCGTTGTCGTGCGTCAGGTTGAGCAGGACTCCAATGATGGCCCTCATGCAGTTCTCCACTGCTTTCCCCACCGTGCCGCCGTCTGACCTCACCTCCCTGCTGTACCGCTGGATCATCTGCTCGCACCTCCTCAGAGCCCTGAGACAGAAGGTTTAACGCTTAATCGCAAAATACTATCACCATGGGAACTGCTGGTACGCAATCTAAACACAGGGTTCGGGCACTTTTCCTTTTGCAGCATTTTCAAGGATAGCTTTCAAACATTTCCAGCGTCACACTTTGGAGATGAAAAAAAAAAAAAATATATATATATATATATATATATATATATATATATATATATATATATATATATATATATATATATATCCGTGACGTGCGGTGAGGTTCATAGCTGGTGAGGCACTGACGTCATCAGAATCAGATTTGCAAATAGATGCATAGATTGACAGCAGTTTACAGGTTATGTTTCACTTCTGCATCCTTACACATACAAACTGTAGCTCACAAAACACACATATTATCTCCTGCTTCGATTGAAAGTCCATTTGAGAAAACTTTTTTAGTGTTGTAATGTAGTCATCCATGTCGAAAGTCGGGATAAGCGAGAGGAAAAAAATCACTATCTATTATAATCTATCGCTGCACTTGACTTGCTTCCCGAATCGTTTAGCCTAGCTCGCTGTCACTTACTCGGCAGTTGAGGAGTGAACAAGACGAACGTCTGGGATCTTGAGCCCCTGCCATGAGGCAAGAGAACTGCCTGCCTCACCGAACCTGTTCTCTGCCGCTTATAATCGCCATTACACTAAACACGTACACAAACACAGTTGGTGACAAAAGCACTGTACATTATATACATAAGCTAAATTATTGGAAATAAGTTCACATATTAAATTTGTTTAAACCATTCCCCACCGTGCCGCCGTCTGACCTCACCTCCCTGCTGTACCGCTGGATCATCTGCCTCGCACCTCCTCAGAGCCCTGAATGGGAAAATAAGAAGGTTTAGAAGCTACATGAAAAATAAATATTTTTTAGTACAAACCACCGGATGAATATAACAATTTAAATTACTTTATGATTATATATTTTCTTTCTTTCCATGATGGCTGGTGAGGCACTGCCTCACCTGCCTCCCCTGACCGCACGTCACTGATATATATATATATGAAAATGAACTAAAAAAAATAAAACATTTCAATAACGTTGTTTAAAGTATAAAACATAAGCCAACCTTTATATCAATTGCACGGATCAATAAGTTGTTGACTACTAGGAATAATAAATATTCACAACACAAACAAGTCGTGTTGAGGTAAACGACATCACAGCTCAAATTAAATATTAAATAATTTCGATAATTCTGACCTAGAACAAGAAAAGTTTAGTCTGGTTTAACTTCAGACAGAGAGAGAAAACAAAATGTCTGTCTTTTCATTAGGCGTCTGAAACTATAAAATGTAGTTTTCAACTACAAATCACGGTTTTCAAGTTTAGAGGTTTTAATCACACTTTAGATTCCACTTTATTACAGGACTGCAGTTTCAATATCAAAACACTTTGAGCGGCTTCAAGCAGAAAATCAGGCACTTTCCAAACCTTGATGACACCCGATTGAAACTCAAGCATTTTCAGGGATTTCTAACACCCGTCCGGACCCTGTGAAGAGCAATGTGGTTTTAACTCTAAGATGAGTACGAAAGAACTTCCTATCAGGCAAAGAGCTGAAAGCTCTGGCCTGTCAGGTGACCAACTTGGTTCACGTCCAGATTCTGAACAGGACTTTAACTCTTCAACGACGTAATAAAACAGAGCCACATTCAGGGAAACCGCTGTGTGTATATGTATGTGTGTGTGTGCGGACAAAGTCAAACTGCGGCAGCTGGGAGGGTGAAGTGGGTCAGCAGCCCGATGTAAATAACCAAATTAGATCAAATGTCAGCGGTGAATGAACAGAGCAGAAACCAGAGTCTGGACGCAAAGAAAGACAGAAGGAAAGACATAAAAAGGAACATCTGGATGAAATTAACTTGGGAGCTCATAGAGGGGAACGAGGGCGAATCTACAGTCACGATGCAGAGGAAGCTCATCCTCGCTTAAATGGAGGTTTTGATTCTTTTTTTTTTTTTTTTAAGACAGTCTTTTGTAAATGTTGTTGGGATCATTGGCTGTTGATGACCCAGTTTGGCCCAAGTTTCAGCTGTCGGGCAGATGGCCTCGTATTTCACTCCTGGATACCTCGCAGTCCCTCCACGGAAGTCGCGATCGCAACCATCGATGCAGATTCCCTCGTCACTCATACATTTTGCGCCGACTTGCGATTTTCACCAGTCATCGCAACTTTTCCACTAATCTGACCAATCGACTTTTCTTTTTTTTTTGTATTCTCTTCTTTTCAGACCAATCACCGTAAGTTGGCTGGATCCTTAGCCAGAAAAGAGCACGTGTGATGCTAAACGGCAGCATTAGCCCTTTTTTGAGATGAGCTAATAGTATTTGCTTACACTATGCAACCATGGGAGCGGTCTTCGTCGTGTTGGGCAACAAGTCAGAGACAAAAGGCAAGAAGCTTTGCCGTTTCCTTCCCAACAAACCGTGTGACTTGAGTAATTCTGCTGCATGCAGATAATATTAGCTATGTCAGTATATCATATTAATACTAACGAAAATGCTAATGTTGCTGTTAGCTATTTTAAGTCCCTTTGCTGGTTGGTTAACGTCGCATCCGGTAACACTTTATTTGATGGGGTGTGTATAAGACAGACATGACACTGTCATAACCAAGACATAACACCTGTCATGAACACGAAGAAGTCATTATGAATGTTTACACCTGTTCTTATGAAGTGTCATTTGGTAAATAATGACAGTTTTGATGCAAAGTTGCTCTAAAACTTGCATTGAAAGTCCATTAAAAGGACCAACTTTGCATCAAAGCGTCAATATTTACAAAATAATGGAGAGTTGGCACTTTTAAAGGACTTTCAATGTTTCAGTGCTCTGCAGAAAGCATGATGCAGCCACCACTGCGTTTTAACATGGGGGAGGTGTGTTCAAACTGATACATAATGTGTGTGTTAGATATGGGTTATGAAAATTTTATTTCGGTCTCATCTGGGCAAAACAGCGACTTCCACAGAAAGAAACATTGTCTGCGACAACGTTTCCATCCTTTTCAGCGAACCGTCTCTAATGAAGTTCGTGGCCAGACAAAATGAGGCTCATCAAACGGCAGAAGGACCCGCTGTGTTCCTTACAGGGCCGTTTGGGGTTCATCCGATTAGGCCTGCAGACAGCTGAAGCCGTCGGATGCAGACGGAAGCGTTTCTGCAGAGAGTTCAGCGATGGAGGGAAGCAGACAGACGCAACTCGGAGAGAAGAAAGGCAGGAAACCGGGACATAGGAGGAAATTAAGAGCGAAGACAAAAAAGCGAGAAGGATGAAGAGAAGGGAGAGCCCATGCCGTCTGGTTGGTTCGGTAGCAGACCTCGGTCACTCCCGGGGCCTCAACCCCGTAGATTTTGGGGTTAATCGAGTTAACCAGCGGACAGCTGAGGGCTCAGACCGAAGTCTGTGTCGCACTCCCAAACAGCGGCTCTTTGTCGCTCGTTGCCCGGTCACCCAAAGGGCAGGAAAGCAGGAGGAGCCAGGAGGAATATCAGCTGGTCAACTGATTCCTCATCTTCCTTCAAATAATGGCGGTTCTAACAACGTCTCAATCATCAGTAGCGATTTTCTTCAACACGCTCGTGACTGGGTTCTGTAATTCATTCGAATGAAACTGGGATGGAGGAGTTTCTCTCTTTTGGAAGGTTTATTGAACTCAACAACTTTGTGCATTACTGCCACCTAGTGGAAGCTCTGGAAATGACAGCTGGTTGGTGATATCTGACTAAATAAATGGCCTCCGTTTTTATTGTCCCTTTTGCAGGTTTGTTCATTCACTCTGTTGTAAATGCCTCCATATTTTCTTTAACTGTTCTGGTGCTTACATAAAACTAATTCCTAATTTTAAAAAAAGAAAAAAAAACGTCAAGTAATTCTCAGTAAGAAGAAAAAACAGAAAACTAATTTGCTCAAGTGCACCAGAGAAACAAGTGAAAGAGCGACGTCATTCTCTCCTCCAGCTGAGGTCAGAGGTAAAAGGTCGCTGCTGAGAGTGACAGGAGGTCACGGCAAGGAAACGGAACAACAAAACCCCGATAATGATCCACTGAATGGCGAGTGACGCACGCGGAACACAAAGACGCGGTGGCTGGGGAGGCGACACACGCTTCAAGCTTCTGACGGGGAAGTCGATACATCTGGATTTATGTGGCTTCGGTCTGATCGTCACACAACGAGGAAGACGTTTCAGTAGATAAAATACGTGCGGCTTGTCCCGGCAACGCCTTAGGGTCTCTGCGGTCGGATCCTAAAGGGAAAGAAAATCAGGTTAAGCTCGCAAGCTTACTCACTTTGCGGAGGAGACGATGAGCGACGAGTCCTTGTAGGCGATCAAGTAGCCCTGGTTCTCTGGGTTGTGGACGGACACCTGCATGAACCCAAACGGTCACTTATTTTCGTTTCATTCAGAGCTTTCTTTTTTTTCTTGCTGTTTTTGTGAATCCTATGCTGACATTTTCAGAGATCACAAAGGGGAAAAGTTCTCAAAGCAGAACCTGTCAACACTTCAAGCTAACCCAGTCTTAGCAAGTCTACTTTCCAGTACAAATATATCAATACACTTGAAATAACACAAAACTAACTTCAAAGTAACTTTTCAGCAAGATATTCGCTTGGTTTAGGTTAATTATTCCATAATATTGATTTAAAAACAAAACAAAAAAAGTGCCAGTTCCACTAACTTGCTATATGTGAAATAATCTGCCAGTGGAACTAGTCGTATTTCCTAATTAATAGTATTGACTTAAAACAAGTTATATCTGTCTGGAAAGTTACTTTGAAGTTAGCTTTGTCTTATTTCAAATGTACTGGGGAAGAAAAAAAAAAATGCTTTTTGTTTTCGCAGTGCGGCTTCAGTTTCCTCCTCCCCAGAAACACTTACGCTCTCCAGCACCCGCAGACACCTCTCCGCTCCCCACAGCGACGAAACCAGCTTCTCCTCCTGGTCCTCCTGGTCCAGGTTGTCGACACACTCCTTCACTGTGGAGATCGGGACAGCCACGGTCACATTCAAACACTCGGAGACGGACGAGCGTTTCCTGTCCCCGTAGAGATAAAACACCTTTATCCACGATGTGATCCAGTCCTCCCAGCAGCCGCAGCTCCTCTTTGAACCAGTCTCCCGCTCGCTTCGAGGTCAGAGATAGCAGCGTCTCCATGGCTAAATGACCCGTCTGCAAAGGGGGGAGAGGATATGCAGCGTTTTAGTTCAGCTCCAATCGAGCTGCTAGAAACAGCCTGAAATCTGGAGGTGTTGAGAAGAAGCTGTTTTAGAAGCAGCTTCTTTTCGAAAATAACAACAACAAAAAAGAAAAAAAAAAAGAAAAAAAGAAAAAGCCTGAAAACTGGAAATGCACGAGAATGAAAGACTCTCAGCTTCACGGCACCGTAATGTTCTGCAGGTCCAGGTGCTTGTTGTGCACGGTGTCGCACAGCTTCCTGATCTTCTCCTTTATCTTGGCCAGCTCTTTGGCACTAAACTGGACGCTGGAGTCCGGCTCTGCCGCGGCTCCGTGGTCCTGGTCCAGCTCGAGGAGCCGGATCATCAGGTCCAAACAGGACCGGTCCAGGTCCATGTTCAGCCGGTCGCGGCTCAGGATGTACATCAGAGCTGCTGTGCACAGAGCCAGGTTCTGAAGGGGGAGCAGGGAGAGGAGAGGAGAGAGAGAGAGAACGATAACCAGCAGGTTAACACAATCTGGGTCAAAGCACTCGGCTCAGTTCCGGAAAGCCGCATCGCCCTTCAAGTGTGATCGCTACCGGGAGCTGCGGTGCGTCGTTCAGCGTTTTGAAGACCTGAGCCACCTTCCCTCTGGCTCTGAGGTGCATCCTGAAGCTCGGCATGGCGCAGCGGGTCGCCAGGCTGATCACACTGGAGAAACCAAACAACTGTGATGTTCACGACACACTTCAACGGCACGTGCAAACACTCTGCTGTGGGGCTGAAACGATCAGTCGAAATAATCGTGACTGACCGATCGGCGACATAATCATCAACTAATCGATTACTGATTTCACTGAAGGATCCAAACAACAATGGCGTGCACGAAAGCCTTCACAACACACTCTAATTTAGGGCTGAAATTCTGTTAGCATAGAAAGAATCATTAAGAAGGAATCAATTAAGAATCAAAAACGTAATAAAATAATCAATTACTAAAACAATTGTTAAAATCGGGTGTTCGCTTTCGTACCTAAGGCACCGAGTGTTGAGCGGCTGGCCGCTCTTCAGGCCGGTGGCGAGGTACTCGAAGTCGTCCGTGAACTCCTGGTTTTCCCCAAACTCCACCACGTCGTTGAAGTGCTTCACGTGCTGGACCACCGTGTAGAGCTGCAGACGCGAGAAAGTGGGGAAGAGAAGTTGGAAACGCTTCCTGGTTTCCAGTCCGAGTTTCTTAATGTGACTCAGGGAAACAACCGGAAGCGGACCTCTTTGTGTTCTTTATGACACTTGAGTGCCGTGACGGTGTCCTGGTACGGATCTGTGGGAACGGTGACGCACTTGGTGACCTTTGGAGGAGGAGGCGGCGCCTTGAAGACCCCGTCGTCCTTCTGGGAGTCGGCCGGCTCCTTGCTGGAGCTCCCGGTCGGGACAGACGCCTGCGTGAGGGAACGGAGGAAAGTTTGCGTGAGGCGGCCGCGCGTCTTTCCGCAGTCCAACCACAGACTTAACGTCCAGTCAGACGCCGCGTCGGTGCCCCGTCTGTGTTCTTACAGAAGTCGCGTGCGATCGGGAGAAGAACGGCGGCGGCGGTCCCTCCTCGCTCTCCACGGTCCAGTGTCTGGCGTTGTACACGGCTTTGGTGGGAGACTGAAACGCGGCGCAAACAAGAAACAGGAGAAAGTCAGCCAAGGAAGTTAGCCGAGAACACGCCGGAGCCGTCGGCCCACCTGCAGTTTAGAGGCAAAACACACGATCTTACCCAGACAGAAACACTCCGTCAGCAGGTTTTGTTTATCCTTCAGTTACCTCATTTTCCTTTTTTTTTATTTTTTATTTTCATTCACAGCCAGCAGATACAAACAGATACAAGGACGCCGAATCAACAGGACAGGAGGGGAAAACCTAATGGGACTAATCCGACTGAATTATTTGCTTACATTTTATTAGGATGATTTTTAAAAAGTCACACAAGGCCTTGGTGTGGTCTGATTAAGGGAAGCTCCTACTGGAATAGCTTGTTGTAAAACTTTATGGAACTTAAAACTAAGGGCCCGATTTAATTCGCTGTTAAATGTTTAATTCCATCGCGAGCGTCGAGTGGTGCATTTGAACTCCGCTAGTTATTTCAGCAGGTATTTGCAAAAAGTATTCAATGGGAATTTAGGTGACAGATGGTACAAAAAAAAAAAAAAGCACAACAAAAAGGATACAAAAATACACCACTGACACATTTTTAGTTGGCCCCTTTGTTCCGAGAAGCAGGCAAAAAGCCTCAAGGAAACTCTGAAGAGAGGTGAAGCTTCATCTTCCTAGAGGTCAACCACCCTAAGCATTCAGTTGGAGCTGTAACGGAATAGAATGGACCACACTATGCTAACTGAAAATCTGCAGCAGGAGCAGCAGAGTTCACAGATGTTCTCCATCCAATCAAAAACGGCAGGAGAAAAAGTTCATTTCTGGTAGAGACGCAGGACATTTTCCTTTCACTTCCCAATCAGGCCCTACTTTTTACCGTGATGTTGCATAAGCTCCAAATAAAATACCCTGAAGCTGGTAGTTTTTAAAGGGTTCTATTACTCCTCAGTGCGTGCACAAAATTTGCTGGAGAGCAAAAACGTTGACAAGCTGGACTCGATCAGACGGAGAGAAGTCGAGAGCTGAAATACAGAGTGGATGAGCAAGTGAACCGAGGATCAAATGGATGAAGAAGAAGTTGGCGAGAGTCGGCCGGCGATGATCCAACAGCACGACGCGCTTAAAAACAAACACACACACACGCGCATGCACACCATCCACGGTGCCAAACCTGCGGTTGGTGACTGGCACCAACCGCAGGTTTGGCACCGAGGATGGCATTCAAGACGAAAAACAAAAGACGGACAGAGGGAAGAAAAGAGAGCGGGCCGAGTTGGCAGGAAAAAGTTTCTCTGCAGGGTTAATAAGCAAGAGACAGAAGGGGAGTTCGGGGATGTGCTGCGCAGAGCTGGAACGTCAACACAGCAAATTAAACCCTGCTACAGTAATCTGAATGACACAGGCAGACAAGAAGCCCCCCCCACTGCCCATCCCACCCACCTGCTGCTGAGCAGCATGGTGCAGATAAAAAAGCGAGGCAGGAAGGTGGGTAACCCCCCCCCCACACACACACACACACACACACACACGCACCCCACCCCCACAGCGGAATAAAACAGACACACGGTTCACACGTTGCCGGGGGCACGCTTCAGCCGCAGAACGGCGCTCGGCAGCCAGGGGACTCCCGACGAGCCGAGGTCACGGCTCAGAAACGTTCGCATCAGATAAACGGCGCTGATGTTGCAGGAGCCCGGTCACCGTGCCGCCGGGAAGCGTCAAACGCTCTCCAGCTCACACCATCGAAAAGAAAAGAAATTCTTCCAATTCACCCGTTAGGCCCAAATACTGACGAATCCCTTCGTCACTATGGAAACATTTCCCCACTGACCTTCAGTCTTGCCTTAGTTAAGGTCGGTGTTCATGTTAGGAAAGAAATGCTGCAGGGCCAAAACCACCGCTGACCAGAACCCCAAACGGCCCGGCTCATGTTTGCCAGAAAACATGAGTAAGATTCTTAAGTTACTCAAGAATCAACGCAAGTAAGATTCTTACTCAAGTTGAACATCTGAATGCACCTACTAGCTTACAGGTTTGGCAACAGATGTGCGCCAGTGGTGAAGATTAACATCGTCCAGCAAACAGACCATAAATTTGAAGTTGCCCATGACGGACGCAGAAAACCTAGGTACCTAGCGAGCAAGGGCACATGAGGAGCTAGTTAGCGGTAGCCTTAACAGCCTGATGTCACAGAATGGAATGAAGACTGAAACTTTAGCCTGACAGAAAAGTCCTGCATAAAAAAAAAAAAGGTCTTGCCCTGGCAAAATTTAATACCTGCGATTAACGTATTTAAGACCAACTTAAATGTTTTTTAAGTGGATTTAAGACATTTTAAGGCCTTACTTTTAAACACAAATTTCAGACTTTTTTTTTTTTCTCCCCACGAGGGGGTCTTTTTGTGGCTCTGTGTCCCTTATACCACAGTAGGCTGACAGGAAAGGGGGAAGGAGAGGGGGGAAGACATGCGGCAAATGTCGTCGGGTCCGGGAATTGAACCCGCGACGAGGACTGAAGGCCTCCAAACGTGGGGCGCGCTACCCTCTACGCCACCGGAGCACGCCCCAGATTTCAGACTTTTTAAGGACGCACCAAAGCTGAAATAGCTGTGAACTGAAAAGAACCCAACGAGGTCTGCGGAGCTCATTAAGACAAACCTGACGGATTATCTAACGAGGGTCAGAGACTTCTTAAAAACACTCCTGCTGTACAACAAGACCGAACGTGATTATCGCTCCGGTTCAGGCTGTTTGCCTGATAAAAGCTTCAAGAGCAGATGTATAAAGAGGCTACACCCCACAGCCTTCCTCTTCATGAACCTGCCTCCTCCATCTAATACAAAGTACACAGACTCTCCGTTCTGCTTGAGGGCCACTGAGCTGCGTCAGCTCTAAAAGAGGCCGATCAATAACTCTGATCTGAGGCCGGCCCGTGAGGCATGCGGCGACAGTCCATTAGCACGCAGACACAGCAAAGACGGGCAGCTCGGGAGCCGAAAAAAAAGAAAAAGGGCCGATCGTCCGGCACTCCTCAGCTCTGCCGACACGCACCGCCAAAAACCAACACACCGAGGAGCGAGTCTGAGCAGGCGGAGGCAAAAAAAAAACCATTAGTCCCCACAGGTACATCCGTACACACCTCTTTAACTCCGCACAACACTCATGGCTTTAACAGGCTCTAATTAGATGAAAAGACCAGATGGATCAAGAGATCAAAACACGAGCACGCAGCCGAGTTCTGGATTAACGATGAACATTTCCAAAACCTAAATTCAAAACGAATGGACAAGTTTGTGGAAACAAACGACGACGAAAACCGGAGTTAATTTGGGGACATTTAATGCCTTTTGCAGGCTGCGGCGATAACAAAACAACCTCAATATCTCTTTAAATATAAGAATCAAATGCATAAGTGTGAATTAGTCTAATCCACACAGGGTCAAAAGTATACATACGCCACCCCACTGATTTTTGGTTACATTTTTCCTACTAGCCAAGGCACCACACAGCTTTCAGAGCCTCCAATGAGCTGTAGTTCTGGGTCAATATTTGACCACTCGTCTTATCAGAAACAGTGCTGCGCATTTAAACTGGTGGGTTTCATAGCACCGACCCAGCTATTGAGCATAGTAGTCAACATATTTTTATTTGAAAGCTATTTAGGAACCTTCCAAGACTATTTCTGCTGAACACTGTAGTTTTATCATCTTCTTCAGCAGCATTTAGACGATAAAACATGACATTTCTGACATTACTTCTTATCCTTAGATCCACTTAGTCTACAAAGACTTCAAATGACTTTGTGTTGTAGTTTAAAGAGCTCCCCAGTCGACACTCGTGAGGCGCGTCGAATCCCTAACGTGCCTTAGTGATGTTGTGTCTGACCTTCTTATGTGCGCTGAAGATCCTCCGGAACGTGTCGGGATTCTTCTCGGTCACTTTGCTTTGAGCCGCCCGTCTGGGGCCGCTGGCCAGCACTCGGAGGCCGTCCTCAGAGAAGTCCAGAGTGTCTAGGTAAAAAAAAAATCAAAAATAAAAACATTACCGATTGTCCCCGCCAATTCCAAGTTCCACCTGAGCAACGAGACCAACACGTCAGACTTATTGAGAGTGAAAGTGTTTCCAACAGATTTCCCTGAAAATATGTGGTTTAAATCGGGGTTTCACCAACTCAAATCTAACGCTTTTTAAGACGTTCTTAAGACCATTATGAATTGAATTTAAGACCTATTTTGCCACAGAAAAGGACAATTTTGTCCTTGCTAGCTGGTGAGAAATTTGCAGCTACCTATGTTGGACAAAAAAAAAATAAACGTAGCTAGCTAGCTAACAATGGCATGTTAGCAGTAAGATAGCCGGCAGGCGCAGCGATCACAAGTCACAACGTCGTGAAGAAGTCTCAGTGCAACTTAAACTTTTGTCTGACAAAAAATTCCAGTGAAAAAAAAAACAAAATATTGAATATATGAGATTAAATAGTCCTGCCAAGACTAAATCTAAGACTTATAATTCATGTATTAAGGTCAACATACTTAAGAAAAAAAATGAATTTAAGATATTCAAAGGTTTTAATATTAGATAAATTTAAGCTTTTAACAGACGGCGTGTAAGCAGTTCGTTCGCCACTTTAGAGGTGGAAACTAGAGTTATTGTTTAGACATAAACAAACAGCAACAAGGTTATCGCTGTTGGGAAGAAAAAAAAGATCTGGAGCACAATGTGGGCTCTGTGCCGTGTTTACATGTACACATGTACACACACACACACACATTCAAAAAATAATTATCTCTGTCAGAGCTGGACATGTTCCCAATTTCTACCCACACATGAGGCCATTTTTCCATACATTTTAATCAACAAAATTACATCCAAATAATTT
The DNA here is from genome assembly GCF_019740435.1 of Gambusia affinis. NCBI lineage: Eukaryota > Metazoa > Chordata > Actinopteri > Cyprinodontiformes > Poeciliidae > Gambusia > Gambusia affinis. The sequence continues at coordinate 6,325,314 of NC_057887.1, read as the reverse complement.
TTTTTTTTAAAACAACAGTTTTTCTGAGAACATGAACATAATATGTACGGTGTAAGATATTATCACGCAGCTCACTTGCCTCTTTTCTGGAAGCAAAAATGCAGCCTTGTCATAGAAATGTCTGTGTTACATTAAACAGAAGTGATTTCTGTTTCTGTTGGGTTAATTATAGCTCGGTGAATCACTCTGCACTTAAATTCTAAACTCTGCACTCGTATTTATATTGCTGAGACTCTGGTGTCGTTTGTGTTCATCCATTTGGGATTACTGACAGCTTTACTACAGTTTCTATTCCCCCCCCACTCTGATCGGTGCAAAGTTAATGTGGAGTCAAGCATTTTCTTTGGAATGTGCGTGTACCTCTTTGTGTATTCCTCTCAGAGTTCTTCTTGCTCTCCTTCGCCACCGGCTTTTCCCAGACCTGCTGACTCTCTCGGTTCTCCAGCCTCTCGAACGGATCCGGAACGTCGTCGTCGTCGTCAACCGTCGTCATCTCCTTGACGGAGACCGCCGGGGTCGCCTTGGATACCGCAGCCTGCATGACCTTCCTCCTCGGTTTGGATTCGTCGTCGTTGTCGTCTGCGCCGTCGCTGTCACTCATGTCGTCGAAGCCGAAGTACTGGATTTTGTAGGTGGACTTGCCGTCGCCGCTGTCGGCGCTGTTCTCTTCCAGGTTGAAGTCGGTGTCGTCGAAGCCGAACAGGTCCTCCTTCTTTGACTTGGTCTGGGTCGGCCTGGGCCTGCGCGAGAGAACGCGTCGCGTGTGGAACGGGGAGAGGTTTTTATTCCGTCTGCCGCTGTTCTTTCAACGTGAATGAGATTTCACTTCAAAGCTATCGCTGGAAATTGCGACTAGGGCTGAAACGATTAATCAAAATTCCTTGCGAACAAACGTCAACATTTTTAGAAATCAATTAACTGACTCAAAAAAAAAAAAAAAAAGAAAGGAAAAAAAGGCAATTTTGCGGAAACAATGTACTCTCTGCAGAAATTAAGCCGAAATGGTGTAAATAATATATACATTTTGCATCGAAAATTAAAAAAAAACAACTTTTTTGTAAATACTATCTCAAGTGACAGTTTTAGTTTTACAGTTTCAAATTCTGGAAAAAAATATATATATATATCCTACTAAGCATTTGCTGCTATAAAATTCCTTAAAAAAACACAAAACAAAACAAAAAAAAAAAAAAAGACAGATTAGTCCGATTCTGTGCTGATGCTAAGCCAAACGAGAAGGGTGTATCATTGTTTTGGCTACAAATAACCAAATGTTCTCTAAAGAAAAGATATATTGTTGGATTTTATCCAATAAAATGTTTATATCCTTTAAAAAACAAATGTAATCATTTGTATCTATTTATGTATCTGCAAAGATCTTTTGTATCCGACTAATCATCAAGATGATCGATTACTACAATAACTGTTCCTTGTCAAACACGATTAACTCATAATTTTCCAGTCCCTTGACCATCTTCACCATTCTATGTCGTCTCCCTCTGTCTCGGAGATTTAGTGTCTTGGTCACTAAATAAATAAATCTATCATGCAGGGAAGATTTGAGTTCATAGAACTTAATCCAAATGAATAAATCTCGACAGGGTAGGGTTAGGGATTATTTTTTTAAAAGTCAGTTTGTTTGTGTCCTACCTCGGCTGTTGTGCTTCGGTCTTTTTCCGCTGCCACCCCAGCTCTTGCGCTTCCGTCGTACTGCCTGAAGAGGCGCCACCGGCACCGCTGGCGGGCGCCGCGTCACTAATAAACTCGTCCCTGCCGCGGTCCTGGTTGGTGACGTTGCACGCCGACACAGACGAGGGCTGCAGAACTGTGTAGTCCCTCGTCCTGCCTCGGCCCCGCCCCCCGCCTGATGTTTTGGTATGGTTGGCGTCGGTGGAAGATTTGGGGAGATCGGAGCCGAAGGCGGCGTCGTCAAAGCCGCTGGAGTCCGGAGCCCTGCCCGAGCCTTGCTTGTTGGGCCTCTTGTACGTCCGACAGTTTGAGTTCCTTTCGAGCGATAACGAGGCGGACGTCTGGGAGAATTTGGACATCTCGGCGAGGTCGGACTCGCCAATTAGACTGTTTCTCTCGCTGGGGTTCTGCAGCCGCGGAGGAGAGGGGGGCTTCCTGTGCGCCGAGTGAAGGCCAGCAGCCGCCATTCCCGGCGAGCCCCAGGAGAGCGTGGGGGCCGGGTTTCGGGGTTCCTGGAGGGGCGATGGTGGGCGGAGACCCATGATGGCGTCCCAGGAGTCGTATGTAGATTCGGCCTGGTAGCCCGTCTTCAGGGTGGTGGTCTGGGCCAGGGGCTTTTTGTCGCTGTCCGAGGCATTTAGGTACCAGGAGTAGCTGTGCTGGTTCTGTGACGACGCCGGGTTCTGCCATGACGATCCTAAGACGGAAAAATACATACATCAATATATAGGGCAAGTCTGGGCAATAAACTGAAAATTGATGCCAAAATGTATGGCAACAAATTACGTCATTTTGTCTATGTTGCTATTTTCCGTGTTTTTTTGTTTTTTATATATATAAATAAAATTTGTTTTTGTCTTTTTTTGTTGTTGGTGCATAGGAAGGTGCCAATAAAAATAATTGTGGAAACCAGTGCATCAATATAACTGGCTGTGAAGTATCTATCAACTTGTATTTTTTATTTTCGGCACAGGTGTGCTATTGCTATCATCTATTTATCATTATCGAGGTTAACTGCTAGTTATATTATAACATTGACTTTAGGCTATCTCCCCCAGACCTAATTTAGGGTGGCAATAATCCCCATTTTGTTTTAAAAATATCAGCAAAATCTAGTTTTACACTAAAACCCTCTCTCACACAGTGTGACATCACCTCAGCTGCTGTTGTAAATACTCAAACTGGACTGAATAAAGGAAGACTGGAGGTAAATGTTTTGAATCCTGTTCTTATATGCTAATTTATGAATTAAAAAAAAAAATCAGCTACAATTTATTAGCAGGCCAAAAGCCTTAAATGAGTCACACAATTCTGACTGGGGCTATTTGCTACTAAAGACATTTCTCTTTAAAGTAAATCCCTGATTGCTTTCAAGGAGGGCCTGAAAGTGCGCTTTAAATAAAATAAGTCAGATGCCTTGTATGGGTCCTCTCGCTGAGTCCTAGCTAGATTATATTTTTTAACTCAACGCCGTGTACCAAACAGAATCGCATCGCTCAAGCGGGACGTTCTTCCAAAAGAACAGGAGCTCTAAAGTGTGTCGGCTTGTGTTAGATGTGCAGAAACTCGCATCTTATCTTCTTAGGCGTCCCCAGGTGCTAAAACGTCACCGTTTCTATGAGCACCTTCTGCAAACGGGTCATACGACCACATCAGAAACAAACAGCAGCCGCCATCCAGGCCAAACCAACACTCGTCTTGAAAGCTGCTACATTTATTCAAACAAACGACACCCGCTAGGAGTATCCGCAATAAACATTCACTTTTTTTTTTTTTGAATTTAATTTTTTTAAAACACAGGATTTTTATTAGGGTCGGATTCCTTGACAAAGAAAGATAGAAAATTGTGAACTACAACCTCCATCATGCAGGACATTTTGGTTTTTTTACACGTTTGCTAGCTTTAACTCTAGAATCAAACGCTTGAGCTCAGACATGTCCCAGCTCTTACTGAGAAAAATCGGAACCTGGCAGATCGGAGGTATTTGTAACTACTGCGATAATAACTTTGAGCTGGAAAAGTCACAGTCACAGGTCCGCCTAACAAAAACAGGAAACCGTTTTACATGAAAACACCGAACCCTAAATGCCTCAGCTCTGAACAGGAGCCCCAGGTTTGACCTTAAAACTGGGTCGTCTCAGATCCATCCGGCTCTTAGATGAAGCATGCGCTAAATTAAAAGTTAAAAGACAGAGCTGCCAGAAAAGCTTCGGCGCTCCCCTTTTGTTCCTCGTAATGGCCGAGCTCCAGCACATTAACTGAGCTGCTAATGGATACGGTCAAAACAGCCGCCGCCATAAAGGAACGGTCGATGTAAAGGACTGATTGTCGGTCTACATACCTGGTTGTTTTGTTTTCAAATTCTGAAATCAAACCCACCATCTCTACCCACCTTGCTTCTAATTGGGATGTAATTGCCTGATTTGCATTTTACGTAACTGGATCAGAATATGACCACATGACTGCATTCTATTTACGGGTGTTCCGATAAATTGGAGCGGATTTTTTTTTTCTTTTTAATTTTGGTAGATGGCCGACACTTACACGAGCAACCGATCTTATCTACCTCTGCAGATTTCTGACAAAATCTGCAGCTTGTCATGTTTTGCTCTGCCGTGAGAGAGGACTGCCAGACAGGCCCCGCCCACCGGGTCGCGTCTAACAATAGTCACCCCGCCTCTGCCAACTTAGCAACTTTGCCTCTTATTTAACTATTTTTTAGCCCAGAAAAAAACCCGAATTGGGGGGGTTTGCTGAATATTGTGATATATATCATATTGCGAGCAGAGTATCGCATATCGTACTGTATCATGAGGTTATTGTATCATTGCAGCCCTAATGTGCACCCTATAGTCTGTCACAACCTTCAGTTTAGGATGAGAGGATGATTCTAAATCATCAAGAATTAGAACATGTACATAATCTGCCACTGCACAGAGATTGTTGGATTGGTCCATAGAGCACAGTCTGCACTTTTCAATTCTACGCATTAATCTTTAATGTAAATGAGTTGAAACTTTTATTTTGTATTTAGTTGTATCAAGTGTTAAATGTGGCTCCATTTTAAAAATCATAACTGTGGTTGATGTTCGTGTCCTTAGTTTGTGCCGAAGCAAACGAAACAACCAGTCCTCAGTATCGAGCTGATAGAATCAGTTAGAACTTAGCCAGACACACGACTGAAATAATAAAACGCAAATTTTTGCCTGAAGCCGTTTGATAAGAGTTTCTTCTGAAGCACTGAAGCAGCAGATGAACCGGGACAATTTCCTTAAAACCTCCGCCAAAAACAAGAGACTTCAGCACACACAAAATTTGCTGAATTTCAACCAGAGTATCTCCCGAAGCTCATTGAAACATAGTACTAGTGAGAGAGGATACTGTCATAAGCGCAAAAGCAGAGTGCACGTTGTGTTCAGGCAGAGAGTAAACGTTCAGTGTGAGCTGGTGGGAAAGAGATGAAATCTTTGCTCTTTGCAGTTTAACAGTGATCAACAGGCACATAGCGATCATACAACATATACCGTTACATCCTTGTGCTGCAAGAGTGAATCTGACTTGACAAGATAAAACTGATGGGTGTTTCATATCTTAAGTACATCAGCTGGACTTGAAACAAGATGGCAGAATTGATTCAAATTTTGTTAAGCTCAAACCTCTTTGTTTTGTCATCATAATTCTACTGCCATTTTTTAAAAAATGAGACATTGTATAATTTTTTTTTTGTTACCTTGTGACAAACTGCACATTTTTAAGTCCAGCCGATTAAGTCGCTTGAGTTAGCCGTGCAGCGAAAGATTGTAAGCAGTGAACGGCAGGAAGGAAGTCCGAGTTCAGTCGAGATGTCAGTGATGATTGCGATGATTTATCAGTTCATTTCATGAGCTTTGCCCCCCCCCCCCCAAGTCTAATTCAAACAAACAAACAAACAAACAAACAAAAGAAACACCAACTAACCCTTGAAACCCACCCAGATTGCAGGACAGACCCTCCCACACAAACAGATGACATGGGTCCCAACACTCTGAAGCCTGAGGAGGAATTCAGACTCTGCTGCTCCTCCTCTTCCTCCTCCGCACCGATTCATCTGTCAGCCACATAAATGAGCAGGCCGTTTGCGATCACACACTCAATACGACCGCAGCAATCTCATCGTTCACTCATTAAACACGGGCGCTTTACGAGAACATGGTCCCTCTGCGCGGCTTCCATGTTCCTCTCTCTTTCTTGCCACAGGTAAATGAAAAATAAATACGAAGACCTGCTGATGAAGCCAGATGGAGGGGGGAGGTGGGGGGGCGTATGAGTCATGATGCGTGGATCCCAGCTCGTGTGGGTGTGAAAGCAAAAGAGTGCCAAAAGCTGCACATTATAAATGGCATCAAGGTGCAATCAGACGGCAGCTTTCAAACAGAAGCAGACGTTAGACAGAGGACAGATCCATTACACACAGAGATACATACTTTGTTTCTGATCAGGCATAAAACGAACACAGGCTTCTAAAAACGTCTTTCGGAAAATATAAACTGATGCAGAAAGGTTAAGTTTTGCCTTTTTATGGATTACATAATTCCCCCCCCCCCCACAAAAAAAAACTTTACAGTTGTCCAGTCGACAATGATTGACAATGTTTCACAAGAAGAGTAAACCACAACAGGCTACTGCTAAAGCAGCTAGCTGTTCCTGGGGAGTGGCATCCAAGCGCATTTACAAAAAGTTGGCAGGAAGGAAAAAGTGTGGCGGAAAAATCATAGCTACCGCCAAGCAAAACCCATACAAGAGTTTGCATGGATGGACTGTAGCTACAGTCTGTAGCCCAAGCTTCAAGAGTCATCACACACGGATTCATCCAAGACCTGGACTGAAACTGTAGTCATTACTCAACCGGAGACTTTTATCATTGCATTTACTGTGAGAATTTATTATCGTGACAAAAAGTTTCATTTATCGTTGTCATGATGAATTTCAGTTATTGATGGTAAATTTAAAAAGAAAAATTGAATTGACAGTATAATCGGAAATGTTATATTTTGACATTTAAACATAAAAAAAGACATTAAAAAATAAGTAATCTTTTTTTTTTTTTTTTTTAAGATTACTGTGATAAAGATTCAATCTTTATCACAATAGTACTAGAAAATATGGCAAGCTCTCAGCTAGAGTTACACAACACTGAAAGCAACAACATCAGCGCTGACCACCTGTCACTTAACAACATTAGATCCCGTTTCAACGTTGAGTCCATCTTGCTTATTGACAGCAAGAAGCTAAAGTTTTTAGATACCCATTTCAAAGCCAAAACAATCTGTATTTTAAAGATTGGTTTGGATGTTTATGATGCTACACAATGACTGCACTCAGACAGTCGGGGTGTTTGTTTACCTGCGTTTAAAGTGGTGTTGTTGAAGAACCGGGCCGTGTCCTCCATCATCTCCGGCTGACTCCCGTCGCCGCTAAACCACGGGCTCTCCGCAGCCGACAGCGCGGCGGCGTGGGACGATCCCCTCTGGAGGTTGGACTGGCTGCCCACCTCCAACGAAAAGCCAGGCCGCTCTGCCTGCGGCGGCTCGGCCGACGCCGGCTTGGAGGGCGACGACTTGCTGCCCGCCCTGGACGTCACCGGTTTGGACTCCTCGTCGCTGTCAAAGCCGAACGGATCGTCCAGGCCTTCCTCCGCGGGACGGGGCTTCTTGTAGACCTCCAGGACAGAGTCATTCCTGGGGGCTCCCGCTCGCTTGGAGCCCACCTTGGCCTTGTAGGTGGTGTCGCCCCATTTGGTACTGAGAGTGCCTCTTTTGGTGGACAGGACCTCGTCGAACTTGGATGTGCCCTCTCCTCCCTTGCGGCTGTAGGTTTTCCCAAATCTGGATGTCATTGTTGCATCTGGTTCATGTTCACTACAAATAAAAACAGTGAAAATTAACGTAATTTAAAAAAATAATAATAATAATTTATGTAGTTTCGGAACCTTTCAATGAACTTATACCAACAACTCTGCAGATTTGAATGTGTAGCATCATGCGGATTCATTTTCAAAATGTATCACTCAGAGTTTTACAATGAGGGATGGTGTCCAATGCGTTCTCCTTGTATAGGCTTTTATTTGCCATATTCAGAAAAGGCCAGTTAAGCTGGAAGTCTTTGTGTCCGACCACTCCTGTGATATTGGATATATTCAGATACTAACCCAACTTACATTTTTTGCACTTTACACAAGAGTTCAATGACAATTATACCTGAAAACTATCTGATTTAAAAAGCTAGCAAACCTGAAGCCAGCTTATCAGATCTAGATAATATCAGAACATGTACATATTCCAATAACATAACAAGTTTCCTAAACAAAGTTAGTTAGCATATATACTCTCTCATAACGGAGGAATTACTAGCAGGCAGGTTTTCTCTCTACAAATAGCTCTGCTTTCTATATCCATTGTTTTTATCATTTTATTGAGCATTAAATGGTCTGACCTTGGCCTCAGCTTTAGGGAAGAACGCTTGTAAATAATCTTCGTTTTTGTACAGTGAACAGATTCAAACAGTGTAAATGACCCATACAACCCGCCCTGAAGTGATGGGGATCAGCAATTGCTTCTCTAATCTCATCGCTGATACCGTCTTGGCATTGTTTTAGACATCTGTATCCATCCAGAATAGCAAACTGGCACAACTACTACTTTTACAGAGATACTCTGACTGGCAATAATAGATTAATCAATGGCATTTGAGCAAGAGCTGCCACTTCAAATTCTAGATAATCCAGAAATCAGCAAATGTAGGGTTAGTTTTCTTTTTTTATTCATCTTTGTTTAATAAATATTAATAGCCTAAACACAGTCGTGTGTTTTGTGTATTACAATGTTAGATTTGAATCATTTTAGAACATTATAACAGCCTGGTGTGTTTAATATGCCGTGATACTCTTGGGTTAAAGAAGACTAGAGCTTCTTTTTGCCGTGACTGTCTGAAATTATCTTCAACCGTTAACTACAGTTTAGCTGTTAGCTTTAGCATAAATTCAGCGGATTAGCCGGAGCTAATTCCAAGCTAATGGCTAACAATAACTATAAACCGACGTTTCACCGCTCTAGAGTTCCACGCAGATCAGTTTAAAGTCTTAAACCGTTACCGGTTCCTTGACTTACCCGGTGAGTTAAAGAGCCGATCGGCATCAGACACAGAGATGAGCCCACAGGGCCGTTAGCCTCACAGACAGACAGCAGAAGAGCCGCCGGGCCTTCTGCTTCCCTGAGTCGAGCTGTTCAGTATAAACAAGGCCGAACAGAGGCAGTTACCGGTGGATCAGAGGCTCCAAGACGGCCAGGACAAGTCGGCAGGTCCAGGCCGAGGCGGAAAAATTGGATTTATAAGCGCATTCAATAAATTCCTCTCAGTTTATCAACCTAAATTCAGACTCGATTGTCTTCTTCAGCTTACGACGAAGGCTTCCATTGGACTCCCCCCACTACGTCAAGATTGAACTGAAACAACAGCACGTAACCGGAAATAGATCCTTTCAAGCTGTGAAAATATAACTTCGTACAAATAAAGTACCCACTATTAATTTACATTGGAACATTTAGAATTAAAATTAGTTTTAATAGTCCGTGTTTAGTTTTGGTTTTTAAATCTATACAGTGATTAATAAACTCGTCAGTTAAATGCTGTTCATTTACGTTACAGCGACAATTATATTTTATTTTTTAAATTTAACCGGAATTTGTTTTGTTTACTACTTCGGACCTTGTTCTCATTTATGGCTGGGATGCTGCGTTCCAGTACTTTGCATAAACTCGGAAAATGTACATTTTAATTTCAAGAACGAGTAAAAATTATTTAACAGAAAAGAGTGTGCAATTATTCAGAAATACAAATGCCTACTAGAATATTAAAGAGTCGAAATGAAAGATAAATTTATCTTAAGGAAAATATGTGTTTGTCCACAATGCCGTTTCATTTAACAAAGGCAAACTGCGCACTTAATTTACTTGATGTTGTCAGTTAACACACAAATGCCCAACATTACGACATTTAAAGGCCAATGCGGGAAGTCTGTCCCTAGTTTTGCTTAGAAATACTGCAGGCATTAGGTGTTTTCATTTTCCTTTTTTTTCTGCCAAGCTTCAAGGTTGACATATCACAAGGTTAACATATCACAAGGAGACCTTTCAATACACCCCCTCCCCCACCCCTGCACATCAACTTAATGGTGAAAACAGTTTCTCTCTCTTGATGCTGCAATCAAGTAGGTGTAGAGGATGAATGGATGTGTGTTGTTTTGCCTCATGTCCCAGCATCTCTAATTTGTTCAGATCTGTCCGAAGAACATAGTTCAAGCAATTCAGTGATTTATTTTGATTATGAATAGATTTGATAAATTTAAGTCATGCTGCCACAGCTCCTTTAGAGTACAGAGGGTTTCTCTCTAAAGATTTCCAAATATAACATACTTTTGCAATCTTTTTCTAATTCCATTCTATCACTGTTAGTGTCCATCCATGTTTTGAATCCAGAATGAAAAGAACATCTCTCTTTATGTCTGATCTTTGTCACCCTACCTTGGGTCCTACATCCATCCAAGTGCTTGTTGACATGCACCCTTCCATGGCCGTCTGTTTCTTTGGGGCAGTCGGGTCATCCTGGCAGCAAACTTTGATGTTTCAACCTCAAAATCAGATGCGACAGTGACCCGCTAAGGGATAAGCTTGGCAGAGTACGCAGGCTGGCATTTGGCACCCCACCTTCTTGCCAGCATCAGCCATCCTGCCAACCATCAGACCAATGTTACTGTACCGTGAGGGGGTTCATCATCCTCACAATAAGAAACAGATCTGAGTTTTTCACTGCATTGCCAAAAGCTCCCTGAGCAGGGGCCTGTTTGTTGGGATCCTGGCAAAGCTTTGTGGTAGCACCTGGAGTGCCTCGGCATCACACAGCTTAAAAGAATGAGCCAACGCAGTGGATGCTGTCAGCAATGGCAGAGCCTTCTGTAAAAACAATTAGGTCTTTGACATTCAGCAGATGATATCTGGCAAAGATGAAGAGAAGAGAAGCCACACGACTTTTCAAAACAAGCAACTCTGCAGAGAAGATGGTTCAGAGAGGACACGGGCTTCTGGTTGAGTGTGGTTCTGACCTCGGGACGTAAGAACAAAACCTCGTCATCTGCATATAAACATATCTCTCACTGATTTTAATATAAAGTTAATACTTTTTTCTCCCTCGTTTTCTGTCTGAATGATTCATAAATCGCAGTTCATAAGCTTCGCAATCAAAAAGAATAAATTCCTCAGAAGTAGTTTATCCAAAAAGGGTTCAGCAGATGTAAATACATTTGAACATATGTTGAGGTGAAAATCTTTGGGTACGTCAGTCAAGAAATCAGATTTGTCTAAGAAAACCGTCCAGGAAAGACTGAAAAACTACAACAGACAATAAAAGACTGCATATTTTCTCTGACGAATACATCTTCTGATTGTTTGGGACTACTGAAAAATAAACAATTAAAACAAACAGGAGTTCTTTGTGGTGAAAGTAAAGTAAAATATCTCAAAAGTCTGTCATGGATCAAGAATGGACTCCAAAAGTCAATCAAGAGTAATTTCCTCCAACAATCAAAATGTTGGTTGGTTGGTTGGTTGGTTGGTTGGCTGCCAAGCATCAGAACTTTGAAATGTTGGTCGGAGAAACGGTCAACACTTTTAAGCATTAGGTGGACAAGAAAAAGAGCCATCACCCTCAGATCAACTCCAGTGACAGAAAAGACAGGAATGGGTCATGTTTTGGTTCAGAAGTTGATATTTTCTTGTCAGAGAGAATGGAAGAAATTAAGAAAAAGAAGGACTTCCTTGCTTGAAATCAGACAAACAGTGGATGGCTGTCAGTTAAATTAAGAGAAGAAAAACTACCTGTCTTTTCCCTGTTAGGCCTATAATTAAGGTGAAGGAAACCCTAGATCTCATAGTTCCTCAGCAAAAAATATTCTTCTATTGAGAACCTCGGGATAACTTGTGCTAAACTGAAAATGAGTCATGCTTTTGTTTTGTCACGTGTGGATTATGGCGGAACACTCTACCTATGTCCTATCAAAAAAAACCTCTGTGAGGAAAATGTGCTGTTGGCAGGTTTCAGACAAAATCATGCAAGTACTCACAGGTGACATCACCGCTGATGAAACTGTAAAAGCTCTCAGAGTGCGTTTTTATTCTTGTTCTGACTTGGAAAGCTCTTCACGTCCAGCACCAGGTTTTGTCAGAGGACTTCTGCACCCACATATCTCCAGTATGTCCCTGTTTCTTTTTATATCTGCCTTTAATCTGTTTTTGTGAGCTTATTTATAAAAGTTTTCCCAACACTGAAAATGTTGGCTTTCAGTTCAAAGCTAATCTTTTTGCAGATAAAAACACCTAAAAGGTTAGAATTTTCAAAATAGTTTTCTGTTCTGAAATAAAAATCTACATCAGTTAAATTCAGTAGTTGTTTTTTTTATTTATTTTTTTTACCATGACAAAGAGCAAAATGAAAGACTGTAATTTTTGTTTTTCGCCACTAGATGTCGGGATGCTCACGCGGTCTGCTGCCTCGTTAACATCTCACTGCAGTGATCCCTGCACTGACAGCTCCTTGGCAGATCACGACGCAGCACAGCACGGAGACTGAGGTGAAAAAGCAGAACATTAAAAGTACAATTTTTTGAAACTTTTCAATGAACACAACGCATCAGACGAGGGCACACTGCCAGTTTCTGTTTTAATCCAATCAGAGGTCAGAACACAAACTTGGGAGAGTGAGCAGGAAGTGATGGAGAGATTCTCAACCAGTCTGTCTGTTTACCCTGCTTTGTCCTGTTTTTGTTTTTCCTTTAGTTCCTCCTCCTCCTTCTCCCCCTCCTCACTGTAATAAAAAAAAATGTAAGGGCTCATACACACAAGGAAATTCCAACGGGCCAGCATTCTGCAACAGGAGGCATCCACACACACTTCAGGCCACACGTACCTGCGGGAAGTCCCCTAGTTTTATTTGAAGCGTAAAACCAGATGCTGTTTCCTTCTCACAGTCAGTTTCAGTTCCAACCGGTGAAATATAACGATGCGCGTGCTTGTTTCAGTGTGCGCACGTGTGTGTTTGTGTGTGTGGCGGGGCGGGGTGTGTGCACGTGGGTGTATGCCCGTGTGCGTGTGTGTTTGTGTCGGGGGGGGAAGCGAATCAAAATTAATCAGTCATACATATTCAGTTGGAGGTAGAGCTCATGGTTGACTATGAAAGAGGCTCGGTTAAACTGGAAGAACGGGTAGAGTTCTTTCAGTTTCCTGAAAGACTGCATTTCCCACAGGTCATTGCAGCTCGAGAACAGTGTCAAGCTCACATCGTCAGGAAGTTGCCGTGAATATTCAAAATAAAAGCTGCAGATTTCTTTCACATTTTTCACTTTGATTTTGTAAAACGACGTCTTCACTTCTTTTCTTTTTAAATCTAGTTGCAATTTTTGTGATTTACAAAGACAGAAAGACGTCGTCGAGGTGTGTGGTAGCAGTGATCTCCACTAGACGCATCCTGCTTGGGTTATTATCACAGCTGAGGCTGTGGTGACTAAAAAGAAATAAACTTTATGAACATATGGGAAAGAGTTGTTGATTTCAGAAATCATTTAGCGGCAGTCAAAAGTGCTGAAAGACCAGTGCAGACAGGATCTTTGCTTTGACAGCATAGATGGAGAAGTTTAGAAAAGGTCAGAGAGAGTTGCTGGAAAAACTGGATAAAGAGAAAGCGGGTGACACAGTGTCAGGAGTGGAACTGTCATACTGTTTGAGGAAGTATGTTAGAATAGCACACAGCAGGAGCTGGGACAACAAGACAGCAGAGATGTATGAGGTAAGTTTTGTGGATTTTACCAGAAATCTACTTTTAGCTACTGATTGTCTCCATTGGTGATGGTCTGATTCACAAATTAGGTCATGGAGACGTCTCAGAGCAAGGTGATATTTGCAGAAGGAGGTAGACAATATAGGATGGCGAAACAGTGGTATCGTATGAGGAAGTGGGGAGCGGTGTGGACCATTTCAGAACAGTGAGACAGTGGTAAGGTGTGCTGTGAAAAGGAAAGAGGAGTTTCACATGTAATGGGGTTGTGGTCACATCTGGGATGGAATCTTTTGCAGCCCAGAACTCTGTTGTCTATTCTGAGAAATGTGGAGAGAGGAGAAATTAGCTGAAGTCAGACAGAATCAATGAGTGAGAATCACACAGAGACATTGAGATTAGTAAAGCTTGAAAGATTAGAGGGACTGTAGGCGTATGAGTCCATTTGCAGAACTTGCAGAGGATAAAAGGTGTGAAAAAGAGAGCACAAGCAAGGAGAAGTGGACAGAGATTGTTGGGAGGGATTTGTGACAGAAAAGAGACGCTTTCCAGGTTGAGAAAACCTGTAAAGCAGTAGCTGTGATGTGTGGAGCATGCTTGAAGGTGGTAGCACAAAATAAAAATTCTGGATAAGTTCTAATTTTTGCTAAGGGTAAACATAATTGGGGTACAGTATATATATATATACACAACATATATAAACATTACCTCCTGACACTCAAGGTTTACGGGATGAAACACACCAAAAATATGAAAAAGTATTATATTTATTCAGTTCAGGCATTTTACGATGAAGCCTATCCGGAAGTGGTGGCGGTGTGGAAAGGAAACCTTTCTTTTAGCCGTTTAAACCGGAAGTCGTTGGTGTTTCTTCTACACGTAGCTTGACGTTTTTTTCCCCGGACAGCTTTCAACACTGCACTCGGACTGAGCCGAACTATGTAAGTAAACCTCGCTCCCAACTGGTCCCGCTGGCCTCACGGCGGTTCTGTGCAGAACCAGAACCCGCCGGGATGAATATTCGGACGGGATTCGGGGGCGTAGGAGAGTCGGTTTACTGGTGGTGGTGGTGGGGGGCGGCCCGATGTGTCAGGCCTCTCTGACTGACAGCGGCTTGATCCACAGGGAGGGATTTGGGTAGATTGTTGTTTGTGATGATTAAACTGATTTATACCGCATCGATGGCAGACATAGAACCGCATCAGCTGATCCCAATTTATATCCACCAGGACTGAGCTTTCTTTTTTTTTTCTTCTTTTTTTTTTTTACTATGTGATTACAGCAGGATGGGAGCTGCTGGGATCTCTACAGAGGAGGGAAGCAAGAGTGGAGGATTTTTACTGTGCGCTCATGAAGGAAAAACGGCAAATATTATTATTTATATTCTTCCAGATGCTCTGTGGGCTCTGAAACCTTAAAGCAGATGTGGACTATGAGGTCCAATGTGTTGGTTAGATTTAAATTTAGGACCAGGCCTGATTTCTTTAGATTTCAAATGTGTGGGAAAACCCAAAAATATGACAGATTGAGAGATCTCCAGCAATCTGTCAAAATGGGCGTCCCTTGTGGATTTTTATTCCGTTTAATAGAGAAGTTGGATCATGGTGACTCTGGAGGAGCTGCAGAAATCCCCAACTGAGGTGGGGGGAATTTTGCTGACAGTAAAACTAAGAAAATCAGGCAAGAAGAAAGACAAACAATAGGGGACATGGCAAGAATATGGAAGACGGTGTCAAATGAGACCAACATTCAACTTTTTGCCCTGTACACACATTGATCTTAATCAAATACTTTGCATAGCATCCCCACTCTGAAACATGGTGGTGGCATTAGCATGCTGCGGGGAAACTGGTCAGAGCTCATTGGGAGATGAGAAGAATGATTCTAAACAAACGGCCAGAGCTACAGAATAACGACTTAGATCAAAGTATATCCATGCTTTAGAGTGGCCCAGTCAAAGCCCAGACCAAATGCCATTCCACTGTGTACAGGATTGTTCATCTCTTGAGTTTAGGAGCCTTGTTTTATGGCTGAATTGGTTTCAGAGGAAAATGACTTAGCAAACAAACATTCCTCAGAGAGTGGTCAGGGATAAAAACTGGACTGAAACCCAGATGACAGCAGCTGGTATCTACAGGAAGCCTGAAGGACTTCATTCCTGCAGATTGGGATCTGCCCCAAGTACCACAAGTCCGATTGATCAAGAACTGGACAAGATACTGGAGGATCTCCAGTGTAAAAGAAACATATGTCCTTGCTGTTACTTGTTAGGAATAAAGCATTAAATTTTTTCGGTTGATTTAAATGCTTCTCAGCAAACATTCTGTGCACGTGTTCCCATTTTTAAAGTCCATTACTCAATCTGCCGGAATCAGAAATCTAGCTGACTCAACAGTAGCTGTGATACTAAAATAAATGTGTTTAATCTTTCAGGAAGTTTGATTGTTTAATCAAACTTCTGCAGCTGCTGATGACGCGGATCTTTAAAAAAAAAGAAAAAAAAGGGGGATGGAAGATGGACAAAAAAAGCATAATGTTAATTATTTGCCGGCATTTTTGACCCTAAATACACTTTGATATTTCCAAAATGTGGAGATGGAGACTTATGCAAAGTGAAAGCTGACAGAAACTGATGGAATTCTTGTGAAGTATTCACTCGCGTTAAGTTCAGGCGCTCACCTGTTCAAAAACAACAACAAAAAGACAAAAGAGAAACTCTGAGAAGGAAGTAAAGGATTTAAAGGGATTAAATCTCCACAGCTTTTAATTTGAATACAACTCTGGCCTGCAGATACGGAGATGCTGCTGCATTCATTTTCTGAGATGGTCAATTTGGACTTTTCACTCTTTTCATTCATACACAATCATCAAAATCAAAGAGCTTGAAACATTTCCCTCTGTGATAAACATGTAGAATATATCAGTTCAGCTCTCTGAAATGAACTTCTTCACAATATTAAACTTCGTGGAGATGGAACTACCAGCACAGTTTTGATAAGTGTCCACCCCACTGACATGAATCTCCTCGTAGCTATGGTCTGCTTTCCAGTTAGCTTGCATTAACTATGCCGAACCAGATTGGGTGTGTGTTTGGGATAATTGTTTATGTGGAACGCCCAGGCTTGTGGCCACGTTTCAACCATTCACCTGTTTTATTTGTTTAGGTAGTCCTCCTTCCATCTTGAGTAATGCAAGAGACCCTCAGCATGATGCTACCACCACCACCACCGTGCTTTTTGTCATGTTGACCAGACAACAACGCGAACGTCATCTCATCTGACTGTGATGCTTTCCTTCAGAAGCATTTAGCTAGGCTTATCTACGCTGGCATATGCAAATCCCAGTAGGGCAGTGCTGTGTTGACCCAACGTACAGACATGATCAATAAGCTTTGGATAAGGGGTGGCAAAATATACTCCTGCAGCTGAAATAAAACTTCTAACATCAACATGAAAAAAGCTCAAACTCCCTTGCAGCATCAAACCAGTGTAGGTCTGAGCTGTTGATTATTGTTTCAGTTGATAACTGGATTGTAAACGTGAAGCGAAAACTTTGATATTTAGAGAGTTTTGGGTAGAACATATTTACAGACAAAGATTTTTTTTAAATATTAAACGCAAAATGTATACGTTTAGTGAAGCCTTGGCTTATACTAATGCTCTGAGCACGCTGTTCTTTCAGCAAATTTTATTGAGTCTGTGTGCTGTATAGTAGAAGATTAATATATTAGTTGATGATTATTTCAATAACTGATTCGTCAAGATTAGTTCGATTAGCCCCAAGTTTTCTGTAACTTGTCAATTTTTTTTATGTCAAGTTGAGCGTGAACACAGTGAAGCAGCAAAGCCACAACTTAAAGTCATCAATCTAGAGTGACAGTTAAAGTCAAAGTAAAATAGAAACCTAACCAGCGAGAGGAGAATCGCCTGCAGCAGTGAGCTGTAAGGGAGGACGGGGGAATGTCCCGCCCAACCTGGTCTGACATTCTGAGCAGGGTGACCTCAGCTCTGCCGTCACACCTGCGTCTGACCTCCCGACCTGTTCCTCCGCCTCTCCCGCCAGAGTCCCTGTGATGCCCCAGGGCGGGCCGAGCTGGCCGGGGTCGCGATGCCGTACGTGGACCGACAGAATCGCATCTGCGGCTTCCTGGACATCGAGGAGATCGAGAACAGCGGCAGGTTCCTGCGCCGGTACTTCATCCTGGACACGGAGCAGGGCAACCTGCTGTGGTACATGGACAACCCTCAGGTGGGTGAAGCCGAGCGGGTCTGCTCCTGAGAGCAATGTGGAGTCCGCAAAGCAACGTGTTGGCGATTGCTTTAGGTTGCGTAGGGTGGACTGGTTGATATCACACAGAACGGATCAGGAAGCAAACAATATGGTGGAACGTTATGATTCAGTTTTCTGTTGTGCTGTTTGTAGAACGTTGTGGCTTGATCTTCTTGAATGTTGCGTTTAAATGATCATTAATGCAGTGGTATTAACCAAATTTATTTGTAATAAGTTAACTGTTACATGTTCGGTGTTCACAAATCGAATGCAGCATACGATTTGTTATGGACAATGCAGAGCAGACTAACTGGTCAGAAAAATAAACATGTTTGAAAGAAGTCTAATTAGTTTTTCTACATATTGCATATTCAAACAATAACTTCATGCCAAAACTGGTTGAAACATGATGCATTTTGCGTTGATAATTCAAGCAAACTGATGGGAAAAGTATTTAGATATTATAGTTGACAACATTCTATTAATATAATTAGTCGACTAAATTATTACAAAAATTGAACAACATGTCAGTCAAACGACTAAAACTAAATAAAAATGAACACTGCTTGTGGAGCCATCTGCAGTTACAGCCACACATTGGTTTTCTTCAGCAACTTTTACCAGTTGTATTTTTATCGTCTGCTCTGTCTGTGGCGCTCAACCTTCAGGGTGCTTCTATCTAAGAATATGAAACTCTCACATACTTTACATTTTCAAAGCGAATTTAGCAAGCGCTACCTGTTTAAGAGGAAGTAAGCGCTCACTGAGGGACTTACGGAGGAGGAGGAGCAGGAGGAAGAGGTAAAAACTGCTTGTAGCCACATTTTATCCAGCAGAGAAAGAGGAAAAAAATGAACAAAAACGAAGCGCGCTTCAAAACAATCTCAGCAAAATGTAATTCCTAAAAAGGATAAAAGCATTTCTGCAAACAGGTTAAAATGAAGGTCATGGGGAAGTTCTGTGCTAAGGGGACAAAACGACGCCCAGCACATGACGCTCGTCACGTCTGAGTGGCGGTTTTTTTAGCAGCGTTTTGTGCGTTCCAAGGCGCTCACGGGCAGGAAATGATGAAAAGCTCAGCGCCAGGAGGTTGATGTTGAAGTCCCGCTATCAGGGAATTCTTTAATGAAAACCACGGACTCATGGGATTAAAGCGTTTTCCTTCAACAGGGAGGAGAGAATATAATTTAGCCAGAAAATATATGAGAATAAAGTCAAAGAATTTTCAGAGGATTGGCTTAAAATAATGAATCTGAATAATTCTTTCAGTGGTTATCGGAAAGGCAGCTGTTTTTCTTCATTTTTTTCCGATGTGTTTACACTAAAACGCGAAGATGAAGAAATATCGACAGGAATCTTGAATTGTTCTTTATTGAGGTTAGCCCTTCTGACCGGATTCTTGTTACGGAATCAGTTTAATCATATTCTGAATGTTTCCATTTTTCTTTCAGAATCTGCCTAAAGGTGCGGATAATGTGGGTTTCCTCAAACTCACGTACATCTCCAAGGTCAGTCCTCGCTCGAACGGCGACACATTGTGCATTGTAGCTTTATTTTTACCGAAAACAAGGAAATCTTTTAGAAATCACGTGCATTTCCAGAAAAAGAATTTCAATCTTTTTGGCCAGAGTAAAACCAGAAGTTACAGAAATGTCGAATTTTCCAAGCAGTTTGTTGTTATACCAAACTGTTTTTAGGAAGAGATGCTTCAGGCAGAACCTCGGGCTCCAGAACAGATTACGGGTTCCCTTTCTCTGCTTTTGTTTGGGAACCAATCGTGGATTGGAACGAGAAATGGCTGAAAGTAAAGGAACAATAAAACCCCCACTGTAATAAATTTGTATTTTATGTCACTAATCCATGGTTACAGTTAGTAAAGTTAGTTTCATTAAGAATGATGTCATTACATCAATTTCCTTGAGTGACGTTTACTGTTAGCCTGAGCTAGCCTGAAGGTCACTATTAGCAGAGTGTAGCAGGGCTCAGACAGATCACATCAGTCTTTTATGATCGAGGTAATTTCTCAGTGACTTTGGGGTTAATTGTGTTCCACTGGGTGATTTTTAGGATTTCTGGTGTCCCCTGTGATGTTTACTGTCCTCTTGTCTTCAGGTCAGTGATGCTACCAAGCTCAGGCCGAAGGCAGAGTTCTGCTTTGGTGAGTTTGTTATTTTCTTCCTCCGTCTATCTCCCTGAACTCGCTCTTGTCTTTGGCCGAAGCTTGCCTCCACTCCCCTTCCAGTCCCTTGTTTCCTTCCTTCCCTTCTTCCTAATCTCTCCACTTCTTCCACCCTCCTTCTTCTCTTCCCTCCCTTCCTCCCCCCTTTCCCTCAACTCTTTGAGTTTACTTCCTCCCTTTTGTCCCGCGCTACTTGTTTTTCCTGCCGCGTGGAACAGCAGCTCTTTGTCACTCAATAGGAGGAAACCGTACAATGACAATGACCGAACCGCTGTGTGCGGACATGTGCACATGTGTTTGCATCTAGATGGGATGTTAACGCGGAGACGTACATCCTCTCGGCTCTGAGAAACCAGAAACAAGAGGATATTTTTAGATTTCCAGGCGGCGGAGGGCATTTGTCTCCGTTTCTATCGGGTCTGGTGATAAGCGGGAGCATTTACATGTTGTCCTTTTTTCTTTTTTTTTCTCTCCGCAGTTATAAACGCGGGCATGAGGAAGTTCTACCTGCAGGCCAACGACCAGCAGGATTTGGTGGAATGGATCAGCGTTCTGAACAACGCCACCAAGATCACAGTGAGACTCCCGCACACAGATACACACACACACAAACGGGGTTGGACACAGATGGATCCATAGTTGACCCTGTTTCACGTTGCCGCCATCCCACACTCTGTACTCGGCCTCGGGCCACAGCAGATGGAAAATTAGCCATCAGACCGGACCGATGAAGCTCGATGCGGTCTCCTCAGAGCTCCATCGGAAAGTTGTGAGCCTTCACAGGCCGATGCGCTTTCCAAATCATCCTTCAGCTTCGAGGCCGCGGGGCTAATTAGGAAAGCTTCTGCTTCAAAACTATCTTTTAATTGTAGGGATCCTGGAATGTCTGCAAAAGTCGTCTGGAAGGCGAGAGACAAAAACCTCGAGACAAATAACATCCTAAACCGGTAAATAAAAGAAAGAGAAAGTGGGGAAGGGTCAATTCCTAACTTCCTTTCAGGTAAATTAACTCCAGAAATCCGGGATAAGTTGACTCCAAAACTACACTATTTGGAGAACAAGAGTATTTAAATCAGGGATGCACCGATCCATTTTCTTCACTTCCGATACCGATAACTGAGATTTAGTATCGGCTGATACAGAAAAAAACTGTGCTGAATTGATTTAAAACATTTTAAACAGACGTAAATATCCTGAAATACAAATGTGTATGATGCAGTACAGCACACTTAAATACACCAATAACTTCACAAGCTTAGTCAAACATGTAAAAACAACTTTGATTTGTTCAATCAATTAAGTTAGGAGGATAGCAGCCAATTTAAATTAAATGATAGGGAAACTGAAACTGATGAAAACAACAGGTTGACTGCCTTGGTGAAACATGTAGAAAATAAACTGAAACAAACCTTTTTTCAAATGGTTCAGAAAACATAAGTAGGAATTCTAAGTATATTGTAAGATAAGTTTAGAGCACAAAGCATAGAATTAGACTGAATAGATCTGCCCTTGTGGATCGGGCACCTATGCAGATATTAACTTCGGTTCTTTGCATCTCTGATATAAATGATAGTGTTTTTTAGAACTGCATGATTCTAAATCTACAAAGCAAAATTTAATTTAATGTTAACGTTTCTCAGCTATAAGTAACTTTGGCCCACATTTTATGCAAATTTCTGAGTCTCAAGTTGTTCTCCCTCCTCAAAACACATCTAGAGAAGGGAAGTCATTAACATCATCCAGAATTAAAGCTCCCCCTGCATTGAAATTACGTTTTCAAGCCTTTGTATCTGTTAATTGTGATGATTTTCAACTTACAGCTGATGGAAACAGGTAATTGTAGGACTAGAATATCACATCAAATAAAAAAATAATAATATTTTAAATGTTTTATTTTCTGATGTAGTTTTGAAAAGACACTTCTAAATTGACAAAAAAAAAAAAAAAGCCTCATTGAAACACATTTCGCATATGAGTGCATATTTATAACAGATAGTTGGTTAAGTGTGTGCAATAATAATAATAGTAAAACATATTATTAACAATATTTCGGTTGTATTAGTAACTGCTGCTCCCCGCAGACCGAAGGATGATGAATGCGTGACTCAACAAACCTCACCCAGTTGTAATTTTACTGCTCTTCTTCTTTTTTTCTTTTTTTTCTTTTTCTCTCTAGAACATAGAAATAAATGTCTGGAAGAACTGATAAAACCTAGCTCGGCTCCACCGGTTGGTTCTGATCTCCTGAGTCGGCTCTGAGGTGTTGCTGTCTCGTTGCGTTTCAGGTGCCAAAGTCTGGAGAGAGCCAGGCCGCCTGTGTGGAGACCCCACAGGAAGCCCTCGGCGCTGCGAAGCAGGTCTCTTACAAAACGGAGATCATAGGGGGAGTTCCAATAATCACAGCCACGCAGGTAACGCTCTTCCCCAGCCAGAGCTGTTGTCTGTCGGCAGCAGGTTTAGTCTTGTCTCTGCAGGTATGCGGCGGTGCGTTTCGCCCAGAACGCAACAGCTCTGCTGACGGCTGCTCCGACTGTTTGTGTCTCCTGAAAACCTGCTCGGCTTCACAACTGCTGGGGGAAAAAAATGACCCCCCGAGAGTAAACGCAGAGCTTTTCTTTTGCAGATTAATTTTACTTATCAAAACTGGACCTACAAAAAAAAAAAAAAAAAAAAAAAAAAAAGGTGGGCACACTACATTTGCTTTACTAAGGGTAGGATCACCTATTTCCATTTTTGCAATTTGTTATAATACCTGTAAGTTCCAGGAAACTACAAAAAAATAAACAACATATTTTCAAAAGCAGCTAACATTAATTACAATTGGTTATCATTGCATTAATTCAACCTATTTTTTGTCTCACTCCCTCTACAGTTTGATTTTCTTTTCTGTGCTCGATGGTAAATCGCAGTGCCAGCTGTTCCCTAGATAATTTTCAACTTAAATTGAAGCAATTTCTCATATTTCAAAAATGCATCTCTACTACAATTTTAGTCAACACGGTTCTACGAATTATGCTCATTACAAGGAACCTGCAAAAGACCAGATTAACCAGTTCAATAATAGAATTATGACACGGATTTTCTCAAAATTTAACACGTAATCCTACTCTAAATGAATTCTGCAGTCACGACTTTAAAGGAATTGATAATAAAACTACAGAACACCTGTACAGAGACTCCACGGTAATTGCTAACCACATCTCCCACGATGCATTCTGAGATCAGTCAGCCAGGACATTTATTTGATTCTGGTTGAATAAAAACATCAGGCAAAACAACCGTACATTAAATTGCACATTACTACTAAATAAATGTTTTCTGTTTTCCCCTTCTGTCTTAAACAGAACCTTAACGTTGAGCCAGGTTGAGACGAGTCCTGAATGTGTGGGTGTTTGTTGTAGGAGCAGAGCGAAGGCCAGAACGGGTCGGACCGAGGGAAACGGGCTCAGAACCAGCTGCCGTACTTCCTGTCCAGAGGAGCACAGGACCAGTCTTTCATAAAGGCGGGATACTGCGTTAAACAGGGAGCTGTGGTGAGAGCAGACAGACAGACAGACACCTTCTCTGGCTTCCATGACGACACAGATGATAAACTAGTGGTGATGTTCTGTATTTAATTAGATTATTTTTTTTCAGATGAGGAACTGGAAGAGGAGGTACTTCATCTTGGATGAAAATGCCCTCAGCTACTACAAATCCGACCTGGTGAGAAAATGGGATGAGGTGGTATGTGTTTGACATCAAGCTGGCACCAGGTGGCTGTTATTCAGCTGCAGACCGGAGAAAATGTTGATCTTGAAGTAAGAAATTTAGAGCATTTTCTTTCAGCAGAAGGTTTTGCAGCTCTTTGCCTTCGTATCAAACAGAAACCGTGTATCTTTGTGTATTTGTCGTATCTTGAGAACCTTTTCTGGACTTAGCCAGGTGTTTTGGCTAGCTAGCACTAGCCAAAACACCTTAGTTAGCTAAATTCAAGGCTCATTTTGCTTTGAACTGTGGTGATATTTGTCTCAACATGCAGCAGCACGCGCTCTAAATTCCTCCCCATAGGATCCGCGTGTGGACAAATGAAGCGAATGACATCCCAACCAGGACCTGTCGGAGCACATGTGGACACACCCAGGGTGTGTGCCCTCAGGCTGTAGATGTAGCTGAGATCACTTGTAGATGTAGCTGAGATCAGGTGATCTGATTGATAAAATCAGCACTGCTGTTACAACATAGATTTGGAAACACAGAGCTGAGTTTTCTTTCTCTACAGTGACAGCAGGAAGTCTTTTGGGCTATGTCTCAACCAGTTTTGTACATCTAGAAACTGAAATCATTGCCTAAGTAGAACTTAATGACATAGAATAGCATGAAACAAAGAAATTCCTTTTAGCTGGTGTGGGAATCTTTCCTTTGAAAGTTTTCTGTCATTGCAGAGGGTGTCCGTTCATCCTTAAAAAGTCTTACATTAATGTATCTAAAATTAAGGCTTTAAAATGTCTTCAATTTTGTTGCATTACTATTTAATCTTGTTTATTCTATGTTGCTTTTTTCTCTCAAAGGACTTTTCTGTCATCATCGTGTTCTATGACTCAAGGCGGTTTATGCTAGCTGCTAATACGCCCTTGCTGGCCAGCTAGCTTAAAAAAGGTCTTAAAATGTCTTACATTTGAAACTCTGTTTATGGGACATATTTTCTTCTTTGTCAGGACCGAGAGGCACTGAGAGTTATCCCACTGAAGGAGATTCAGAAAGTCCAGGAATGCAAACAGAGGTCAGTTAGCACCTGAAGCCATCAGAGCTTTGCTCAGGCCAAGGTGTTCAAAAGCTGCTCTGTTCTGTGTTTTGCAGCGACCTGATGATGCGAGACAACCTCTTTGAGATGGTCACCAACTCCAGAACCTTCTTCATACAGGTGACACTGGCCGAATTCATCTGGGTCTTACGGATGAGACTCGCTTTTCAGCAGCTATCCTCAGAGCTGCCTGACAGATTTATTTAAATCACTACAATACGAGTTCGTTATATCATTGGAATAAACTGGAATAACTCTGTGGATCTGTGTCTTTCAGGCTGACAGTCCAGAGGACATGCACAGCTGGATCAAGGCCGTCTCCGGGGCGATTGTTGCTCAGCGCGGGCCCGGGCGCTCAGCCAACACGGTGCGTATCTCGTCAGTTTGAAGCTGTGCAGGAACCTCCTTAAATGTCGGTGCGGTGCAAGCAGACAACGGTTGCAGCAGTCTATACTAATGTGCGTCATTTCTGACTTTTATGAGCCAGCGAAGTGGTGCCACCATGTGGCGGTCACAAGTAAGTGCATCAGAGAAAGGAACACTTCAACTCTGAATCATTAGTTCAAACACTGAGTGTGAAACGGTCAGTTGGCCATATTTACAAATCACACACACACACACACACACACACATGTTCACAGCTTGTGAAGATTCTTCTTTTTTCTGTCTCTATGGAGTTTCTTTCCTAACTCGAACAATGATCCACCACAAACTGACCTCTGTGGTTTTAAATTTAGGAAATGTCTCCACTTGGTCCCTACAAATGTGGTTGACATGACGTGGGGGTTTTTCTATACTACTTGTGCATTTCTGCACATAAGGCCACGTTGCCTTGTTTTTGTTTAAGTTCAGTATAATGTGGTTTAGGATCCACAGATCAGAATATGACCACCACGAGGCGGTTTGAGGTGGGCTGTGTTGGGAAGGAGCTCTCTGCCTCTCCGTTACTGAGTCCAGCTGTAAACTGTTGTTTTCAGATCCGTCAGGCGCGACGGCTCTCCAGCCCGTGTATACAGAGGTATACTCCGTTCTGCAGTGGGGAATCCCGCACGTATGTGTCCCCCGACCTCAAACCCTAACCCCCCACCACCCCCACCATCCATCGCTGCTTCTCCGCTGACGGGCATTTAGCCCCACGCTCCTCCAGACGGGTCCAGCTTGAAATCAGTTCTCACTTTAAATGTGCGGAATGAAAACAAGAGCAGTGCAGCCGGGTGAACTGGAGTTGACCTTTAACCTCGCAGTTAGAATTTAGGTCAAGTTAGGTTTTTAACTTAAATGAAACATATCAACATTTGTCTCAGTAAACATGTTTCTACTTACGCTGTTGACTTGAAATGCCAGGAACAGTCCCACTAACCAGCACATATAAGAAAATCAACTCATTAGTCTGTAAATTGAGTTGTGTGTAATAAAGTAAAAGGATGCGAGGAGTAAGAATTTAACACACTGACTGGAATTTATTCAGTTCTTACTTGAAAAGCATTTCTTGTAAGCGTCAACATAACTTCTCTGGGCCCAGAGGTATCTGAGACGGACCATTACAAAATGAAAATGTGGGTTGTGGTCAAACATATCTGTATTTCACAACTCCAGCTTATGAAAGGTTAATAACACGGCCGTGTTGTGTTTTTTTTTTTGTTCGTTTGTTTTCTTTTTCTTTTCTTAAAATATTTTGTGATCTCTTTCTGAACTGTTGCCTCGTCTCTCTGAGTAACGTTTCCAGACTTCCTGACTCGCAGATGACCACCCAAAACCACGCCGTTACTTTCTTTCTGCTAACCCTCTGCCATGTTGTCTTTCTGTTTCTCCTTCCTGTTGTGTTTGTGTGTGTGTGTGTGTGTGTGTGTGTGTGTGTGTTTTCTAGAGAGTGAGGTGTGACAGTGACACAATAACTTTCCCCAAATGAGCCCCGCCGCCTGCTTCCTGTTCCCTCCCACTGCTGCTCATCGTCTTTATCACCAAGCCCCGCTGCCTCTCAGCTTCCTTAGCAACCGCTGCATCATCCTTTCCTCTTCCCCGGCAACAGCAGCATCGCTCGTTCGTATGTGGAACTGCATGAAAGTTACATCTCAGAGCTCGTCATGTTCCATGAGACCATCTCAGAGTGTCTGTATAGGTTAACTTTGACAATAATTCCCAGAGGGAAGTTATATGTTGTAGTGACTTGAGTTGCAAAGCAAAAATAGTTAAAGATGAGGACAAATCTGAAGGCACGTCTTTGTGCAGACGGGTAAAAAGCAACAAAACACAGATAAATTCATCCTTGCAGTAACATAATCTCACACTGAAAAGCTTAGAAATATCCAAAAACACAGAATCTTACCCAGTATTTAGTTTTAGAATTAATGTTATGAATTTGTTTTAAACAAATATCCGTTAATGTTTTACCCTACTGAATAAAGGTATTCGGGTTCAGTTAGGAATTTTTCCAAATATTCAAAGTGAGATGATATTACTGCAAAAAAAGTATTTGTTTTTAATGATCTTGACACATCCTTAGATTTATGGACGAAAGGAGATGAAATTCAAGAAAGCATTTCTTAAAATGGAACAAATTTCCTGATTTTTGGCTCGGATTTTAATTAGATTCTTATCTCTGAGTTTATAAAAAAAACAACTCTTTACTCCCGTTATCTTGTGCTTTTCTTCTTTTCCATCACAAGCTCATCCATCCATCCATCCATCCATTCATTCATCCATCCACAGAACCATCCATCGGTCTGATCCATTAATCAGCACATCCATCATTCCCAGCCTCCTCTTCACCCTCTCACTTCCTGTCCCGCTCTCCTTTGTCTCCCCAGGAGCACAGTGACCCTCCCTCTCCCACGTCCGCCTCCACCTTCTACTACTCCCTCAACACGGAGCCGCAGCACCCAGAACCCTCAGCGGGTGCTCAGCCTGACGCTGGACACTCGCCACCAGGACAACTTCTTGGGCCTCCTGCCGTGGCGCCTCAGTGGAATCCAGCCCGTGATGATGCCGTTGCCTTCGGCGCGGTCGCGCCTTTCTCTGCAGGAGACGGTGCAGACCTCGAAGTGACGGAGGCCGAGCAGCTCTCCGCCGGCGACGAGGGCGACCCGAACACGGAGGAGCCCGACTCGCAGATGACTCTGATGTGACAGCAACCGATCTTTTGAATATTCTCCTGCTAAACTTCCTGGGACTGGGTTTTTTTAGGGTTTTTTTTTTTTTTTTTGCCCCACGCGTCGCTCCGCCTACAAGGTCTTCCTCTGCCGTTCACCTTCACCTCGTCTTCCTGAATGTCTCTCACAATACGTTGCAGCAGAAAAACGACGCCGATCATATGGTCTATTTAAGCTCTCAGCAGGAGTTCGGCGACAAGAGGGCGAAGAGATTCACTTCTGAAACAACCAAAGTTTAAAGGCTCGCAGAGAGATGTGTTGAAAGACATCTCTTCAGTCCTGTGCTTGTTATCTGCAAGGTTGAGATTTGATATGAATTTGTGTTGTTTCCTTATCAAACTGTTTTTTGTTTACCTTTTTCCTAGCTGAGTATTTTTTTCAGGCACAGTTAAGGAGACATGTGGAGTCTTGCAAAACTTCCCCTTAAAGATGTTGGTAACACTTTAGTGGAAGGGGTGTGCATAAGGTTGACATGACACTGTCATAACACCTGTTATGAACATGAATGGGTTTTCAGAAATGTTGCCACGTTGATACAAAGTTGACGATTTTAATGGACTGTCAGTGCAAGTTTCAATGCAAATTAGCATTAAAAGTGCCATTATTTACCGAATGACACTTCATGACAGCAGTCGTAAACGTTGGTGAAGACTCCTTCATGTTTCTGACAGTGGCATGTCGGTCTTATGCACACCACGTCAAATAAAGTGCTACCAAGACGATCTGGGTTATATTTTATGTCCTAGTCCAACACAAAATAGTGCAGCGATGTGGAAGAAAAATGTGTGGTTTTAATAGGGGGCGGGAGGGTTAAATGTAAAAGTCTGAAAAGTGTGGCATGCATCTAGATTCAGTGTCCCACCCCTACCCTTCCCCCCCGAATTAATACTTTGTAGAATCCCAAAGTTCAGCTCAGGGTGTATCTCTTCACATCTATATAAAATCTACATAAAATACAGATTTTAAACAGTCAAGGGATATGAACGTTTTTAAGAAAGCTCTGTAAGACTCCAGTGATCCCGAAACTCTGCTGCCACCTAGTGTGCACAATTAGTATGTGAATTAGGTTTTGTTTTTTTTCTTTTACTTGCGTTTGCTTTATCTGCACTGTTCAAAAGGGTTGCTATATATTTATTTTATTTTATTTTTTGTTTGACCCTAAGCTAATAAGATCAAACAAATTATACACAGGAAAACAATAAAAGGAATAGGAATAAGGTTACAAAGAAATAATATATTTTTCACAGCACATGAGACTGTTTACATGCAAAGGAATGCTTTGCGACATTTCCAGAAACCATGCATGTGAACACATACACAGAGACACAATTAATGTGAAAATGAAGATATTTGACCTCAAACTAAGCAGAAATACATTCAGATAACCTAAAAGGAAAAAAAAAGTTTCAACTATGTTCTTAAAGTAGGTTTGATCCTCAGTTTCTCGTGTTTATATGGCGTATGTCAGAATATAACCTGAATTATTTAAGTGAATTTCTCTTTCTGCACCTCTCTCACTCCTATGTTAATCAACCTCTGTTACAGAAAAAGGACCTTTTTTTTTTTGTGCAGTTCGGCTCGGCGGAAACCGTTTGTGACTTTGCTAAATGTCAGCCTCTGCCCCGAGTGTGGAAGTTATGCGAAACACGGAAATGCTTCAGCATCACGAACTCCGAACTCTGGAAACATTTCCTTCTTGCTCACCAGCTCCCCTCACCTCACCTTAACTTCCTGTTCCTTTACCTGCCGTCACGTCGGCGTTCTGGACGCCTGACGGTTTGCGTGGAAATCTTTTGGGACTCGAGCCGTCTCGCAAGGTCGTTTCTCCTCTCGGCTCTCTGGTTGTGGGTGTTTTTTTGTTGTTGTTGTTGTCTTTGTTGTTGTTGTTGTTTTTTTCTAGTATTGATATTATTAACTTTAATGAGGAAAAAATAAACCACACATATATGTTGTTTACTAATTTTTTTATGAACTCACGTGCATGACTGCACCCCTTCACTCCTCCAAATGTGTTGTTCCCTTTGATACATAAGTTGGGTAAAGTGCCTGCGTCTATCTTTTTAAAGAGCAGATTTTCAAAACACCGAGAGCTATTTGATCCGTTTGTGTGTGTGTATGTGGGTGAGACTCTATGACCATTTTTCTATTTATTAAAACATATTAAAAAAACAATGAAAGTGTTTTCTTTAAACAAAAAAATAAAAAATCCAGTCGTCTACTTCTATGTTTGGGCTGACAGACAGGACAAATAACCATGCACACACAGACACCTACAGACCAATTGTCACGTGTTTGGACTGTGGGAGGAAGCCGAGAGTACCCCGGAGAAAACCCACGCATGCGCAGGGGGAACGTGCAAAGTCCGTGCAGAAAGACCCCGGGCCGGGAATCGAACCCAGGACCTTCTTGGTGCAAGTGCTGCCAACTGCTCCACTGTGCATCCTGGTAACTGGGCCCTCTGAATGGAAGATGAACTAACTTTAACGCTGATCGCGCTACCTGAGGCCCGAGGAGTCAAACATGTAGTTCTCAGGGTTTTTATCGATTTTCCTGAGCCTTGCGGTCCCTGAACGTGGGGTGAATTTGGCCATAACGTTTCCCCGTTTGTGAATTCCTACTTTTATTTTATGCTTTTGTTGATGAAGATCCACTTATCTCTTTGTTTCTTAATTCTTTTAAAAGCATATTTTAGTTTTCTCACAACTCTTGAATTATCGTCACCTTCCTAAAATGAAATGACATAGGTAGGCTAAGTCACTTTTTACCAAAAGTGACATCTTTTGAAAAGAAAGAGCTGCTGATTATTATTATTATTATTATTATTATTATTATTATTATTATTATTATTATTATTATTATTATTATTATTATTATTATTATTATTATTATTATTATTATTATTATTATTATATATTTTTTTCTTTGTTTTTTTGTTGTTGTTGTTGTTGTCAAAATCACATTTGGCAAAAGAATGACCGGTTATTTATTTAGGAAGGCGAAGTTATGATGAAATAACTTAATAACTTAAGTCACTTGCTGAGGGACAGATTATTATATCCTGACTTGTTGGGTTTTAACTTCAGTTTGGAAGTTAAACCCCAACACTCCTTAAACACTCCTTACACACTCCTTACACACTCCTTAAACACTCCTTCCTGTTGTGGAAGGAGTGTTTAAAACACAGCATGCCCGGAACGGATGCAGGTTTGCCACACTGTAACTTTTACCAGAAAAGGATGAAACATCAGATCCGTCGCTGTTTGTCTCAGTTTTCATAAATCAGAACAAACTGCTGATGTTTCTTTTTTTCTTCTTTTTGTGGAATTGGCAACATGACGCACAGGGATAAACACAACACCGCAGCGTCGCTCTGATCCGCGGCCCTCAGCAGACTGTTTGGAGATCTGAGTCATCCGAGCGACACAAACACACTCCTGCGTTTTCCCGAACCGCACAAGCCTGATGTCTATAAAACCAACGCCAAGTCCGTCTTCAATGATCCAGCTTTTTTGTCCTTCTTTTTTTTTTTCTATCTGTGTGTCCTGGATGCGCATACAAGTTCAAATATAATTTCTGACTGCGCATGAGTGGACTTAGGTGGAACTGTCACACTCAGATGGGACGGCGGTTCTAGGAAAGTCCAGAACAGAGCAATTGATCAGCCTCCAGAGGCTCTTCGCGTCATAAACAGAAACGGTCCCTGGTCTAAGCGAGAGTTCAACAGGCTGAGGGCATTTCCACCGAGACCTTCGTTCATTTCTTCTGTTTAATCCGGTCGGGGTTTTTAGCTTGACTCGAGTTTTTACTTCGGCGACTCACGTTGATGCTGATTTAAAGTCAAGTTTTCAAGGCTCGGAGCTTTTCTCCAGCTCCATAGCAGCAATACGCTGTTTCTAGTCAGAGTTTTAACAAAATTATGGATTTGTATAATAAGCTGTCAAGCACACAAAAAAATAAATAAATAATCAAAAAACTGGACATTAAGAAACTTTGTTGTTCTTTTATTTTCCACGAACAGCTTGTAA
This sequence comes from Gambusia affinis, assembly GCF_019740435.1. Taxonomy (NCBI): domain Eukaryota; kingdom Metazoa; phylum Chordata; class Actinopteri; order Cyprinodontiformes; family Poeciliidae; genus Gambusia; species Gambusia affinis. The sequence goes on along the minus strand of NC_057887.1, from coordinate 6,293,360 downwards.
TTTAATGAAAATTTTCGCCACTTTTATTCGCAATTGCAATTGAACCACTTGCAGTGGCTTTGCGAAACAGCCCCAAAATTAAAGGTATTAATCGGTTTGGCACTGAACATAAAGTTTCCCTATATGCTGATGATACACTTCTTTATATCTCAGATCCCTTATCTAGTATTCCTGAGTTACTTATTTTACTTCAAAAGTTTGGAAACATTTCTGGCTATAAGGTTAACCTTCAAAAAAGTGAATTGATGCCTGTGACTCCAATGGAAGTGCAGCATATGGGTCCAGTCCCTTTCAAAATTAGCCCTGCTAAATTTAAATACCTTGGTATTTGGATTACTCACAGTCACAAAGATCTTTATACAGCAAATTATCTGCCTCTCCTGGTGAACCTTAGGAAAGACATCACTACATGGGCATCTCTGCCTCTATCCTTGGGAGGTAGAATCAATATAATCAAAATGGCAATACTGCCTAAATTACTTTATCTATTTCAGAGCGTGCCAGTGTTTCTCACCAAGACTTTCTTTACAAATTTAAATAGTGAGTTGTCGTCATTTATTTGGAATAAGAAGGACCCGCGGATAGGCGGTAAGACGCTACAGCTACCCCATGGTCTTGGTGGCTTGTCACTCCCCAATTTCCTATATTATTACTGGGCGGCTAATATTAGAGCCTTACTGTACTGGTTGAGAGAGGACAACCCTGCTCCCACTTGGGTGACTTTAGAGAGGAATTCAGTTACGGCTAACTCTCTCTCTGCTTTACTCTGCTCCCGGCTACCGTTTAATCAACCAATCTCAACTTATACTTCTAATCCGGTTATAACTCACACAATAAAAATCTGGAATCAGTGCAGGAGGATGTTTAAAAGTACGGAATTATTAATATCTGCTCCAGTATCAAATAATCACATGTTTGCTCCTTCACTAATGGATTCTGTTTTTTATGCCTGGAGTTTAAAGGGAATAACTTCTCTAAATGATCTTTATATAGACAATAAGTTTGCCTCATTCGAACAGCTCACACAGAAATTTGACATTCACAAGTCACAGTTTTTCAGGTATTTACAATTGAGACATTTTGTAATGTCAAACTCTGGATGTTTTCCTCTACATCCACCAACTTCTCTTGTTGATGAGGTTTTGATGTGCAAGTCTGTAACAAGACGCTCTATGAGTAGAGTCTATTCCCTGCTCAGTTCATTTAATGATACCAATTTAGATTCCTTGAGGGTCAAGTGGGAGATGGACTTGGAGGAGTCCTTATCAGATACAGTTTGGCAAAAAATTATTCAAAATATCTATTCGTCCTCAATATGTCTGAAACATGTTATAGTTCAATTCAAGGTAGTACATCGTTTACACTGGTCTAAGGACAGATTGTGCAAACTCAAAAGGGACTTGGATCCGACGTGTGATCGTTGTAAACAATCTCCAGCCACACTTTTACACACATTCTGGTCTTGTCCAAAGTTATACAGATATTGGCAAGGCATTTTCGACACTTTTTCAGGAATATTTGGACAAACTGTCTGTCCATCACCACTCATCTCTCTCTTTGGGGTGGCTCCAGCAGAGACTTCCTTCAGCAAACATCAGAGGACTGTGTTAGCTTTCTGCTCTCTACTGGCTAGAAGACTCATTCTTCTTCGATGGAAGGATCCACATCCTCCAAGTTATGGACATTGGTTAAGAGAAGTTATGTCTTACATTCATTTAGAGAAGATCAGATATACTGTTAGGGGATCTGTAAACAAATTCTTTGACATTTGGCAGCCATTTATATCTTATGTCGGGAATATTTCGGCAGATAACTTTGTGTAAAGGTCAAATATTGGTTCTGTGTGTGCAAACCTGTGCTCTGTATCGGCTGATGTATGAATAAAAGGTGTATTCTTGTTGGGGTAGTAGATCCGGTATAGGAGGGGAGGGTTGGGAGGGATTTTTGTTGCATATTTCGTCAGTTTTTTTTTTTTGTTTTTTTTGTTTTTTTTTGTGTTTGTTTTTTGTCTTGTTTTGTTTTGTTTTTTTATGTGTATGTGTGTGTGTGGTGTATGTAAAAAAAAATAATAAAAAGACCTTGATCAAAAAAAGTCAAGTTTTCAAGGCTCGGAGCTTTTCTCCAGCTCCATAGCAGCAATACGCTGTTTCTAGTCAGAGTTTTAACAAAATTATGGATTTGTATAATAAGCTGTCAAGCACACAAAAAAATAAATAAATAATCAAAAAACTGGACATTAAGAAACTTTGTTGTTCTTTTATTTTCCACGAACAGCTTGTAATTTAATGAAAATAGAATATTTCCTCTTCTTTGCCCAAACCCCGTCCACAATTTTCTCTGTTACAGCAGAAAAAGTGTTTAAGCCAACAAAGCATCCAACAAAGGGAGCCAAAAGGAACATGTTATGCTCAGCTAACCTAAAAGCACCGGAAGAGGCTGAACTGCTGGCAGAATCAGCAGATCGTAAACAGTTCCTCATGTCTCTAATGAACCCCGAAGGATTTTTTAACTCCAAAGAACAATATAAGGTTGTTGTTTTATTATTATTATTATTATTATTATTATTATTATTATTATTATTATTATTATTATTATTATTATTATTATTTATCCAAAAGAAATATGTCATATACGACCATTAAAATGTTTGGAATAATCCCACGCGTTAACCAATAAAATTCGCATGGGGAACTTGTGCAAGTCTCACTGATCAAATCCAAGCCTCTGACTTTTTTCTTCTTTTTTTTTTACAGCCACAAAATGTTTTGCTTACATATGGAATGTTTGATTTAATGCAAAAACACATATAGGCCTACAAGTTGATGCAGTCCTGAAAATTCCGGCTCCTGCCAGGGGAGCTAGTTTTAAAAAAATGAATAAAAAATTCACACGCCTTCTACCTCACATCACTCCAAGACCGAGTCCCTCTATTTTCCTCCTGTAAACATCCACTTTCACACTCACAGTCACCAATCTGTAAATGATCAACCATCTATGTTATTTCACCTTGCTCAAAACTCTATTTCTCTTCCCAATCTTTTGCCCTCTGTCTGGTGTTTTGACTTCACGTTGTTGCTTGCAGAAATAAAATAAAAATAAAAAATTATTTTAAAAAAGTAACTTCTCTGATCTAATCCCGCTTTGGGATTGAACCCCTCCTAACTCACTCCTCACCACTGTCTCACCGCCCAGCTATTTTCTTTCTCCACTCTGCTGCCTCTGCGGGTTTCAGTGTCACTGGAAAACATCCTCGCTGCACTGATTTCTCCCTTCCCCGGTCCACGTCCTGCGCCACCTTTACATACATCAGTCCATCATCTTGAAATCCGCGATAGCACTTTGCCTCACCTTCACTAAACCTCCCCATCGACACTCTCAAAGGGCACGTCATCACGTCCACAGGGTGCATGAGCTCATTAATCTGCAATCTTGTGTTGCTTGCATGTAACATGACGAATTAACATTACAGATGTGTAACGAGAGAGAGAGAGACAGAGAGAGAGAGAGAGAGAGAGAGAGAGAGAGAGAGAGAGAGAGAGAGAGAAGACTAAACTCCCCCTGAACAAACTTTTCCACAGCTGGGAGACAGACCACCGGCTGCCAGCAGGTCATCGGGAAATCTGTTTGGTCCAGAAATGTCCAACAATGACATAATAATCACACGAAGCCGCATGTGATGTCATAGATACTGTCAGGGATTGTTCGGAGTTCAAAACAGTCAATAGTTTCCAAAACAAAGCTTCAGCTGTGTGTGTGTGTGTGTGTGTGTACGTGCGTGCGTGCGTACTCGCGCGGGCGCGTGTGTGCGGCACGTCGGTTCGCCCTGGCCGAGATTAACGCCAGTCTTTGACTCCGACTTGTTCTGCTCAGACATGCTGGAAGCTGTCGCCTGCTGCAGAATATTTCGCATTTTTAACGGCTTTGTTAATCGGATTTTACACAAGGGCTCTGTAAGAGCCAAAAATGTTAGTTTTGACATTGTTTATTTTCTGTATGCCTTTTGCATGTTTAGATATTGTCTTTACAGTAAGGTTTTATTTTACTATGTTTTTTTGTAAAAAAGCGCCACCTAAAGGACACAATTGTATACATAGAGAAAGTGTGGTGTCACTTACGATAGAAAAGAAAAGAATGTTGGATGTAGTGTGGTCGCTTAACCTCTACACAGTTTTTGACCGTTAATTTTAAGGATGCTGTGCAAGACAAAATAATTTTCATGTTATGCCAAAGAAAGTAAAGTTCATACTTTGTGTGGAACCGTAAGTATTGTTTATTATTTAATGCACAAGACATATCAATGAACAGAAACGCGTCAACTAAGAAGAGATAAGCTAACCGATACTAACAAAGAAAACTGAAGCTAATTTATCAATATAGTGGCTTTATAGAAAAGAACAAGTAGCCACTACAGGCTCTTCAGAAGAAGAGCCGTCATCAGGGTCAACACAGTATAAAACGCATTATTTCTTCAGTTTGTGAACTTCATTCAGTGATAATAAGTAATGAGTTTAACTATTTTTAGTTGTTATTTTAAATTTGTGGTACTGTATGTGCATTTAATTTCTTACTATTTCTTAATTTCGAACTATTTGATGACATAAAACTGGAGCAAGAAACATAAAATCTTTACTTATATTGAGGTTCAACAAATCTTTATGAATTATATGTCCTTTAATTGGAAACCCGGAGTTAAACTTGGTGCAGAGTCTGATGCTGAGGGTCAACATGATACTGGCATTCGTCACAGATGCAAAACAAAATCACGAAAGCAACAAATTGACTCGATAAAAGACATAGATGAGCAGCAGAAAGTAAGTCGGGCGAGCTGCTGATTTCCTGCCTCTTCCAGTACAGAAGACTTTTTTCCAGTCTTCTGTACTGGAAAAATTAAAGTGACGATTGCTCTTCAGGTTTGCCTGGGGGTCAATCAGAGGGCAGGATACGGCCGGGGTACGGTGGCTGTGAAAACCAGCAGCCGTTTGGATCAAGAAGCAGATCCATTCCATCCAGCTGTTAACTGTTTACAAAAAGATTATACATCCGGCGTTTGGAGAAACAACAAGAAATCCGCTGAGAAGATTAGCAAACAATCGGGCCAGGTTGTAAACCAATACCTCAGATGGGCAAAACAAATAGGAAAGGAAGGAAAAACTTGTCACTACTGATGTGTTTTCCAAATAACAATTTAGTATTTGGAGAAAATTACAACAACAACAAAAAGTCCCGACATGAAGCATCATGATTCATGCATGAAAGGGATTAATACGGCATCCACACAGTAGAACACGGTGGTGTCAGCATCATGCTGTGAGGATCCTGTTGCCCAGCAGTGACTTGGAAGTGTGAGGAGGGGGGGGGGGGTAAGAGGGGAAAGGAAAGAGAGGGGGGGCAGAAATGGCAAACATTGTATATTTTTGTTTAATGATAAAAACCGGCAGTGATACACTGCAGACGCTTTGCGACTTTAATTACGATTTCACACAAAGTATCGACTCGTGGAGGCCGAATCCAAATGCACTCCACACTTTTCAGATGAGGCCTCTGAAACAAAAGCAGCTCCGCGTCCCTGAAGATAGAGATGAAGCCGCCATTTAAAGTAGTTCCAGTTTGATCAAACTTGTGTTCAGTCTGCTTGACGTTTACTCCGCCAACATGCAGCCCGACCCGTCCCTCCTTAAGAATGACGTCACGTTATCTCCACCAATCACCTCCAGGTTTTATCCCGCAGCTTGTATATACCGGAGCAGCCGGCGAAAGTTTCCCCACTGCGTCTGTTTGTCCTGCAGGTGAAGGTGCAGTGAGTTCCGCACAGCTCAGTCACAACCTATAAATATAAAAGACTTATTAGGCACTGACTGCAGCCTTCTTCTCCAAGTCTCTTGGTTCCTGTTCGGACAGTCTCGGTCATGAAGCTTCTGCTTCTTTCGTGCGTAACGGCGGTGCTCGCCTCCCCCTGCCTGCTGTCCGAGGCGCGCGTCGCCAAGCGCTTCGCCATCGACTGTCCGGAGAGATGCGACAAGTCCCAGTGCCCGCAGATCCCCGCGGACTGCCTGGCCGGCGACGTGCTGGACAGCTGCAACTGCTGCCCGGTGTGCGCGTCCGGCGAAGGCGAGCAGTGTGGCGGCCCCGGCGACCAGGACTGCGCAGAGGGCATGGAGTGCGTGGTGACCGACGGCGTGGAGGCGTCCGCCACCGTGAGGCGGAGGGGCAAGTCCGGCGTGTGCGTGTGCAGCAGCGCCGAGCCGGTGTGCGGCAGCGACGGCGTGTCCTACCGGAACATCTGCGAGCTGAAGCGCGTCAGCAACCGGGCCACGAAGCTGCAGCAGCCGCCGGTCATCTTCATCCAGCGAGGAGCCTGCGGGAAGGGTGAGCGCATGTGTGTGTGTATGTGTGTGTGTGCGCGCGCGTCTGTGCGTGTGTGTGTGTGTGCGCGCGCGTCTGTGCATGTGCGTGCGTGCGTGCGCGATCAAATTTTATCTAAAGGGATCTAGATGACAATTAGGGTCGGCCAGAAGTTTGAGCAAACTTTGCAACTGTGAAGGGCTCAAAGAGAACACGTGATATTTACACAAGTTGTACACACGTATACACATATTAAAGCTTATGTGAATACGTAATGATAAATAACATAAACAATCCTCATCCATTCCAGCTGCGTTCCGGGCGAGATAAACAATCCTCATTTAAAACATATTTTATTATTACGTCTGCATGAACCTGTGGGCACAAATGAACTATGTTCAGTGAATAATCACCTTTTTTTTCTTTGAAACAAATTTAATTCACTGTTTCCTTGAAGACCTAAAAGTAGAGTAAGTGATATTAGATTATTTTAAACCCCAGTTTTGTTTTGTTTTTGCTTTTTCTCTTGGGGACCAGAAGGGTTTTTGTCAATTACTGGACAAATAATATAGAGTACACTAGGACTTTAGCCCAATCAACAATCTGAACTGGGTGGCGGACTTGTCATGCCAGCCACATTCTGTCAGATTGTGCTAAATGGAGAAAGCAAAAAGAAAAGGGAGAGAAAAGGATCAACCAAGATGAAAGTAAGCTGAAAGGGAAGAGAACCGCTGAGTGAAAGTGTGCTGATGTTCGCTGCTGAAGTCTGTTTTCATAAATTTAGTGTCCTAACTCATTAGTCTGATTTAAATTAAACTCCAGGTCATTGCAGCTTCAGGGGTACAGAAGGATGCTATGTTACAATTTAATTATTATTATTATTATTATTTTTTTTTTTTTCTAAGTTTCAATGAGCACACTTGTGTTTTCACCCTCTATTCTATTAAAGAAAACAACCAAGTGGCACGGAAACCCAAGTTTTCACATTTAAAATCATATTAACAAGTGAAAGCTAAATGTTTGGCCAGTTCGTTAATTTTTGGGGGGTCTTTTTGGTCTTCAACAGGACATTTTCACTGCCAACATTTCAACCTCCCTTCTCAATTCCCCCTTATTTAAAAAAAAATAATTTCTGACTTTATTTATTTATTTAATTTATTTATTTTTTCCCTTTCTGGCACAGCTTGCTGCAGAACATTGATATTCTGTTCTTCTCCCAACTAGTCCAGAATTCACTCACCTCCCTGAACATCATTCACTCCTATGTCCTCATGCTTTCATTCTTGCTTAAGCAAGAAGGTCATATCCATGTAATCATTTACATAATAGAGGAAATGTGTCCGTATCGAGACCTTGATTACATAAACTGATCGATTGGAGCACATATTTTATTGTGCCATCTGGAGGTAGAAAGGACAAACGTGGACCACTCGACAGAAAAGCTACTTGTTGACAGAAAGTGGAGGCAGTGAAGTTAATTCTTTCGCATGCTTTCGTTTTAATCCCCCTTTACTCTGACGCTCGAGATAAAAAAAAGAAAAAAAAAGAAAAAGCAGCCAGACTGCCTTCGGAAGCCACCCAATTTATAAACAGTCCATCTGAGTGTAAGCTAACCCTCATGCAAATGTTCCGTTTTCCGACTTTTGTTAGAAAACTCTCCAGTGAATGACCAGGAGGGGGGAATAAAAACAGAGCAAAAAAAAAATAAAAAAATTGTGGAGACGTTTGAAGCGGGGCGCAGTTATGAAACCAAATCCCAACCTTGGGAGTGTGAACCAGCTGGAGGCTGCAGAAATGTGTGACTCACGACTCGTGCATTTCAGCAGACACACGGCTCAGCTAAAACAATCCACTGGCAGAACAGCCGTAGATTGTGCGCTCCACAAATCTGGCCTTTTATACGAAGAAGACAAGAAGAAAGGAACGCAGTCACGGCTGAACGCGCACTTGCAGCTTTTTGCAACTTTGTGGTCAATTTTTGCTGTGTCCACAATTGACCACATTTTGCGCTTGATGTGCACATTGTGCCACGGGAGGAGGGACGTGCTCTGCTCACATCTGGCCCAAATGAAACGTCGCATTCATTAACCCTCTGGCGGTGGCAGCATCATGCTGTGGGGATGCTTTTCTTGAGCAGGAAAGCTGCGCAACAACAACAACAACAGCAGCAGGATGACAGCCCCGAACACGCATCCAGAGCTGCAGGGCAGTCAGTGGAAGACAATAAAATGTTTTTATGCGTCAGACCTCAGTTGCAGGATTTATAGCTTTTAATTGCGGCAAAGGAAAACGTAACAAATTCATCTGTTTTAAAACAATTAAAGTGATGTGGAGATTTTCTTTTTCTCCTTTTTTTTATACCCACTACTTTGTGTTAGTCGGTCACAATCAATCCCAGCTACTGTTGTGATTTTTTAAAAAGTAGGACGTTACAAATGTGCGCAAAACGTTCTAAATCTTCTGCTAATGTCATGGCGTTACGATTAAAATCATGAAAAAAAAACACACTCCTCCTGCCACTTCCTGTTGTTTTCTTTGTCTTTTCTGCCAGTAGTAACAATCTGTTGTTGCTCAAGTGACTCATGTGACTTCCCGCTCATCCTGCCGCAGCGACTTTCTTTGGAAAACCCTGAGTTTCTTTGAAGCTGGCCTGTTTCCATTAACCAAGTTTGTTTTTCGTCGACCCCAATTTGCGCCATTATATGCTCAGCGGAAACACGGCTAATGAATGCTCCTGCAACATAACACGTTTGAGATTTCTGCTTTATTCACGTGCTATTTCATGAATAACCTTCGAGGCAGTTTCTCCTCTCTGCTGCTGAGTTTTAGTGAGGTGGTTCTGCGTCTCACCGGCGTTACGGCAAATATGCCTTATTTGTTACGCTTTCCTCCTCTTTGGCCAGACCTCCATCTCCTGAGCGGCGCCGTAAAACTACAGCAAACTCTAAAAAGGGGCTGTTTTCCAGCTCCTCGCTCACTCCCTCTCAAACACCCCCCAATGTTATCTTAACAGGGTCATAATGTGTTGGAATACACCCAGGACGCTCCGAGTGACTGCCCCTGTGCGGCTGAACGCGCACAGAGCTCCGAGTCATGAAGGAGCCACGGGTCCCAGAGACGCAGCAGCTGTGAACACACCAAACCTGCTGAGGCAGAGAGATTCTTAGAGTCAAACAAGGTCAAAGTCGGGCTCCACTTACTCCCTCTCCGCCTGAGAATCCGAAGCATCGTGGTGCATCCTCTCCTCCCCCATCCTGCTCTGGCAGTCAGTAATCTGTTCATCCAAAAGCCACATGTATTCGTCATTCCTTGACTCGGCTCCTAATCTGAAGCAGTTGTTTCTGATTTACGGTTCGGGACGGAAATCTGGACGGTGTCGGTGAGACGCCGGTGATTCACCTCTTCACCGGGTTGTGCAACTCCTTAAACAGAGACAGATTTAGGTCAGATGTCTGTTTCACCCAGATCTGGAGAACCAAACATTTGCTTCTTACTCCCTCCCGCCTCATCTCCGCGTGCAGACCAGTCGGCTGTTTGGATTCGAGAAACAAACGTTTGCGCGGTGACTCGTTCAGGAACTCGTTCTTTTCCAAAGTGATCCCCTGGAAAGCAGAGCATTGTTCTGTGAAAATAGTTCATTGTTTGATCTACATTACGGAATGTGACGCTTAAGACTCTTCCTGTGCTGCATTCAGGGACACCTGATCTTGCCATCTGAGGCCCTTTTATTTGCTCGGTCAGAGTTTTTTTTTCCCCGACCTCCCAGCGCGCTGAGCTGTTACCAACACCAGCAGCTTAGCTGGCTGTTTTTTGTCCAGATGGCTCCTTTAATTTCACTTCAACTTTCAAAGCTGCATCAGCTGGCAAAGCATTAGTCCTGTGAGCGAGCGTCCGGCCTCTAACACTGGCAGGTTTCTTCCAGACGCTCGGCTGGAGAGAACGCCGCGGCACTGCAGCTCTGGAGGTCGGCTCTTCAGTTGTTGTTTTTTCGTTTTTTCTTTACGAGCTGTCAGCTCCAGGTGTTCACATTAACTCTGCACTCACTAAGCCTCTGGTTAAAACGTGCTTTACAAAGATTTCACCCTTTTGACCAAAATCCCAGGCGTCACGCCTCATCTCTTGCCCTCTGCGTTCCAGACTTCAACTATCTTTCTTCCTGTTTCTCCAACGTTTCTGGATGATTGGGGAAACGGTTCAGCGAATCAGTGCCACGCCGAGAGTCGAGATTCATTTTTATTTTGGTCTTTCTAACAAAACAGAGCTTCAAAACAAAGGCATCTCTGCAAACTTGTACTTTCTCAGGTCAGGGAAGAAGGAAAGAAAGAGTCGCTCAGAACGAGTCGCACGGAGCAGCTACGCTGCCCAAGGCTCACAAATGAAACCAAGCGGTCGCCAAGATGACGGAGCCGAGAGCTTTTCCTGTGATAAGATCTGAAAACAGACGAAATATTTGCAGGGCATCGGCCAACTTGTCCCTCAGCGAGATCCTGCCAACTTACAACCGTGAGGAAAAGAACAGAGGCAGTGTCCTCGTGAGGACTCTTGTCTTGTCTTGTCTGGTTAAGGTCACATTTATTGTGTGGCATCAGAGGTTTGATTAAAAAAAACAAACATTCGTCTTTTAAGTACAAACCAGTTGAAACATTTAATCGTCCCCATGAGTGCAGCTTGATGGACCTCATATCTGATTAGGTTTTCTCAGCTTGTCCAATTTTTGTCTGTCAGGCTTAATATCTTTAGATTGTCTGTCATCGAAAAGAATTCTTGATCCATCCATTCATTTGTCAAACAATCGATGCCAAGTAGGCGTCACATCTAGATAGTCGGAGCATCTTAAATGTCTGAGTGTAAGTCACTATAGCAACTATGGCGCTCAGAATGATAACGGATGTCTGACAGAAAGAATAAAATCATTCTCACTTAAAAACATTTCTGTTACTTATATTAAAAGCGTAGCAAGCAGCCTGAAATGGTAGGAAGGTCCACAGACTGGGTCAACCATTTCTGCCTTCAGTAAACAGCAGTAGTCCTTTTTTAAAAAAATTTAAGTATAACATTGTCTCTTTTCAGCCACTGATTTAAAAAAAGAAATAAATAAATGTTTCCAGTGCTTCTCAAGCACCGACACCCTCAAGAATTTGACGTTACTTCAATCGTAAACTCAGGGATTATGTTTTATGTATTTGCACAACATGTCCAACACTTAACATAGAGAGAGTTTACAAGTAAACTCTTTGTTGAAGTGAAATCGGATTAAATTTAAAGTCACAACTGAACAATTTTGCAATAAGCCTTCCTATTGGTTGTAAAAAAAAAAAAAAAAAAAAAAAAAAAAAAACCAAATAAAAAAACCACGAGTGTACAGCAGAAACGGTGTTAAAAGTTGTTTCGTAAAGTTGTGTTTGCTCATTATTTGTGAAATGAGTCCAGGCTGCTTGCAATTACTGTTCCTAAGTTCGATGTTTACTACACAGAAAGGAGGATGTGTTTAATTGTTCGTCCCGTGGGATCTAACTGGGAAGGGGAAACCTTCCCGCAGCATCGGTTTGAGAAGCGGATCTCTTACCGGTCTACTTCAAACAGGAACAACGATGCGTGACACAACAGCAGCAGTTCTTCTTCTTTGTCTGCAACCTCTCCATATCTTTTGATGCTCTGAATTTCTTCCTTTGTTTTATAAGAATCAGAAGGAAAAGCTCTCCGAGGTTCACGTCCACGTGCACTTCAGATATATCTGTTCGCTGTTTACACGTCCAACCTGGCAACCCAAAAGGATCGTTATCGCCTCTCGTCTCCACACAGAGATCCTCTAATTGGCCGCGATGCCACGCACTGATACCGTGTTTCTCTTCCTTTCAGCTCAGCTGAACCTCGACAGTCTGAGGCACAAATACAACTTCATCGCCGACGTGGTGGAGAAAATCGCTCCCGCCGTCGTTCACATTGAACTCTTCCGCAAGTAAGAACAACAACACGTTCCTGCAAATGTTGCAACGAAAATCCTCGGCAGCTTCGGGTGAAGATGTTTTCGCAGCTCTTTCTAATTCGTGAATGACGAAATCTGTTAAAATTCATCTTTTAAAGTTCTGAGTTCTCTTGAAAGTTCCAGCAGTAAACGGGATTATCTTTTAGGTGTGAAATGTTTTGTTGAGAGGTTGTTCTGAATTATTTTCCCGTTAGGATGATATTTTCTAAGAGGGAGGTAGCCGTCGCCAGCGGCTCTGGTTTTGTTGTTTCTGAAGACGGGCTGATCGTCACCAACGCCCACGTGGTTGCCAATAAGCACAGAGTAAAGGTATGTAAAGCTCCCCGGATACATTTTAACTTTTTATATATCAATTACGTCTTTAGCATTTGTAAAACACTTTGACTTTACTCATGACTTATAAATTTTAAAGAATGTTGTCCCAACCATCCAGTCCCGCTACAGAGCAGTGAATATTCTGTTATTTCTTTTCGTTCTTACGGGAAATGTTAGATTTTCTTGTGCTGGAGTTTTTATTTCTTCAAGTTGCTTTGTGACTGCTTGAATCTTTTATTTTGGCGAGGGTCAGGCGAACTTTTCTCCATGCCCTGCAGGTGGAGCTGAAGAGCGGCGCCACCTATGACGCTAAGATCAAAGATATCGACGAGAAGGCCGACATCGCCCTCATCAAGATCGACGTACCGGTGAGCAACAGAGGGCTAGAGAGAAAACAAATGAACTGAGTGTCTTCTGATTGTCTTCGGGTTTAGAATCTCACAACTGAGTTGATCCGTTTTGGTTTCATTCTGTTCCCAATCGGTTTTCCTTGAAATCAACTCCTCCTAACAACCTCAGAGTCTTTGAGCCGCGACTCCCTCTACAAATGATTATGAAATTAGAGCAGGTCAACTTTGACTTCTATAATATCTTCTTGTGGCACAGCTTACACATTAGAGCGTTTTCTCCAAAAATGGTTTCCTGGTTTCAAAAATACCAGAAATGTTTTCTCTGGAAACGGTTTTTTTTTTACTCCTCCAGACCTGTAAGTGGCGCTAAGCATGGCGTATTGGATTTGCGCCTAAAGCTTCCTCACAGAGGCGAACCCAACAAGATGACAAGTATGGCGAAGATCAACTGGCGTCTTTTGTGTTGAGTGGCGACGAAATCAAGCTCCTTCACCGTGTCGTTTTAGCAAATTATAAGACAAATGTGCAATCCACCATTTTAGCTGCAACATGTGGCGCATGCGATGCGTTTGGGATTATAGGTCAGGTTTAAAGTTTGAGATAATATGTCAGCGTTTTCACAAAAGAGGTTTTTTCTCTGTCCACATCAATACACAATGTCAACATTTTCACTCTTGTACTTGCGCCAAAACCCCCCAAAAAAAAACAAAAAACAAACTTGTGTAGGGTCTTCTAAAATGACATTTCCACTTTTCTGTTTTGGGAATAACATTTCTGTGTAGGAACCAGGCTACCCAGATGATTTTGCCATAATGAGGTTTTTTTTTCTTTTTTTTTTCTTTTTTTTCTTAATTTCAATCTTTGGTCTTATTATTTGCCTGACGGTGCCTAAGAACAAGATACAATACCCTGAACAATTTATTTCCTTAATAATTAATAAACCAAGACAATTTAGCTGAAAGATTTTTGATTAATTTCTCTGGCAGTTACTCCATATCCTACAAGCTTCATTATTTTATATTGAAATTTCTGTTATATAAATAGGAGCCAGCCTCTTATGTTCTAACTTCCCACTTCTTCCATCTTCTTGTTTCGTTTCTGTTTTCCAAAACAATCCATTCTTCTTTGGGTTTTTACAGTATTTGTGTGTTTTTCATTAAGATTTCCTGAGAGCAAAGTCTGGTTTTTATTTTAACCCGGTGGGATTTATTTTTATTTTATTTTTTTTTTGAGGCGAGGCGTCTCAGGGAAAAAAAAAAAAAAGTCATGACTCACTAAAGTGTCAACAGATGGAGCAGGTCAGCAGGGACCGAGAACGGTGTTTATGTGTTTTACATTTGGCGTTCGTTTTTTTACAGCGCATTGTTTTTGCCTCAACGCAGCATTTATATGGTTAAAAAAACACAACTTTTTTTCAGAAATCAAAGATATTTCTTGATTTGTGGCGTTTTTATATCGGTTCAGACAGTTAAATCCATGTTTTTCACTTCTTCACTAGTCCTTTCAGAGGAGCAAACGGGCAGTAAATTAAAGGAAATGAAGTCCAGCTGCGCTTATGAAAGCAGGCCGAGTGCATTATGCAACTCTGAATTGGCGTGTTTTCAAAAAAAAAAAAAAAAAAAGAGTCAAATTTCATGAGCATTTAAAGAGAACTGAAGGGTAAATTTGTAACATCAGAGTCAAGTCTGAACTCTGCAGGTCTGAGGGGGAAAAACATTTAACCGTTTTGTGACATTTAAATATATGACTGGAGTAGATTAGGTCAAACAGGACATTTAAGGAATGACTAAAATGCGTCACAAATGCAATAATTTCACAAAACGGAATTTATTTATTCATTTTTTATTTTTTTGCTCCTTAGAAACTCAACCTTGAGTTCAGCAGGCGGTGAGGGGAGGGCATCTTCTCCAGGAGTCAGCATGCTGCGCAGGCTGGTAGAAACTTTTCAAGCTGGGCTATTAGTGCTACTTTGGCCTTTACTCAGGTCCACAATTTGCACTATGCAGTATGTAGGTCTCACATCTGTTTATTCAAAGGAGAAAAATAATAAAAGAACCAATGTGACACCAGAGATTGGACACAATTTCATCTCCTTTTGGTGCTTCGGCAATAAATCACCCAAAACGTGTTTCTCTGCATTTCTTCAAAATAAGTGTAATTGTAGACCAAGCAGAGGCAGCGGCTTCTCTCTACACTTGTTTTGTAGTAGAAATACACATTGTTATTTAACTTTAAACACTTTATATCCTTAAATTAATAGATATGTTGCTATGGATGCTACGAAGGGAGGGCGCTGCTGGGTTCGAGTGGCACCAATTCTCTCCAACTGGGGAGCCGATTTTAAATGCTGCAGAACTTGTACTATTCATATACATCAGCATTTTTGTCTATTCGCGGCCTTTTAAACTGTCATTGCAACATGGCACACGGTTGCCTGAAACACTTGCAGACACAAGTGGGGATGTTTTCCACTTAGCAGGTAGGTCTCACTAAGACACAGGGAGGCAAACAGTGAGCTAGCGCTGCAGTGGGTGTTGGCTTCTTGGCATGTTCAGACAACTGCAGCTCCAGGGCGTCAATATGAAGAAATTCATTAACTGTTAGACATGGGTGATAATTTTTTTTTGTTCGTTTGTTTTTATTGGGGGTTAGCTTGGAAACACAAAACGATTCATCGGTGCACACCCAGAACTCAAATACCCCTCTCGTGACTCTTCACGATCTGATTGTGCAGCTCAGCGTCCAGGAGGCTCCAGAGTGTTAGCAGCAGCTGCGAGGAGCCGAGTGCAGGTGAAGCTGTCGGTGCGTGTGGCTGCAGGTTCAGGACAGAAAAAGCCTGGGCTTTACGCTGATGGGAAGGAGTTTAATTCTCTCTGTCGCTCATCTGCTCCAGCTTCTCCTTTCCTAATAACAAACGTAGCTATTCTGCTGCCCTGGGGAGATATATTTGATCACATAACTCGGGAGCTCATCTCCAAGCTCAGTTATATTCTGCTTAGAGAGGAACACATTTAACTTTTTTTTGTTTGTCTGCTTTTGCGCATCATAGGTGGTCTTAACACAAACTTCTGCTTGCAGATAGCGTCGGAGGCACGCAACAAGATCTAGTTTAGTGGAGAGAAACAAAACAGGAAATTTGAGCTTGAATTGTGACAGGGGCGTGTTTAAGTCTCCAGCTGCTGCATCCGAGGCGTCTTTCCCCCCCTGGAGCCTGTACAGACAGGAGCTCCTCCTGGGCGTGTGTTTTTTGTTGTTTTTGTTTTTTTTAAATCTCGATCTTTGGAGAGGCCTCGCTGTGGTATTTGGCCGCGATCGTGTTCCGTGACAACGTGTGGAAATTTCTCATCGGTTCGGCTCTGGCAGGTCCAGACGGCTGAGCATCAGCGGCACCTGATCTCTGCGATTAACGATGAAGAGATGCGAGGGGAAAAACAAACAAACAAACAAATAAGCACGACTGTCTGCCGACTTGTGTTTGGGTTCAGAAACCGATCCTGTCAGAGAGGTAAATCTCTGACAGGTTTGTGAAACCAAATGATTCTGAAAATTTTTTATTATTATTTTTTAATTCCACGAGAGGAATCGATAAGTTTAGGAGAACAAAACAATGTTATGACTGTAAATAAAGTCTGTGGAACGCCACACTTCTTCTAGGAGAGGAAAAGCTCGAATAGCAATGAAAACAGAGGAAGAAAGCTTCTAAAAAAAACCAAAAAACAAAAACAGCGTTGGTGTCTACACTGCACTCTGGGGACAGGATGACTCTTTCGCTCTCAAGTTCCCGCATGCACGATGAAAACAGGCGCTGCAAAACGCATTAGTGCAAAGAGCAGACATGGGAGGAAACAATCAGCCGCTGCTTTCTGCATCAGGTTATCCTCCCTTCTACGGGAAAGAAGACAGTTTTTCAACCCTGTGCGTTCTGATGAGCCCTCCGTGATTCAAACGAGTCAGCCGTGACAGACAGTCACTGTGTTACAGCGAAAAAGCTCCTGAAAGCGAATCTGTGCGCCGCGTCTCTCTCGGGCGCTGCTGGGGGTTTCCAGCGTTGTTGGAAATGGCTCTGCTCTTTACAACGCACCACCTGGAGGGACGAAACGGTTGAAAGCAACGTAAGCAGCAGCGAGGCCGCCGGCTGAGCTGTGGGAGGCAGCGTGCGCATTACCAGTAACTAGACAGGAAGTTCAGCCATTGCTGTGACTTTGCTTTTTCTTCTGGAAAAAAGTGAAATTGTCCTTTGCCACATTTCAGGATGAATCTTTACTTTGGAATCGGGTCAAGCCAGAATGTTTTTGTCTCGATATTGCAAGAGAAAAAAAAAAAGTTCCCAATATTCATTTAAGTTTTTTTTTTTTTTTTGCTTTAAAATTGAAATTTAAAAACTGAAAAGGAGAAAAAAAAAAGATCAAAAGAAAAGTAAAGTAAAAATCAAAACGAGTAACTGAGCTCTGTTGAAGGCTTGCATGATCTCAACCAGGCTGGATATTTTGGGAGTTTTGTGACGTTTCAAATGAAAAGAGCAGCTTTTGTAAAAAAAAAAATCTGAGTAAAAGCCTCAAAGCCTGAAAACTTCATGGAAGGCTTTATGCAAAAATTAAGTGCTCATGAAAAGCTTCTGGTGCTTTGAGTTTTACAAAAAAAACAAAACAAAACTTTAGATCGGTTGCTCTGATGTTAATCCAAAATTAAATGTATATATACTAACATACGGGTTCTGATTTATTTGTTTGTGATTCGACCAGCTCTATTACTTTCATGAACAGTTTTGATCAACAACGAGCACGAAAATCCACAAAAACCGTTTCTTAACATTTCAGCTAAATAAGTGTAACTCGGCAGGGAATCTAGAGGCATGCAGAAAAGTAAAACAAATGATGTTTGACCTATTCTTGGTGTTCTGCATTTGGTCGCTTCGTGCCACACTGCTCTGTTGGTGGCTGGAAGTGATTACTCAGCAGCTCCTTTATAATTTCAGAGCAGGAACCCATTTTCCTGGTGGGTGGAGGTCTGCAGGGTGGCATGAGAGCGTTAGAAGGTCTGCGTTGTGTTTATGGATCAGTCTGGGCCTGGAGAGGAGCATTTCATTTCAGATAATGAAGCAAATCATCTTCTGAACCCATCCAGAACCAGAACTCACTGTGTTTACGCTTTGAAGAGATGTAGGTCGTAGTTTGTGTGTGTGTGTGTGTGTGAGGGAGAGGAGGGTGGTGGAGTTTAATTGGAGACAGAACATATTTGCTTTTCCCTTTGGAGTAATCACGCAAAATTTCTTCACAAATGAGCTAATTAGCCTCAGAATGGGGGCAAAGGAGCAATAGAAGTGGTTTAAAACTCATGTTTTCTTTAGTTACTTGGATGGTTAGTTTTAGTCAGTGTTGTAGTTTGATGGGTTGAGCAACGTTCTGCTGTGAGACTTTGGGTCCTGTCATTCATGTGGATTTTACTTCTACATGAGCCGCCTAGCTTAGCATCGAGACAGACGGCAATTACCCTTGAAAGGAAACGCTATCTCCTGTTAGCTGTGACCTCTTTTAGCAGGTCAACGCCCTCTGACAGAAAGCTAAAAGGGTTCTGAAACGTTTTCACAAGTCCAGCAAGCGTTGGCCACATTTCTAAAAATTCCCAGATCCCAGTCCAATCGATCCTTTTGCACAATGTGCTCAAGAAACAAGTCTCATCCAGTGACTCGCCAACTCGCAGCTTACAGGACTTAAAAGATTTTTTTTTTCTTTTTTCTTTTTTGGAACAGGGAAAATGCAGGTTTAGAGGCGTTGACATGTTTATCTCAACATTTAGCATTAGCTGCATTTCCTCCCATTTCCTTTTATCTCCTTTTACCTTTCAGCAACCGCTTGCTTAGGAATATTTTTGGTTTGACAAGGAGTCATTATCTGTCATATTTACATCAAATGGGCCAAATAAAGACTTTGTCTTTTTTTTATATAGCTCAGTAGTTTCTACCCGCAAATGTTGTCTTCCAAAATGACTCTTAAAAAGCTGCTCATTTAGTTCAATTTGCCAATTAGTAACATCTGACTTTAACAATGTTTGTTGTAGAAAGTCCTTTTAGCTGGAGCTCGCTCTGCTGTTTACGAGAGGTCACATCAGAATCAGATTCTTCAGTGCACGCAAACTCTTAAACTAGCCACAATTCCCTGCTAAATGAGGTCTGAACAAATGAATCCTTGATCTTTGACAAGTGTTTACAACTGTTTTCAACACAGGGGATTGAATCCGTCAGCATGGATGTTTCTAAAACGTGTGGCATGAATATATATATATATATATATATATATATATATATTTATTATTATTTTTTTTTTCTTTTAAATGTTTGTCGTAAAACAAAAATGTCTGTTGCAAAAGCGAATTCCTGGTGGATAGACGGCTGTGTAGAAACAGGAGAACACGGTGCTTTTTTTCATATCATAAAGTGCTGTTGAAGTTTATAGCGATTGAGCTAATTTACCTTGAAAACACCCATAAAAAGCGAACATAAACAAAAAACAAAAAAAACTTTAAAGTTTTTTCAAGAAAGCTCCAAAATACGCATCATTTCCCGTCACTTTTCTGGTCTAGAGAACAGCAGCTGCACATCTTTTTCTGCTCCAGGCTCCGCGGTTTAATTAGCGTTCTCGCGTGTCGTAACTCATCGGGACCTCGGGACGCAAACTCTCTCTCACCACACATCGAGGCGCACGATCTGCAGCGACGGGCGACGGCCTGCGCTCTGAGCATACTTGTGGATTCAGACATACTTTTCCTTCTCCTGCGTGTCAGTCTACGGTTCTCTGGAAACATCTTCATCTCTACCCAGAAGCCCTCAGATGGAAAACATGTTTACGTCTTGTCACATCAGCGTGCATCCGTTTCCCTCATAGCAGTCCACTCCACTTAACTTCACCTAAGTCGCTCTCTCTGTCTCCCTCTGCGGCTGAAGGCCTATGTTGTCACTTTTCCTGTTTTCCTGTCTTGTGCCGAGATTTAAACTTAGCAGGCTGACTTTTATGAGGCAAGACGGGAGTGGAGGATGATCTCCTCTCGATGGCCTCATCCACACCTCGACCTTTCTTACCAAACACAAGAAAATAGGTCAGAGGTGTGTGTTGAGTAAGTCGCCTGAAGGCTTGTTATTTAACAGAGGAAAAGGGCGGCGCATGGGTGTGCAGCAGCCAAACCGAATGCACGCACATGGAGACAAACAGACGGTTGTTATGCTTGGGGAAGAGTGGAGCTGATGAAAGCCGTGCTCCGACATCTGTCTCCGGTTTTCTGCCTCGCATCGCGTCTGGACCTGAAATAGGTCAGTGGGACAGCACAGGTGTCACGAAGGCCTGGCCGACCTCCAGAGCTCTGCAGCTGCAGGCGAAGTGCAAGTGTCACTTGAGGCGTCCAGTGGACAAAATGAGGCGGAAACGTGGAAATCTGTAGTTCTAGTGGCCAATTTCAGCACTGAAGAAGAGGTGGAAGAATTACTGCACAACTGGGACACTCAGAACCAACAAGTACTAGTTGATGTAGTTGGAATCACAGGAAAAATGTCATAAATCAAACTATAATAATAATCCATACCATGCTAGCAATCGGAGCAATTCATTTTGGTCGTACAAAATGATAACTGTGACCCATTTGGACTGGAAGGACAGACGTCTTTTTGTTTCACGCTGGAAAAATCAGAAGGAATGAAATTGGAATTCTGATGTGAAAAGTCCGTCCAGCCGGCTGCTGTCGCTATGAAACTCAGTACATTTCGCAGAAATAAGTGTAATCTTACCTGGTTTAGTCTTTGTAAAATAGTCACATGTGCAGCTAAAGTGGGGAAATTTCCTTTGAACTGGATGTCTGAGAAATATCCTCCTCAGCTTACTGAAAACTATTGAGAAACTAACAATAAAAATATCAAAATCGTCTCAGAGAAACGACGAAGCACGTTGCCGGGGCTGCTGATGTTTTCGTGGCAACTTTAAGTGAGAGCAGAAGCAATGCAGCCTCAATGTAACAAGAGCACACAGAGGACTGGAAATGCTAATGTCAGTGAGGAAATTAGCCAGAAATGCAGACAAAGCCACAGCCAGACAAACATCTGAATAATAAAAGAGGATATCCTGCCGAACCCCGGCTTGACCTCTCATTTACGCAATTTGTCCCAATTACCTGAAAGCCTCTCCCAATGGCTGCGCTGGAGGGAATAACTTCTCTTTTTTGGCAAAGCTGCTTTTTTTTCTGTTAAGGCCGACAGAGCAACAAAACCATAACGAATCTCTTAAACGGCTGATTTAGTGGGGAAAACGAGGTAAACATTCCTGGGAAAACATGCTAATTCCCAAATGTTTGGTTGGACCTGACGAGGAAAAAAAATCTCACAAGTTTCACCTGCATGTCTCTAAATGTACTGCATGTTGCGGGGTTGTTGTTTTTTTCCCCCTGCTATCCGACGCATCAGTTGTTCCTGCACTCTCAGTGTTCCACTTCCGTTACATCCAGATGTTACAGGAAATCGGTAAAAGTAAGTTGAACTTCCTTCTGTTTTACTGGAAGCCTTTTAAAGCCAACGATGAGCCAGCTTTACCACCCGACTTCAACTGGGTCGGGCCTGAGACCAGCAGTCGGTGAAGTGGTGAACCCCTCCCTGATGACGGAGCTCTTCTCTCCGTCCCACACCACGACACCCACCCTCTGACGAGGTTGCTTTCGGCTCGTCGCTGTTGGCAGTCTCTTGTCTTCACAGTCATGAACTCTTGAACGCCCCACATCGTCGCCACAGCTAGCCAGTAAAGTTAGTCGGTGGCCAGTTTGCAGTTTTGCTGAAAGATTTAAATCCCTTTTCTAGATTTTATAGAAGACATGTCGGTGAACTTCCACTTTGCAGCTCTTTCTTTCTCGTTGATGGTTCCAGCGCACAACAGAGAGCAATTGATGTCAGAGCAGCAGCCCTAGCGCATCATCATCATCATCATCATTGTTGTTCCCAGACTCGGTTGAGCTTGAAGTGCTGTATCCTAGATCATTAAGTCCTGCAGAGTTACAGGCGAGTTTCTCTGGAGATTTGTATCTCCGCTGCTGGGTTGTACTTCTTGGATTCCAGGACGTTCGGATCATTCAGAGAATCTGACCCAGCTCCTCCCGTCTTCCCCTCTCCCGTGCGTGTCATCTGTTGTGGTGATTTAGAGGCTCGACCGGCGGGCGAGCTGACTTGCTACGTCTGTGTCTCACACTGCAGTAAGAAAAATAAGGCATCGCTTGTGTGCTTGGCGTGCTGCTTTGTGTGCGGTGACCACTAGAGGGGGTCTCTGTCTGTGCTTCGTATAGAACAATTAGTGTTATAAACACGAGTTTCAGCTCTATAGCTATTGGTTGAGTAATTGTCTTTAATTCTTACAAGCATATTCAGGCCAGTTCTGTACTATTACTGCCAAAAAAAAAAGGAAAGTATGTGGTGGGGGCTGCATTGCTTTTTTTTTTTTTACACTTTTCTCTGCTGTACTGAAAAAAAAAAAAAATCAGTAATTCAGCCTGAGGAGAAGGTGATTCTGGAGCTTGCTACACTCTCAGCTTGGCTTTCTTGATCCTTTAGAAAACTGTATTATTGGGGCCTGCCCATAGCCATGCATGGCAGGCACCTATTAATCTACACCCAATAGAATGTTTCTTTATTATTATTGGGGCCTGCCCCATAGCAATGCATAAGGAGAGCAGTGACTGACTTGCGAAGCAAGTCAGTCACTGCCTCCATGCATTGCATGGCAGGCACCTATTGTTCTACACCCAATAGAATGTCTCTTTAATTGGGGCCTGCCCCATAGCAATGCATAAGGAGAGCAGTGACTGACTTGCGAAGCAAGTCAGTCACTGCCTCCATGCATTGCATGGCAGGCACCTATTGTTCTACACCCAATAGAATGTCTCTTTATATCTTTATTTATTTTTCTTCCGCCACCGTTAATGCGGCTCGTACCGCTGCGAGCCCACCCACAAAAGTGGTATCAAAACGTGCGGCTCGATCCCGGGAGGGGTGCTATTACTTTTATAAGGAATCGGACTCACGATGGCGACGTAAAAAGCGAAAAACGAGCAAAATTTCCAACTGCCGAAACGCAGAGCATAACTGACACCAACTGCCGCTTTTTTAGAGTGAGAATTTAAGCAGATTTTTGACCCCAAAGCAATTTTGAAATCGCCGTCACACCCACAAATATCGCCCGATTTGTATCAAACTCGGTCATGACATTGATACGCATGCCTGCTCCGGTAAAATGTGTTCGATATTTCTCTAGCATTTACGGTTTTCTGTCAAGGTGCTTCAGAGTGAAATCATGGGACAGGGTAACTGACGCTCTCCCTGATTCACTTCCATGTATTTCTGAAAAGTTTCTGCACAATTTTTTGTCTCATCACTGCAATTACTGTGAATGAGGTAAAAATATGAATTGCGGTACTATCGGAGAAGACAAATAGCCCTCTTATACGCTTCAAACGGTTTTTGAATATGTATTACGGTTCCTGAACGGCAAAGGTTTGTTCGGAGTGCTTTTTCCATATTAATTGGCTGGGTGTCTCACAAAGATAGAATTTTTTTCCCCTCTTTCTGTCTCACACACAAATGACAGTTAGCAGCTGATCCATTACCATAGCAACGGAACACATGAGGCCAGAGCAGCTGACTTATGGGAGGACACTCTGGAATGAGCTGGCCTTTAGAACTACTTGTGTTTTGGGCATTTTATAACAGATTTTAACAAACCATTGTTACACACAGGATTAATGTGTCAATTTTAAATAAAGCTTAATGGAAATTTCCCAATAAAAGCCCCAATATCTCTGTCAGGTGAGTGCAGCGCCGTAAGGCGCTGCAAAAATCTCTGCCTATATTATCTTTTCCTGCGCAAGCCAGTGCAATGGCATTAACCTTTGACCTAATGATATTAAATAGGACTATCAGAACACCATATCTGTAGTTCTAACTGACACGCAGTTAAAACAGAGCTTCCATTTAGAACTACTGGCTGTTTAGGCCAGTAAATAAGGAATTTAACCCAAACACTGTTGGATTAGTGTGGGCATTTAATATGAAGCTTATGTTTATTTTTCAAAATAAAAGCCTTCATATTGCCCTCAGGTTAATGCATCGCCGTAAGGCGATGCAATAATATTAGAATGCTTTATATTCTTCTCTCAGGTTAGGGATCTGCCTTGCGCAGCAAGGCAGTTCATTAAGATAAGACTTTTACCTTGAATAAACTATTAGCTATTTTTCTTACTTAGTCATTTTAAATATACTGAATTGAGTAAATCAATTACAGAAAACATTCAAATGATACCCCAAATGCTATTGGCAACACTTAGGTAAAGATATGTTTGGCCTGCTTTGATCTAGCATTTACGGTTTTCTGTCAAGGTGCTTCAGAGTGAAATCATGGGACAGGGTAACTGACGCTCTCCCAGATTCACTTCCATGTATTTCTGAAAATTTTCTGAGCCCTGCACACACTATTTTTTGTCTCATCACTGCAATTACTGTGAATGAGGTAAAAATATGAATTGCGGTACTATCGGAGACGACAAATAGCCCTCTCATACGCTTCAAACGGTTTTTGAATATGTATTACGGTTCCTGAACGGCAAAGGTTTGTTCGGAGTGCTTTTTCCATATTAATTGGCTGGGTGTCTCACAAAGATAGAATTTTTTTCCCCTCTTTCTGTCTCTCACACAAATGACAGTTAGCAGCTGATCCATTACCATAGCAACGGAACACATGAGGCCAGAGCAGCTGACTTATGGGAAGACACTCTGGAATGAGCTGGCCTTTATAACTACTTGTGTTTTGGGCATTTTATAACTGATTTTAACAAACCATTGTTACACACAGGATTAATGTGTAATTTTTAAATAAAGCTTAATGGAAATTTCCCAATAAAAGCCCCAATATCTCTGTCAGGTGAGTGCCTGACAAAAATCTCTGCCTATATTATCTTTTCCTCTCAGGTTATGGCACTGGCTTGCGCAGCAAGCCAGTGCAATGGCATTAACCTTTGACCTAATGGTAATAAATAGGACTATCAGAACACCATATCTGTAGTTCTAACTAACACTCAGTTAAAACAGAGCTTCCATTTAGAACTACTGGCTGTTTAGGCCAGTAAATAAGGAATTTAACCCAAACACTGTTAGGCATTGGATTAGTGTGAGCATTTAATATGAAGCTTATGTTTATTTTTCAAAATAAAAGCCTTCATATTGCCCTCAGGTTAATGCATCGCCGTAAGGCGATGCAATAATATTAGAATGCTTTATATTCTTCTCTCAGGTTAGGGATCTGCCTTGCGCAGCAAGGCAGATCATTAAGATAAGACTTTTACCTTAAATAAACTATTAGCTATTTTACTTACTTATTAGTCATTTTAAACATACTGAATTGAGTAAGTCAATTACAGAAAACATTCTGATACCCCACATGCTATTGGCAGCATTTAGGTAAAGATATGTTTGGCCTGCTTTGATCAGAAAAACTAACTGCTTCAAACTATTAGGATTCCATCTCTCCCTGTGTGTTTCATTCTCATGACAGTTGAGCTGCTCTTTAGAACTACAAAGACTGAAGGTTAGAACTACAACATGGTGGAACTGTCAGTTACTACAGAGGAGGACTGAGCTGGCCTTTAGAACTACTTGTGTTTTGAGCATTATAGAAACGATTTAACACATTCACTGTTCCACATGGGATTAGTTTGGCCATTCCAATGAAGCTTAACACAAATTTCAAAATAAAAGCCTTGGCAATTTTTACATCATGTATTTGCTCTTTTTGGCTTTATGTGACTGGTTTATCCAAAGCACTCTTACACATTGTATTAGTGTGGGCATTTATAATGAATTTTTCTGCAAATTTCAAAATAAAAGCCTTAATATGATTTAGGGTCAGGGTCAAAAATATGATTCAGCATTATCTGTTTCTCTCAGGTTAGGGAACTGCCTTGCGCAGCAAGGCAGTTCATTAGCATTAGCCTTTTAGCCTAAATAAGCTATTAGCTATTTTTTGGACTTATTACCCATGTTTAGTATACTTAATGGTGTAAGTCAAGTATAAACAACATGCTAGTGAGCTGATTATCATGCTTAATCGTGCATGTCCATGTTAGTCAACATTCTTGTGATTCTCCACATGGTTCTTTGGAAGTTTTTAAGCTTAGCATTGATGCTAATTCTTAGCATCAGAACGCTGGGTCCAAACCGACGGGCACACTTTGGCAGGCCCCAGTTAAATTTCTTCAGGAATTTTCTAGGTATTATTTATTATTCTTCCGTCACCCGGAATGCGGCTCGTACCGCTGCGAGCCCACCCACAAAAGTGATATCAAAACGTGCGGCTCGATCCCGGGAGGTGTGCTATTATTTTTGGTGGGATTTGGAGTTACCATGGCGACGTAAAAAGCAAAAAACGACCCCAAAATCACTAACGAGCTCACCAGGTGCAACTCTCATCATCAAGGGGACGAGGCAACCAGTAAATCCTGAAAATACCCTATTTTTGAGGATTTTCTGTGTCGTCATAACTTTATGTAGAAACACCATTCAAACTTCATTTTGTAGATACGTCCGTGATCTCTTTTAAAGTGAAGACAGCACGTCGATATGAATTACGGTTTGTCCACAACTTCTTTCTAAGCGACCCAAAGTTTTTGATTTTTGGAAAAATCAGAGTGTAAATCAGGGGTGTCAAAGTCAAATGGACGGAGGGCCAAATAAAAAATTTAGCTACAAGCCGAGGGCCGGACTGATCGAATGTTCTTTGAGATTTTTTTTAATGACGCATTTGGTCTAGTGCATCGTAAATTTCCTGCAGGCCTGGGGTAAGTGCGTTGTGAGGATCGAGCAGAGGCAGAGTGCGCGTTGTGAGGATCGAGCAGAAGTGCGCGCGTTGTGAGGATCGAGCAGAAGTGTGCGCTGTGAGGATCGAAGGGGGCAGGGGCGTTGTGAGGATCGAGCAGAGTGCATCGCATTTTTTCAGACGGGGTGCCGGCTTGCTGCGGGCCGGTTCTAATAATAGATCAAGATCATCCCAGGGGCCGTAGAAAATCTTCTGACTCTGACATATGTGGTGTAAATGCTCCTCCGCTAGAGTGAGAGTCAGAGCGACATTTTGACCCCAAATAATTTTTTAACTCGCCCTCACGCTCACAAATATTGCATGATTGGTATGAAACTCGGTCATGACATTGATACGCATGCCTGCTCCGGTCAAATGTTTTCAAAAATTATCTAGTGCTTACGGTTTTCTCTCCAGGTGCTTCAGAGCAAAGTCATGCGCCAGGGTAGCAGACAGATCTCACTGATTCACTTCCATGTATTTCTAAAAAATTTCTGACCTTGGCACACACTTTTTTTATCTCATCGCTGTTAATACTGTGAGTGAGGTAGAGATATGAATGGCGGGACTATGTGAGACGACAAATAGCCCTCTCAAATGCTTCAAACGGTTTTCGAATATGTATTACGGTTCCCGAACGGGAAACAGTTGTTTGCAATGCTTTTTTTAGTCAAACTGGCTGGCTCAAACAGAGAATTGTCTCCCCCTGGATGTCTCACTCACAGCTGGCAGAGAGGATTATTCACCATGGCAACGGAACCCAGAGCAGGGAGAGCTGCTTAGGACTACAAATACGCATCACTGTAGTTCTAACTAGTAGTTCAGTTAAAACAGAGGAGGACTGAGCTGGCCTTTAGAACTACTTGCTGCTATGGGCTGTATATAACTCATTTAACCCTGTCACTGTTACACATGGGATGAGTTTGGCCCTTTGAAATGAAGCTTACTGAAAATTTCAAAATAAAAGCCCTTGAAAATTTTTACATCAGGTAATTGCTTTTTTGAGTGTTATATGACTGATTTAATCCAATGACTGTTACACATGGAATTACTTTTACCCTTTCAAATGAAGCTTAACAAAAATTTCAAAATAAAAGCCTTGGCAATTTTTACATCATGTAATTGCTCTTTTTGGCTTTATGTGACTGGTTTATCCAAAGCACTCTTACACACTGGATTAGTGTGGGCATTTATGATGAAGCTTTCTGCAAATTTCAAAATAAAAGCCTCAATATGACCCTCAGGTTAATGCATCGCCTTACGGCGATGCAATAATATTAGAATGCTTCATATTCTTCTCTCAGGTTAGGGAACTGCCTTGCGAAGCAAGGCAGTTCATTAGCATTAGCCTTTTAGCTTAAATAAGCTATTAGCTATTTTCTGACTTATTAGCCATGTTTAGTATACTTAATGGTGTAGGTCAAGTATAGACAACATGCTAGTGAGCTGATTATCATGCTGAATCGTTCATGTCCATGTTAGTCAACATTCTTGTGATTCTCCACATGCTTCTTTTGAATTTTTGAGCTAAGCTTAGCATTGATGCAAATTTTTAGCATCAGAACGCTGGGTCCAAACCGACGGGCACACTTTGGCAGGCCCCAGTTAAATTTCTTCAGGAATTTTCTAGTTG
The DNA here is from genome assembly GCF_019740435.1 of Gambusia affinis. NCBI lineage: Eukaryota > Metazoa > Chordata > Actinopteri > Cyprinodontiformes > Poeciliidae > Gambusia > Gambusia affinis. The sequence continues at coordinate 6,264,869 of NC_057887.1, read as the reverse complement.
GGGCCTGCCCATAGCAATGCATAAGGAGAGCAGTGACTGACTTGCGAAGCAAGTCAGTCACTGCCTCCATGCATTGCATGGCAGGCACCTATTGTTCTACACCCAATAGAATGTCTCTTTAAGTATTATTTATTATTCTTCCGTCACCCGGAATGCGGCTCGTACCGCTGCGAGCCCACCCATAAAAGTGGTATCAAAACGTGCGGCTCGAACCCGGCATTGGAGCTATTACTTTTGGTGGGATTTGGAGTTACCATGGCGACTTAAAAAGCAAAAAACGACCCCAAAATCACTAACGAGCTCACCAGCTGCATCTCTCGTCGTCAAGGGGATGAGGCAACCAGTAAATCCTGAAAATACCCTATTTTTGAGGATTTTCTGTGTCGTCATAACTTTATGTAGAAACGCCATTCAAACTTCATTTTGTAGATACGTCCGTGATCTCTTTTAAAGTGAAGACAGCACGTCAATATGTATTATGGTTTGTCCACAACTTCTTTCTAAGCGACCCAAAGTTTTTGATTTTTGGAAAAATCAGAGTGTGAAGGCCGCTCCGCTAGAGTGAGAGTCAGAGCGACATTTTGACCCCAAATCATTTTTTAACTCGCCCTCACGCTCACAAATATTGCATGATTGGTATCAAACTTGGTCATGACATTGATACGCGTGCCTGCTCCGGTCAAATGTTTTCAAAAATTATCTAGCGCTTACAGTTTTCTCTCCAGGTGCTTCAGAGCAAAGTCATGCGCCAGGGTAGCAGACAGATCTCACTGATTCACTTCCATGTATTTCTGAAAAATTTCAGACCTTGGCACACATTTTTTTTATCTCATCGCTGTTAATACTGTGAGTGAGGTAGAGATATGAATGGCGGGACTATGTGAGACGACAAATAGCCCTCTCATATGCTTCAAACGGTTTTCGAATATGTATTACGGTTCCCGAGCACGGAAACAGTTGTTTGCAATGCTTTTTTTAGTCAAACTGGCTGGCTCAAACAGAGAATTGTCTCCCCCTGGATGTCTCACTCACAGCTGGCAGAGAGGATTATTTACCATGGCAACGGAACCCAGAGCAGGGAGAGCTGCTAAGGACTACAAATACGCATCACTGTAGTTCTAACTACTAGTTCAGTTAAAACAGAGGAGGACTGAGCTGGCCTTTAACAACTTGCTGCTATGGGCTGTATATAACTCATTTAACCCAGTCACTGTTACACATGGCATGAGTCTAGCCCTTTGAAATGAAGCTTACTGAAAATTTCAAAATAAAAGCCCTTGAAAATTTTTACATCAGGTCATTGCTTTTTTGAGCGTTATATGACTGATTTAATCCAATGACTGTTACACATGGGATGACTTTGACCCTTTCAAATGAAGCTTAACAAAAATTTCAAAATAAAAGCCTTGGGAATTTTTACATCATGTAATTGCTCTTTTTGGCTTTATGTGACTGGTTTATCCAAAGCACTCTTACACATTGGATTAGTGTGGGCATTTAATATGAAGCTTACTGCAAATTTCAAAATAAAAGCCTCAAAATGCCCCTCTGGACAGTGTACCGCCAGAGGCGGTGCAGTGATATCATTCTGCATTATCTGTTTATCCCAGGTTAGGGAACTGCCTTGCGCAGCAAGGCAGTTCATTAGCATTAGCCTTTTAGCTTAAATAAGCTATTTTCTATTTTTCAGACTTATTAGCCATGTTTAGTATACTTAATGGAGTAAGTAAATGACAGTAAACATTCTAATGATACCCCACATGCTACTGAAAGTATTCATGCTTACATTAGCATATTTGCTCATTTTAGCTAATGCACTTGCTTTATCATACTGAATATTGCATGTCCAGCTTACTTAACATTCTTGTGATTCTCCACATGCTATTGATTACATTGCAGCTTTCTTTAGCATTGATGCTAGATTCTTAGCATCAGAATGCTGGATCCAATCCGACGGGCACACTTTGGCAGGCCCCAGTTAAATTTCTTCAGGAATTTTCTAGTTGGGGCCTGCCCCATAGCAATGCATAAGGAGAGCAGTGACTGACTTGCGAAGCAAGTCAGTCACTGCCTCCATGCATTGCATGGCAGGCACCTATTGTTCTTCACCCAATAGAATGTTTCTTTTATACGTATTATTTATTATTCTTCCGTTACCGTTAATGCGGCTCATCGCCAGTGAGCCCACCCACAAAAGTGGTATCAAAACGTGCTCGTTCCGGAAGGGAGCTATTACTTTTGGTGGTATTTGGTGTTACCTTGGCGACTTAAAAAGAAAAAAACGACCCCAAAATCACTAACGAGCTCACCAGGTGCAAGTCTCGTCGTCAAGGGGACGAGGCAACCAGTAAATCCTGAAAATACCCTATTTTTGAGGATTTTCTGTGTCGTCATAACCTTATGTAGAGACGCCATTCAAACTTCATTTTGTAGATACGTCCGTGATCTCTTTTAAAGTGAAGACAGCACGTCAATATGTATTATGGTTTGTCCACAACTTCTTTCTAAGCGACCCAAAGTTTTAGATTTTTGGAAAAATCAGAGTGTGAAGGTCCGCTCGCTAGAGTGAGAGTCAGAGTGAAATTTCGACCCCAAATCATTTTATAACTCGCCCTCTCGCTCACAAATATTGCATGAGTGGTATCAAACTTGGTCATGACAGTGATACGCGTGCCTGCTCCGGTCTAATGTTTTCAAAATTATCTAGCGCTTACAGTTTTCTCTCCAGGTGCTTCAGAGCAAAGTCATGCGCCAGGGTAGCAGACAGATCTCACTGATTCACTTCCATGTATTTCTGATAAATTTCAGACCTTGGCACACACTTTTTTTATCTCATCGCTGTTAATACTGTGAGTGAGGTAGAGATATGAATGGCGGGACTATGTGAGACGACAAATAGCCCTCTCATATGCTTCAAACGGTTTTCGAATATGTATTACGGTTCCCGAACGGGAAACAGTTTTTTGCCATGCTTTTTTTAGTCAAACTGGCTGGCTCAAACAGAGAATTGTCTCCCCCTGGATGTCTCACTCACAGCTGGCAGAGAGGATTATTTACCATGGCAACGGAACCCAGAGCAGGGAGAGCTGCTGAGGACTTCAAATACGCATCACTGTAGTTCTAACTACTAGTTCAGTTAAAACAGAGGAGGACTGAGCTGGCCTTTAGAACAACTTGCTGCTATGGGCTGTATATAACTAATTTAACCCTGTCACTGTTACACATGGGATGAGTCTAGCCCTTTGAAATGAAGCTTACTGAAAATTTCAAAATAAAAGCCCTTGAAAATTTTTACATCAGGTCATTGCTTTTTGAGCGTTATATGACTGATTTAATCCAATGACTGTTACACATGGGATGACTTTGACCCTTTCAAATGAAGCTTAACAAAAATTTCAAAATAAAAGCCTTGGGAATTTTTACATCATGTAATTGCTCTTTTGGCTTTATGTGACTGGTTTATCCAAAGCACTCTTACACATTGGATTAGTGTGGGCATTTAATATGAAGCTTACTGCAAATTTCAAAATAAAAGCCTCAAAATGCCCCTCTGGACAGTGCACCTGCAGTGATATCATTCTGCATTATCTGTTTATCCGAGGTTAGGGAACTGCCTTGCGCAGCAAGGCAGTTCATTAGCATTAGCCTTTTAGCTTAAATAAGCTATTTTCTATTTTTCAGACTTATTAGCCATGTTTAGTATACTTAATGGAGTAAGTAAATGACAGTAAACATTCTAATGATACCCCACATGCTACTGAAAGTATTTATGCTTATATTAGCATATTTGCTCATTTTAGCTAATGCACTTGCTTTATCATACTGAATGTTGCATGTCCAGCTTACTTAACATTCTTGTGATTCTCCACATGCTATTGATTACATTGCAGCTTTCTTTAGCATTGATGCAAATTGTTAGCATCAGAACGCTGGGTCCAAACCGACGGGCACACTTTGGCAGGCCCCAGTTAAATTTCTTCAGGAATTTTCTAGTTGGGGCCTGCCCATAGCAATGCATAAGGAGAGCAGTGACTGACTTGCGAAGCAAGTCAGTCACTGCCTCCATGCATTGCATGGCAGGCACCTATTGTTCTACACCCAATAGAACGCCTCTTTAATACGTATTTATTATTCTTCCGTTACCGTTAATGCGGCTCGTACCGCTGCGAGCCCACCCACAAAAGTGGTATCAAATCGTGCGGCTCGATCCCGGGAGGGGTGCTATTATTTTTATAAGGAATCGGACTTACGATGGCGACGTAAAAAGCGAAAAACGAGCAAAATTTCCAACTGCCGAAGCGCAGAGCATAACTGACACCAACTGCCGCTTTTTTAGAGTGAGAATTTAAGCAGATTTTTGACCCCAAAGCGATTTTGAAATCGCCGTCACAGCCACAAATATCGCCCGATTTGTATCAAACTCGGTCATGACATTGATACGCATGCCTGCTCCGGTAAAATGTGTTCGATATTTCTCTAGCATTTACGGTTTTCTGTCAAGGTGCTTCAGAGTGAAATTATGGGACAGGGTAACTGACGCTCTCCCTGATTCACTTCCATGTATTTCTGAAAAGTTTCTGCACAATTTTTTGTCTCATCACTGCAATTACTGTGAATGAGGTAAAAATATGAATTGCGGTACTATCGGAGAAGACAAATAGCCCTCTTATACGCTTCAAACGGTTTTTGAATATGTATTACGGTTCCTGAACGGCAAAGGTTTGTTCGGAGTGCTTTTTCCATATTAATTGGCTGGGTGTCTCACAAAGATAGAATTTTTTCTCCCCCTTTCTGTCTCAAACACACATGACAGTAAGCAGCTGATCCATTACCATAGCAACGGAACACATGGGGCCAGAGCAGCTGATTCATGGGAGGACTCTCTGGAATGAGCTGGCCTTTAGAACTACTTGTGTTTTGGGCATTTTATAACTGATTTTAACAAACCATTCTTACACATAGGATTAGTGTGTAATTTTTAAATAAAGCTTAATTGAAATTTCCCAATAAAAGCCCCAATATCTCTGTCAGGTGAGTGCAGCGCTGTAAGGCGCTGAAAAAATCTCTGCCTATATTATCTTTTCCTCTCAGGTTATGGCACTGGCTTGCGCAGCAAGCCAGTGCAATGGCATTAACCTTTGACCTAATGATAATAAATAGGACTATCAGAACACCATATCTGTAGTTCTAACTAACACTCAGTTAAAACAGAGCTTCCATTTAGAACTACTGGCTGTTTAGGCCAGTAAATAAGGAATTTAACCCAAACACTGTTAGGCATTGGATTAGTGTGGGCATTTAATATGAAGCTTATGTTTATATTTCAAAATAAAAGCCTTCATATTGCCCTCAGGTTAATGCATCGCCGTAAGGCGATGCAATAATATTAGAATGCTTTATATTCTTCTCTCAGGTTAGGGATCTGCCTTGCGCAGCAAGGCAGATCATTAAGATAAGACTTTTACCTTAAATAAACTATTAGCTATTTTACTTACTTAGTCATTTTAAATATACTGAATGGAGTAAATCAATTACAGAAAACATTCTAATGATACCCCACATGCTATTGGCAACACTTAGGTAAAGATATGTTTGGCCTGCTTTGATCAGAAAAACTAACTGCTTAAAACTATTAGGATTCCATCTCTCCCTGTGTGTTTCATTCTCATGACAGTTGAGCTGCTCTTTAGAACTACAAAGACTGAAGGTTAGAACTACAACATGGTGGAACTGTCAGTTACTACAGAGGAGGACTGAGCTGGCCTTTAGAACTACTTGTGTTTTGAGCATTATAGAAACGATTTAACACATTCACTGTTACACATGGGATGAGTTTGACCATTTCTTATGATGCTTACTGAAAATTTCAAAATAAAAGCCTTGGCAATTTTTACATCATATATTTGCTCATTTTTGCTTGACGTGATTGGTTTATCCAAAGCACTCTTAGACACTGGATTAGTGTGGGCATTTAATATGAAGCTTACTGCAAATTTCAAAATAAAAGCCTCAATATGCCCCTCTGAATAGTGCACCGCCGCAGGCGGTGCAATGATATCATTCTGCATTATCTGGTTCTCTCAGGTTAGGGAGCTGCCTTGCGCAGCAAGGCAGTTCATTAGCATTAGCCTTTTAGCTTAAATAAGCTATTACCTATTTTTCTTACTTATCTGCCATGTTTAGTATTCTGAAGGAATTAAGTAAATTACAGAGAACATTCTAATAATATCCCACATGCTACTGAGAGCATTCACGCTAACATTAGCATTTTTGCTCAATTTAGCTAATACACTTACTTTATCATACTGAATGGTGCATGTCCAGTTTACTGAACATTCTACTGATTCTATTGATTACATTGCAGCTTTCTTTAGCATTGATGCAAATTCTTAGCATCAGAACGCTGGGTCCAAACCGACGGGCACACTTTGGCAGGCCCCAGTTAAATTTCTTCAGGAATTTTCTAGTTGGGGCCTGCCCATAGCAATGCATAAGGAGAGCAGTGACTGACTTGCGAAGCAAGTCAGTCACTGCCTCCATGCATTGCATGGCAGGCACCTATTGTTCTACACCCAATAGAACGCCTCTTTATTATTTATTATTCATCCGTCACCCGGAATGCGGCTCGCACCGCTGCGAGCCCAGCCACAAAAGTGGTATCAAAACGTGCGGCTCGGTCCCGACAGGTGTGCTATTATTTTTATAAGGAATCGGACTTACGATGGCGACGTAAAAAGCGAAAAACGAGCAAAATTTCCAACTGCCGAAACGCAGAGCATAACTGACACCAACTGCCGCTTTTTTAGAGTGAGAATTTAAGCAGATTTTTGACCCCAAAGCGATTTTGAAATCGCCGTCACGCCCACAAATATCGCCCTATCGATATCAAACTCGGTCATGACATTGATACGCATGCCTGCTCCGGTAAAATGTGTTCGATATTTCTCTAGCATTTACGGTTTTCTGTCAAGGTGCTTCAGAGTGAAATCATGGGACAGGGTAACTGACGCTCTCCCTGATTCACTTCAATGTATTTCTGAAAATTTTCTGAGCCCTGCACACACAATTTTTTGTCTCATCACTGCAATTACTGTGAATGAGGTAAAAATATGAATTGCGGTACTATCGGAGAAGACAAATAGCCCTCTCATACGCTTCAAACGGTTTTCAAATATGTATTACGGTTCCTGAATGGCAAAGGTTTGTTCGGAGTGCTTTTTCCATATTAATTGGCTGGGTGTCTCACAAAGATAGAATTTTTTTCCCCCCTTTCTGTCTCAAACACACTGACAGTTAGCAGCTGATCCATTACCATAGCAACGGAACACATGAGGCCAGAGCAGCTGATTTATGGGAGGACACTCTGGAATGAGCTGGCCTTTAGAACTACTTGTGTTTTGGGCATTTTATAACAGATTTTAACAAACCATTGTTACACACAGGATTATGTGTAATTTTTAAATAAAGCTTAATGGAAATTTCCCAATAAAAGCCCCAATATCTCTCTCAGGTGAGTGCAGAGCCGTAAGGCGCTGCAAAAATCTCTGCCTATATTATCTTTTCCTCTCAGGTTATGGCACTGGCTTGCGCAGCAAGCCAGTGCAATGGCATTAACCTTTGACCTAATGATAATAAATAGGACTATCAGAACACCATATCTGTAGTTCTAACTAACACTCAGTTAAAACAGAGCTTCCATTTAGAACTACTGGCTGTTTAGGCCAGTAAATAAGGAATTTAACCCAAACACTGTTAGGCATTGGATTAGTGTGAGCATTTAATATGAAGCTTATGTTTATTTTTCAAAATAAAAGCCTTCATATTGCCCTCAGGTTAATGCCCTCAATAATATTAGAATGCTTTATATTCTTCTCTCAGGTTAGGGATCTGCCTTGCGCAGCAAGGCAGATCATTAAGATAAGACTTTTACCTTAAATAAACTATTAGCTATTTTACTTACTTATTAGTCATTTTAAATATACTGAATTGAGTAAATTAATTACAGAAAACATTCAAATGATACCCCACATGCTATTGGCAGCATTTAGGTAAGGAGATGTTTGGCCTGCTTTGATCAGAAAAACTAACTGCTTCAAATTATTAGGATTCCATCTCTCCCTGTGTGTTTCATTCTCATGACAGTTGAGCTGCTCTTTAGAACTACAAAGAGTGAAGGTTAGAACTACAACATGGTGGAACTGTCAGTTACTACAGAGGAGGACTGAGCTGGCCTTTAGAACTACTTGTGTTTTGAGCATTATAGAAACGATTTAACACATTCACTGTTACACATGGGATTAGTTTGACCATTTCTTATGATGCTTACTGAAAATTTCAAAATAAAAGCCTTGGCAATTTTTACATCATATATTTGCTCATTTTTGCTTGACGTGATTGGTTTATCCAAAGCACTCTTAGACACTGGATTAGTGTGGGCATTTATTATGAAGCTTTCTGCAAATTTCTAAATAAAAGCCTTCATATTGCCCTCAGGTTAATGCATCGCCGTAAGGCGATGCAATAATGTTAGAATGCTTTATATTTTTCTCTCAGGTTAGGGAACTGCCTGGTGCAGCAAAGCAGTTCATTAGCATTAGCCTTTTATCTTAAATAAGCTATTACCTATTTTTCTATTACCTTGAATATTTTTGCATCAAGTAATTGCTTTCATGAGCATATTACTGATTTAATCCAATAACTCTTAAACATTGGATGAGTGTGGCCCTTTGATATGAAGATTAAAAAGAATTTCAAAATAAAAGCCTTGACAATTTTTACATTATGTAATTGCTCTTTTAGGCTTTATGTGACTGGTTTCTCCAAACCACTCTTACACATTGGATTAGTGTGGGCATTTATTATTAAGCTTACTGAAAATTTCAAAATAAAAGCCTCAATATGCCCCTGTGAATAATGCACCGCCGCAGGCGGTGCAATGATATCATTCTGCATTATCTTTTTCTCTCAGGTTAGGGAACTGCCTTGCGCAGCAAGGCAGTTCATTAGCGTTAGCATTTTGTCTTAAATAAGCTATTAGCTATTTTTCTTACTTATTAGCCATGTTTAGTATACTGAATGGTGTAAGTCAGGTATAGAAAACATGCTAGCGATGCCCCACATGCTACTGACAGCATTCATGCTAACATTAGCATTTTGGCTAATTTTAGCTGATTCATTTAGTTTATCATGCTGAATGGTGCAAGTCCATGTTAGTCAATATTCTTGTGATTCTCCACATAGTTCTTTGGAATTTTTGAACTTAGCTTAGCATTGATGCAAATTTTTAGCATCAGAACGCTGGGTCCAAACCGACGGGCACACTTTGGCAGGCCCCAGTTAAATTTCTTCAGGAATTTTCTAGTTCTTAACTTATTCTTCCGTCACCGTGAATGCGGCTCGTACCGCTGCGAGCCCACCCACAAAAGTGGTATCAAAACGTGCGGCTCGTTCCCGGGAGGTGTGCTATTACTTTTGGTGGGATTTGGAGTTACCATGGCGACGTAAAAAGCAAAAAACACTCCAAAATCACTAACGAGCTCACCAGGTGCAACTCTTGTCGTCAAGGGTACGAGGCAACCTCTAAATCCTAAAAATACTCTATTTTTGAGGATTTTCTGTGTCGTCATAACTTCATGTAGAAACGCCATTCAAACTTCATTTTGTAGATACGTCCGTGATCTCTTTTAAAGTGAAGACAGCACATCGATATGAATTATGGTTTGTCCACAACTTCTTTCTAAGCGACCCAAAGTTTTTGATTTTTGGAAAAATCACAGTGTGAATGCCGCTCCGCCAGAGTGAGAGTCAGAGTGACATTTTGACCCCAAATCATTTTTTAACTCGCCCTCACGCTCACAAATATTGCATGCTTCAATATGCTCCCCAGGCAATAAAATGATTCGGGATTATCTGTTTCCCTCAGGTTAGGGAAATGCTTTGCACAGCAAGGCAGTTCATTAGCATTAGCCCTTTAGCTTTAATAAGCTATTACCTATTCTACTTACTTATCTGCCATGTTTAGTATACTGAATGGAGTAAGTAAATTACAGAGAACATTCTAATGATACCCCACATGCTACTGAGAGCATTCACGCTAACATTAGCATTTTTGCTCATTTTACCTTAACATTATTTGAGTGACGAGACTGAAATGGAAGCTTAGGAGTTATGATTAGATTATCATTGGAACAATTTATATACATGATGAAACCACAAGAAGATCACTTCCTCCATCTGAATATCCTTCCTGTTTGTCCTAATCCCTTTTACTAGAATATCCTACCTGTTAAAAAATATTTTAAGTACAGGGGCGTTTGTAAGAATAAAACAGTATCAGACAGAGGAAACAAGTTTTTCACTGAAATGATAGGATATGATTTATGTACACTAATATTACACCGCTATCACACAGCTTCAGTCTCACATATTATTGCTACCAACATCTATTTAGCAAGGTTTAGTAATAAAAAGTGTTATTAAACTAAAATATTTTAAAGGATATGGATGGAAAAACCCACAAAACATTGTATTTTGTCCTGATTAACCACCAAATAATAACTTGTTTACAGTAACAAGGGGAAGCTGCCTGCCTCACCTCCAATCTGTTCTCTGGTTTCTGATCGCTCCTCAGCCACGAAACACGTCACACACAGCTGGTGACAACAAACACTGTGCATTATGGACATGAGCTAAATTATGGAAAATCATTTCATATATGAAATGTTTTTTAACCATTTTATTGGCGGCGTACAGACAGGAGGAGCATGCTGTCATAGAATGGCAGCCAATGAGAAGTTGATCAATCCCAGGTGAGGCTCACCTGCTGCTGCCTCACCTGCTGCTGCCTCACCTGCTGCGTTTCTGAGCATTTGAATGGGCAAATGCAAAAATTCAGCGATTTTGATGAAAAAAATAATCAAAATTGGTTAAGCTAAATAAAAATTAAATACAGTACAAACCACAGGGTAAAAATATCTATCTAAATTATTTTTTTCCATTATATTTCTCCATTATGACAGGTGAGGCTCTGCATCACTTGCTTCCAGTGACCTCACCTCACTGGTAACTATGGCAACCAGTGGCAGTTCTTTCTGTAGTCTGGTTGGTTCTTCACATCCGTCCTGTTGATAAAAATCCATCAGACAAGCCCGCTCTGAATACTAAACAAAACTGTGACGTCACAGTCTGACATCACAGTGTGACATCACAGTGTGACATCACAGTGTGACATCACAGTTTAACTCCAAAGGCAGAATTCTGACATCACCAGCCACTATATAAGCTCCTCACATCATCAACTTTCATCACAGCCGTTTAGCAGCCTTGTTAATACGCTTCTCTTGAGAATTTCTTTAGCTTAGAACCTGAACAAGTAAAGCTTGCAATGGAGACCAACCAACATAGAATCGAGGACGTTGCATCCGACAACTTTGTCAAAAAGGAATTGCAGCCACCAATGACACCCAGGCGGAGGAAGAAGAAGGTGTCTTTTGCAGTTTGGTTGGAGCAGCAAGAGCTGAAGACGTCTGCTGAAAACATCCAACAGCAGGACGCTTCACCTCTGACTGACAATGGATCGATAACCAAAGCTCTGGAGGCAATCGATCAGAAAGGGGACAAACCGACACCTGACAGCGAGTCCAAGGAGACGAACCTGGTCCCATCTAAAACCTGGTCGGAGGAACACGTCCCCGCTGACCAAGAGGTTTCTGCAGAAAACACTGAGAAGCAGAACGAATCCCTGGTCAGTGGAGAAGAGTCCACCGCTGGAGGGCAGGAGAGAGTCGAGGTAGCAGAGAAAGAACAGCCCTCCATGTCAAAGGAACAGCTACCAACTACGAGACGTATCAAGAAGAAAAGGATACCATTCCACATCTGGTTGGAGAAACACGCCCCTGTTGAGCTTAGGATTTCATCTGAAAGCACTGAAGACGTTTCACTGGTTGCCAAACAGGAACCAACATCTGTACCTCAGGAGACAACAGAAAAGGAGCAGCCCCTTCAGTCCGGCACTGAAACTGTTGAAAAGCTGCACACTTCTCTACCTGAAGAAGATCATGACCAGAAAGATTCCTTAAAGAAGGAGATCTGCACAGAGGAACCTGAGATTTCTGTAACGCAACCGGTCACTGAAAAGAACGACATCTCCAAACCGCAGAGGGAACTGGATCAGAAAGGAGAAAAACAATCCAGGACTAAGCGCATCAAGAAGACGCCACTGTTGTGGAAATCTTTTCCTGAGCCTGATGCCTGCATAGATCTGTCATTTTTTTCTGAAAACAGTGACATTCATAACGGACCTCTCCCAGAAAACCAAAGTCTTCAAGCAGGTTTTCCCAGCAGCGGAAAGAAGATGTTTTGGAAAATGCTGCCCAAGTCAGAACCTCGAGTAGATATACAATTTTTTACCGAGAATATTGAAGCCCAAAGTGTTTCAATGCCAACGCAAGATCATAATGTGGCAGCTTCCTTGAAAAAGGAAAACTTTTCCAAGAACACCGTCTTCAAACCGCTGGAGACACCGGAGCAAAAAGAGCAAAATGAGCAGAGAAGTCCATCTCCTGGAAAGACAACAAATCAGTGTACGTGTGTTGCTAAATTTAAGAAAACTGAACTGGAATATATGGAAGTACAGAAGTACTTATTCAAGCAGCTTGATGAGATGTTCCATGTAAATCAGAAACTGAATGCAAAACTTAAACAGCACAAGGATCTGATCAGGAAAGGACTCTCAGAGAGACGACAAAGAAAGATTTCAATGGTTTCTGTTGAAACTCAGACTGATTTTCAAGAAACCCCAAAGCAAAAAACAGTCCAGTACTCATCTGCTTCAACTCAAACAGAGATGGATACACTGGAAACCAGTTTTCAGGAAAAACCAGTCCATCAAACGAGTTCAACGCAGACGGAGATGGATACACTGGAAACCAGTTTTCAGGCAAAACCAGTCCATCAAACGAGTTCAACACAAACGGAGATGGATACACTGGAAACCAGTTACCAGGTAAAACCAGTCAGTGAAACGAGTTCAACTCAAACGGAGATGGATACACTGGAAACCAGTTTTCAGGTAAAACCAGTCCATCAAACGAGTTCAACACAAACGGATGTCCAGTCAAACCAGTTTATGAATCGATTTCAACCCAAACTGAGCTGATTTTATTGGTAAGAAAACAGCCCTCTGAAACGGAGCTGAATGGGCGTCAGGATCAGGAGAAGCTTTTCAAGAGATCAGCAGGTAAGAACAGGAGAAAGTCAGGAAAGAAAGCTGCCTCTGTACTGGAGACTCTTAGCAATGAAAAGGTTTCTGGAGGAAACAGTGACCAGCAAAACATTTCAGTACCAGATATAGTTGGGGATGAGATTGAGACAAAAGAAACAGTGATCAGTGAACCACAGCAGATCACTGAAGAAACTGTTTCTGAAACTCAACAAACTGGAGACCAGGAAGATCAGAAAAAGACATTAAAGAAATCGAAGACATCCAGACGTAAGATCAAGAGAAAGGCACCATTAAAAGCTTCTTCTGAGTTTGAAAAGCTCAACAATGGAATCGTTTCTGGAGAAAACAGTGAACAGAAAGTTTCAGTACCGGAAACAGATGGAGATCCAACAGCTTCCATAGAAACCAAGATTCAGAGAAAAGAAACAGTGATCAGTGAAGAAACTGTTTCTGAACCCCAACATAATGGAGACCAGGAAGATCAGAAAAAGACATCGAAGACCTCCAGACGTAAAATCAAGAGGAAGGCAGCATTAAAAGCTTCCTCTGAATTTGAAAAGCTCAACAAAGACAAAGTTTCTGTAGAAAACAGTGAACAAGTAGTTTCTATACAAGGAACAGTTGGAGAGCAGACAGCAACCATTAAAAACAAGATTCTGACAAAAGAAACAGTGATCTCTAAAGACCAGGAGACCACTGAAGGAGAAACTGTCTCAATAACCCAACATAATGGAGACCAGGAAGATCAGAAAAAGCCATCGAAGAAATCCAGACGTAAGATCAAGAGGAAGGCAGCATTAAAAGCTTCCTCTGAGTTTGAAAAGCTCAACAATGAAATAGTTTCTGGAGAAAACAGTGAACAGGTAGTTTTTATACTAGGAACTGTTGAGGGTCCGACAGCTTCCATAGAAACCAAGATTCAGACAAAAGAAACAGTGATCAGTGAACCACAGCAGATCACTGAAGGAGAAACTGTTTCTGAAACTCAACAAAATGGAGACCAGGAAGATCAGAAAAAGACATCGAAGAAATCCAGACGTAAGATCAAGAGGAAGGCAGCATTAAAAGCTTCCTCTGAATTGGAGACTCCCAATAATGAAAACGCTTCTGGAAAAGACAGTGAACATCAAGTAGTTTCTACTCTAGAAACAGTTGAGGATCCAACGGTTTCCATTATAAACAAGATTCAGACAAAAGAAACAGTGATCAGTAAACCACAGCAGATCACTGAAGGAGAAACTGTTTCTGAAATCCAACATAATGGAGACCAGGAAGATCAGAAAAAGACATCAAAGAAATCTAGATGTAAGAAAACGAGAAAGATGGCAGTGAAAGCTGAACTGGAAACTGGAAACCCGATAGAGACAGAACAAAACTTGGTCCAAAACACCAAGACACTAAAAACAGATTTAGAAATTATACCGGAGATTCCCCAGACAGCTTTTGAGGAAATAGAGACAGAATCTTGCAAAGGTTCAGAAGATGTAACGGGTAAAGTTCCTGTAGTTTCCACAGAATCAGAGAGTGGTCTGATGGAAACACCGAGAACATCCCCTCCACAGGTAAACGGTACATTAAAGGAAGAAGTGATCCAAACAGCTCAGGAATCAGAGGCTCAAACAGCTGAAGATCCAGCAGAACAGATCATTGTCTCTGATGAAGAAGAGATCCCCATGAAAAAGATGTCACTGTGGAAGCGTTTGAAAAAGGCTTTGTATCCAACGTCTCTGCGCAAGTTCAAAAACAGATGTAAAGTCCATCCAGCGTAGACTTCATGTCTCCAGTATGTCAGATTTAAAAGAGCGATGGGGCCAGGTGTGGTTTGGGTGATCAGTGGTAATTTAGAAAGAGCTGCTGTTGTTGTAAATTGGACATTTCAATATTAAAAGCCAGGACTGCACAGTGGGGAACGTCTCCCTGTGTAGCTGTGGGTTCACTCCGGGTGCTCCGGCTTCCCCCACATTCAACAACATCAGCACTCATGATCATCCAATGTAAGAGTTTTATTTCTAATTCTAAACAGAAAATTAGAAAACCTCATTTATTAATTGAAGGGAGATTTGGAAAAAGAAAATGTAAACAACTTGGAACAAAAACAGACTGTTAGAAGTCTAAACTTATACAAATTAGGACAAAATTTGAAAAATATTTATCTTTCTGGTCAAGATATAGATATCTATATCTACATCTATCTGTCTGTATAGATAGATATATAGATATATCATCTATATATGTATATATATAGATGATATATCTATATAGATATATATCATCTATATAGATGATATATATCATCTATATATATATATACAGATAGATGTCTGTATATATATATATATAGATGATATATATCATCTATATATATATATACAGATAGATGTCTGTATAGATAGATATCTATCTTTCTCGCTCTCTATAAATATATAAATCTATATCTAGATATCTAGATCTATCTAGATTTAGATATAGATAGATTAATATATACATACACATATAGATATAGATAGATCTATATAGATCTATCTATCTATATATATATAGATATAGATCTATATTTATATATCTAGATCTAAATTGATATATAGATCTATATCTATATCTATATATCTAGATCTATATAGATATATAGATATAGATATATATATCTAGGTCTATATACAGATATAGATCTATATATCTAGGTCTATATAGATCTAGATCTATATAGATCTATATCTAGATATATATAAAAGTAACGTGCACTGACTTAGTCATAATCATATTTACAAATGTAGACCACCTGCATGTTATTGTTTATATAAGGAAATTTTGCAGACAACGCTGGAAGGCAAAAGGATTATTTTTCAACATGCCATCCATAACCCCGCTGCTGCCGTATGAAACTCAGAAATGTAGGTATTATTAATTGGGGCCTGCCCATAGCAATGCATAAGGAGAGCAGTGACTGACTTACAAAGCAAGTCAATCACTGCTTTGTAAGAGAGCACGTCGATATGAATTATGGTTTGTCCACAACTTCTTTCTAAGCGACCCAAAGTTTTTGATTTTTGAAAAAAATCAGAGTGTGAAGGCCGCTCTGCTAGAGTGAGAGTCAGAGCGACATTTTGACCCCAAATCATTTTTTAACTCGCCCTCACGCTCACAAATATTGCCTGATTGGTATGAAACTCGGTCATGACATTGATACGCATGCCTGCTCCGGTCAAATGTTTTCAAAAATTATCTAGCGCTTACGGTTTTCTCTCCAGGTGCTTCAGAGCAAAGTCATGCACCAGGGTAGCAGACAGATCTCACTGATTCACTTCCATGTATTTCTGAAAAATTTCCAACCTTGGCACACACCTTTTTTATCTCATCGCTGTTAATACTGTGAGTGAGGTAGAGATATGAATCGCGGGACTATGTGAGACGACAAATAGCCCTCTCATATGCTTCAAACGGTTTTCTAATATGTATTACGGTTCCTGAACGGGAAACAGTTGTTTGCAATGCTTTTTTTAGTCAAACTGGCTGGCTCAAACAGAGAATTGTCTCCCCCTGGATGTCTCACTCACAGTTGGCAGAGAGGATTATTCACCATGGCAACGGAACCCAGAGCAGGGAGAGCTGCTTAGGACTACAAATACGCATCACTGTAGTTCTAACTAGTAGTTCAGTTAAAACAGAGGAGGACTGAGCTGGCCTTTAGAACTACTTGCTGCTATGGGCTGTATATAACTCATTTAACCCTGTCACTGTTACACATGGGATGAGTTTGGCCCTTTGAAATGAAGCTTTCTGAAAATTTCAAAATAAAAGCCCTTGAAAATTTTTACATCAGGTCATTGCTTTTTTGAGCGTCATATGACTGATTTAATCCAATGACTGTTACACATGGGATTAGTGTGGGCATTTAATATGAAGCTTACTAAAAATGTCAAAATAAAAGCCTCAATATGCCCCTCTGGATAGATATCATTCTGCATTATCTGTTTCTCTCAGGTTAGCATTAGCCTTTTAGCTTAAATAAGCTATTACCTATTGTTCAGACTTATTAGCCATGTTTAGTATACTGAATGGAGTAAGTAAATGACAGTAAACATTCTAATGATACCCCACATGCTACTGAAAGTATTTATGCTTACATTAGCATATTTGCTCATTTTAGCTAATACACTTACTTTATCATACTGAATGTTGCTCGTCCAGCTTACTTAACATTCTTGTCATTCTCCACATGCTATTGATTACATTGCAGCTTTCTTTAGCATTGATGCTAATTCTTAGCATCAGAACGCTGGGTCCAAACCGACGGGCACACTTTGGCAGGCCCCAGTTAAATTTCTTCAGGAATCTTCTAGTTCTATCATATTGTATTATTATATCGAGAAGTTCTGCAAAAAAAAAAAAAAAATGCATTGAAATACTGTGAAAATGTGTCGCCTTTATAAAAGAAACCTTTCTGAGCTAAGAATGCTGTTTGTGATGTACGAACATGACGCTAATCAGAATCTACAATGACTTGAAGACTGTTTAAAAATGTCGACCGGATGAAGCAAAATCCGCAAACGTGTCTCACTTTTGAGCCCGGCTGATAAGAGAAAGCTTTGATCTCATTCGTTTTTCACCATTTTCTCCGCCTTGTCCATCCTGTGCAGACGAAGCTGCCCGTGCTGCTCCTTGGCCGCTCTGCGGACCTCCGCCCCGGAGAGTTCGTGGTCGCCATCGGCAGCCCGTTCTCCCTGCAGAACACCGTCACCACCGGGATCGTCAGCACCACCCAGAGAGGGGGCAAGGAGCTGGGCCTCCGCAATTCAGACATGGATTACATCCAGACGGACGCCATTATCAACGTGAGTGATCGCACAGGAGAGTGAGGCTTAAAGGAAGTGAAAACTCTCTAAGCTGTTTGCAAGTTTGATCTGTTTAATCTGCTTGTTCCACTTTTTATCACCTGTAAGCAGCAGCTGCTGCTGTCATGAATGTGAACTCAGGGAATGAGAGTTTCCTCTTGTTTGGTTTCTTGCAGTACGGAAACTCAGGAGGGCCATTGGTCAATCTGGTAAGTTCGAAATTTCTTGTGTGCATTTTGTTCAATATGTAAATATCGAACACGTATGTTGGTCCCATTATCGGAGACATATTCTCAGTCTGCTTGTGGACAAAATATGTGGAGACGCCGATCAACACGTTTGTTATTGTTCCAACTTAAACGGCTCTCACATCTCACTCAACAACGTGGTTTCTTTCCCCCTTAGCAGACACAACAGCAGTGTTTAGGAAAATGCCTGTATCGCCTGAACACTTCACACTTTGTCAGGTCACAACCACAGACTTCATCGTGTTTTTGCAGGATTAACCAACAAACGACCAAATGTTGATGCATGGGTTAGGAATTTTATTTCCCGCAGCTTCGCACATATGGAGCGTGAAATTTATTTGCACCGGATTCTGATTCACGTATCAGAGATTCAAGCTTTGATTTTAATGACTTTTCCACTTCGGCTGTGCGGACTTTTAATATTTTAACACAATGGATTCCACTCCTCTAATAAACATGGACCGGTCCCATAAAACCTTTTTTTTTTTTTTTCTTTTTTTTTGATCGGCCTTATGAAATCTGTAAAACAAAAGCAGAACTTTTTACACGACTTGACCTCATCCAAGATATTAGTTAACAGATGTCAGACGCCACGTCGTGCAAACAAGCATCAAGCATCGCTAAGTTCTCGTTAGTCGAAGGAAAACGATCAGTTTAGGTAACGCTTGGCAGGCGACGCCAGCTCCACAGCTGACTCTGATTTTCAGCCGTGTTACTGGAAATGCTTGTGAACTGATGCCGGCCTGTCGTTTCGCCCTGCAGGACGGGGAGGTGATCGGCATCAACACTCTGAAGGTCACTGCCGGGATCTCCTTCGCCATCCCATCGGACAAGATCAGACAGTTCCTGGCGGAGTCACACGACCGGCAGGCCAAAGGTTCGCCGCGCTGTCTGCCGTCTGCTCGCGCGGACGACACGCAACAAATGGATTCTGTGTTAATAATTTAATCACACGGTTATAAATCGCAACCGTTTCTCGGGAGTTTTCGGTTTTACTTTAGGAGTCACAGGCTACTGTTTCCCTGAAATATGCGGCTTGTTCAGCTGTAGCCACGGAAGAGAAACAATTTAGTTTTATTTCCAAAAAGTGTTGCCAAAAATGAACCTAAATAACCCAAGGTATTATTTTGAATTTATATTGAATCATGCGCTGGATTGTTGCCGAAAAAGTCACTCCTATCACAAAGAAAACAATTTTATGGAATAAATAAAGAAACTTTAGAGTCGGATAACAAGACGTCGAAAAAAAAGCAAACCGTGACGTCCGCTCATAGGGTTGCCATTTTAAATTCTCAACATAACAAATTATTCTTCCTCCCTTAGCAGAAAAAATCTCTTTTATAGCTTTAACTCCACCTACAGAAACTAACTTGTTTTGTTTCAGCTACATTTAACAATTCACTTTAAAACTTAATGCTACGAACACTTGACTAAATCAAAAAGAAATCTACTCACTGGGTTTTATTGTAGATACAGAACAAACATGGAGACTCAGGACTCTTGGCGTGTGGTTCCGTCATGCTGGGTGGATTTCAGTAAGCTGTGAGTCACCTTTGACCTTCTAAAAACAGGACGTCTTTAGAAATACCACTTTGCAAAGTTCTCACACGGCCACCTCGTTCTGCTGCTTCCACTCTGTTCGACAGGCCTGGAAAGCAAAACTGCATTTCACCTTTCTGCAGGTCATAATCAGAACTTTTCTTTGTTCTTCAGGAGAACTCGAATAATAAATCAGACCAAGCGCATCCCACATAGCAACACAACTTTCCCTGGATCGGGTCGCCTTTGTCCTGACGTTGACACAGAACACTGCAGGACCCTCTACAAACCAAAATATGACGAAAATAAAAGCAAATAGTCCAAAACTCTGTCATGATAGGAGGTTAAAAAGAGTCGACCCAGTTGTGATTGGGGCCAGCTGGCTGCAGTAATAAAAGTCATAATTTCCAGGGAAATGTATTTATTCCAAGCATCAAAGTTCTTCGTATTAAGTCATTTTGTGTGACAGCATGAGCCTCTAAAGCTTTAACGGTATATTTAACGCTTGCAGACTTCCAGCGGAGGTTTTTTTAAAAACATCTGCTTACAGCGACTTTTTTGTTGTTGTTTCTTTTCCACAGGGAAAACATTACCAAAGAAGAAATACATCGGTGTCAGAATGATGAGTCTCACTCCGTCGTAAGTTTCCGTTCCGGACTGCGTCACATTTCATTCCGACACACGACCAGTAAAAGAAACGTCTTGATTGCTAAGCGTTGGGTTTCCACAGTCACAAACACGCACCCTGATTCCTGTCGCCTCTAAAGCTTGACATGGCGAGCCGAGGGCAGTCCAGGGTTTTCCAGCTAACAAGGATTAGCAGACTGAGAATTTTTTAGTTCAGCTTTAACCGCCTGCTGCCAATTCTGAGCTGGAAACAGGCAGGGATAGAGGAGGAGGAGGAGGAGGAGGAAGAGGAGGAATAGGAGGAGGAGGAGCAGGAGGAGGAGGAGGAGGAAGAGGAGGAATAGGAGGAGGAGGAATAAGAGGAGGAGGAGGTGGAGCAGGAGGAGGAGGAGGAATAGGAGGAGGAGGAATAGGAATAGGAGGAGGTGGAGGAATAGGAGGAGGAGGAGGTGGAGCAGGAGGAGGAGGAGGAATAGGAGGAGGTGGAGGAAGAGGAGGAATAAGAGGAGGAGAAGCAGGAGGAGGAGGAGGAGGAAGAGGAGGAATAGGAGGAGGAGGAGCAGGAGGAGGAGGAGGAGGAATAGGAGGAGGAGGAATAGGAGGAGGAGGAGGTGGAGCAGGAGGAGGAGGAGGAATAGGAGGAGGAGGAATAGGAATAGGAGGAGGTGGAGGAATAGGAGGAGGAGGAGGTGGAGCAGGAGGAGTAGGAGGATTAGGAGGAGGTGGAGGAAGAGGAGGAATAAGAGGAGGAGAAGCAGGAGGAGGAGGAGGAGGAAGAGGAGGAGGAGGAGGAATAGGAGGAGGAGGAATAGGAGGAGGAGGAGGTGGAGCAGGAGGAGGAGGAATAGGAGGAGGAGGAATAGGAGGAGGAGGAGGTGGAGCAGGAGGAGGAGGAGGAATAGGAGGAGGAGGAATAGGAATAGGAGGAGGTGGAGGAATAGGAGGAGGAGGAGGTGGAGCAGGAGGAGGAGGAGGAATAGGAGGAGGTGGAGGAATAGGAGGAGGAGGAGGTGGAGCAGGAGGAGGAGGAGGAATAGGAGGAGGTGGAGGAAGAGGAGGAATAGGAGGAGGAGAAGCAGGAGGAGGAGGAGGAATAGGAGGAGGAGGAATAGGAGGAGGAGGAGGTGGAGCAGGAGGAGGAGGAGGAATAGGAGGAGGTGGAGGAAGAGGAGGAATAGGAGGAGGAGGAGCAGGAGGTGGAGCAGGAGGAGGAGGAGGAATAGGAGGAGGAGGAATAGGAATAGGAGGAGGTGGAGGAATAGGAGGAGGAGGAGGTGGAGCAGGAGGAGGAGGAGGAATAGGAGGAGGTGGAGGAAGAGGAGGAATAGGAGGAGGAGAAGCAGGAGGAGGAGGAGGAGGAAGAGAAGGAATAGGAGGAGGAATAGGAGGAAGAGGAGGAAGAGGAGGAATAGGAGGAGGTGGAGGAAGAGGAGGTGGAGGAGGAGGAATTGAAGCTTCACTGGCTGTTTCACATAATTGGCACGGCCTTGAAAAGGATTTATATCACATTCTTCCCCTTTTATCATATTTGAGCCAAAACCTTCAGTGCACTTCATTCACAACACAAAGCAGAGTGCTGGAAACCCTTCTTTAACAAACGGGGACTGGAAAAGTCAGCTTCATCACAGATTCACTTCTACAACAAAAGTAGCAACACAGTTGTGGCATGTCGAAGACATTCAAATTCACAGTTACTGACGAAGGAGATGCCACAATAATACAATATTTTTTTTATTAAATGTTTTGCAGAGTTTTAAACCTCTTAGTGCTACTTAATGTTTTAGAATCAGACATCGCCCAACTGAGTATCATGAAATCCCCTTGGTGGACGTGTTTTGAAGGTTTTCACCACTTTTTTTTTTTTTTTTTTTTTTTTTTGCACTCAGGCTGGCAAAGGAGCTGAAGGAGAGGCATTCGGACTTCCCCGACGTCACTTCAGGGGCGTACGTCATCGAAGTCATCAGCCGAACTCCAGCTGAGGCGTGAGTGCTCCATTCTCTCTGGAGAAACCTTAAAGATGTTTTTGTCGGGTTCTAAGACCACTTCCTTTACAAGTCGCGCGGATCTTCCCTCAGCTGCTGCCAGACGTGATCAAAAAGTGGGTGGGAAAAATGTTTGGTGTTCAGAGAAAGATGAAACCGAGCTGCAGTCTTCCAGCTAAGACGACAGCCAAGGATCTTTGATTTCTGGTCATTCAGTGTTTATTCTGTGGTCCTGCTGAAACCTTCGTCATTTCATACTTGAGTTTTTCTTGTTAATAATCCTGTTGAGTTGAAATGTCAAGTAAAAGTTGTTTTGTTTTTTTTCGAGATGGCAGTGAAAGCCGTAAATGTACATATTTCTCATGCAGAGACAGGATTCTCTCTGACTAAGACATGAGTAAAGCCTTTTAGGACAATTTTAGAAATTCCACTTCGTCTGAGCACATCTAGTAAAACAGTGAGGTTAAGAGCATCAAAAGCAACATTTAGTACTGAAGGTTTATTTTGATCTATATTCTGCTGAAGTCTTTTCGTAGTTCAGTTTCTGTGCTGTGATTGGATTTAAAACGTCATCAGACCTGGGGCCTCTGACTGCTGACTCAAATCTAAATCCGTTTCCCTGGATTGTCGTACGGAGTAAATGAGAGTTGAATCGAATGCTTCTCTTTTCGCTTCCTCTACCTTTGTGCATAGCGCGCATATTTGGTTTGAACCAATCAGGTTGAGGCGAAGAAGATCGCCAGTTTCATTCCAACATGCGATTTCTCTGAGGCAGGGCTGGCCTGAAGGAGACGGACGTCATCATCAGCATCAACGGGGATCCCGTTGCCTCGGCCACCGACGTCAGCAACGCCATAAAGCGGGACGACAAGCTGCGGACGGTGGTGAGGCGGGGAAACGAGGACGTCATCCTAACCGTCATCCCCGAGGAGATTGACCCTTGACCTCTCAGCTGACAGAGCAGCCAATCAGCGTGAGAGCCGAAGCAGTCAACCAATCGCGAGCTGGCTCTCGGAGCTTCTCGACCAGTCATGAACACTTTGAATGAAACGAGGATCCATTGGAGACTGTGTGTGTGTGTGTGTGTGTGTGTGTGAGGCTGCGGCTGTAGAACTTCCCTTTTTCTCTAAATCCCTTCTCCCACTCTGAGAGGCTCATTACTCCTCAGACTGAAGCTTCACAACGTCATGTTAGCCCTTTTACTAATCTCCATTTACCTTCCGTCATCTCTCATCTTCTATAGCCTAACACCTGTTGTACAGAGGTTACTTCAGGTCACCGTAGTTCACCATGTATATTCATGTTCACGAGGGAATATTTTGTTAAAGTGTTTTCTCTTTGTGTTTGATGACAATGTTGTCAAAACGGAGAATAAAATTATTTTTGAAAAAAAATAAAATAAAATGTTCTCGCAGCATTCTGATTTCAGCAATTTGCTGGTAAAGGTGTGTAAAAATGCGGCGTGTAGATTTAGCAGACAGCTGGTTTTCACAATCGCTGAACATTTAGAAAGAGAGATGTTACAAAACGCAGGCAAAATATTTCCATTCTTATTTTGTGACGTCTAATTTGGAAATGTGTCCTCAAAGGCCTTGTAGATTACTGATTTTTTTATTTATTATTTGGCTAAATGATTTTTCCATTTTGGGCTGCACAGTGGCGCAGTTGGTAGAGCTGTTGCCTTGCAGCAAGAAGGTCCTGGGTTCGATTCCCGGCCCGGGGATCTTTCTGCATGGAGTTTGCATGTTCTCCCTGTGCATGGTGGGTTTTCTCGTCACAGTCCAAAAACATGACTGTCAGGTTAATTGGTCTCTATAAAATCCTCCCTAGGTGTGAGTGTGTGTGTGTGTGTGAATGGTTGTTTGTCTGTGTTGCCCTGTGACAGACTGGCGACCTGTCCCGGGTGCACAGAAAATGGATGGAGCTCTAGTGATGTCATTTCCCCTGTCCTCTTCCTTTCACTGCTCTGTATCTTATCAATCTCTCAATAGCAGCTCTTGTTGCTCCACAAAGTCCCGAAACTCTAGAAATGGCTTTTTTCCAGATTGATAGAAAATGTCATCTGTTCTTGAATTTCTTTAGATTGATGATGGTTAAGTTCAAGTGTTTTCTGATGTAAATCTCACTCGGCCCGAGTGTTGGCAGTGAAACTGAACTCAGTTTTCCATAAATGTAATTACGATTAAACAAGGGAGGCAGTTACTTCTTAATTAAACAATGTTGGTTTTGGATTACTTTTTATTCCTTGAATGAATATGCAATTAACTACATTTTGCATCAACTGATCTTTGCCTGATATTGAAATGTCATGATGCAGAACACAGACAAGTGACGACGAAAAAGCAAAAACTGTATACATGCCTGTATTTCTGACTGCAAACCATTTAAAACCATTAAAAATGGGTTTGTTTTTGCTAGTTTCTAATGCTGAAGAAACAATTTCCTAAAACAGATTAAATAAATTCTTGAACTAAAGAGAAAAATCCCTGCAACACCAGATATTATGAGAGTATCTTTGCTCCTCAACCACTGGTCGTTTTACCCAAACCGCTCTAATTATGAACAAGTAGGCTACTGTTATTTTGACTCATTCATTTCTTTCCTTTCCTACCACCATCTCAACTTTACCTCCGTTGTGTTGAAAGTTTTCTGCACAACACTCGACGCTGCTCCGTTGGTATTAAAGACATTTTATTTGTGGCTCACATCAGTACAGTTTAACTCCACAATTAATGAATGTGCAGTATTTAAAACATTTAAAATGGGATCACTAAAATAAGTTACATCATCGGCTTCCCCTCCTGTGAGGTCGGGAGAACGCGCCAGCTCAAACAGGTCAGACAGATGAGTTTTCAATTCAGATTTCTGGACGTTTAGTCCTCTCGGCTGTTCGTCTCACTTATGGATGAATCGGTTCCTTGACGTTTCAAAGTGAAAAGAGATGCTTTAAGTGGACAGACACCCCCTCTGCTGGTGTTACGCCTCAGTCAGCTGTGCTGGAAAACTTGCATTACATCACAATCTATTGCAGATTTCTCCGCGGCCTGCTACGACATCCGAGTTCGTTCTTTATTACAGTTTATTTTGGATTGATTTTAGTCATAAACGCTGAGGTGTGATGAGTGTTATTGCATTGTTTTCAGACACTTTGTGGCCCTACTTTGCCCTCAGGAAACTCAACCATAACATAGTGTCTCATTGACTTCCCTTTAAACCGGCAGCATGACAGTAAAGCAGAAACTCCATATTCGACTGGAGGAGCAAACACTTTACCATTTAGTGTCTAGTTTTGACAGTTCAGGTGAAATTTGTTACAGTTTTATGTGTTAATGGTGCTTTTGTTCTCTCCGTCACCATCCCTGTTAACTCTTGACACCAATGTCAGGTTTAATACAAGCGCTATAAGGCCTCCGGTTACATAGCTGGTCTGAGCTCAGTCGGCAGCTGGAGTTGGGTGGCTGTGATCCGAAGGCCCAATCGGAGCAGCTCGTCCCGGCGGCCCGCTCACAGCGCCGTGGTTCAGGGCCGCCATCAGCAGGGCCTTTTCAAGCTTCTGCTCCAGAGCGTCCAGCCGGCGGTCCATGTGCTCCTTCAGCCTCCGCTCCATGTCCTCCAGGCGGCGCTCCATGACCGGGTCCAACTCACTGCAGAGGGACGGCAAAGAGGACACAGCTCACTCGGGTTTGTTCTGTTTTTAATGTCTTGGATCAGAGAGCAGGACGCTTGTCGCCAACTGCGGACTGGGAGAAATAAAAGTTCGGTGGGGGCGGTCAAATGCGCACTCCACTAATGAATTGAACCGATCCAACCTACATTACACCTACAAGTTGAAATATACATAAATATTCAACAAAATATCTTAATAAGTGGCGTTAACATTTCCTGATAGCATCTTTAACTCAACGAGGTTTGTTAGTGGTTATGATTGAGTGCAAGATCATCAGATCCAACTATTTTACAGAGGTACAAGTTACCACTTTAATGAGGCCTGGAGGAGGATTCAAACTCTTCCCATATGCTGAAAGGAAATTCCCTGGGATGCTTGGGAACCGCTACGGATCAAACCGGCCATGAACTGGAAACTGCTTGAGCGCCGGTGTCACTGTCCACAGTGAAGCTTAACACCCAAGATGAAAACCTTCAACTTCACCCAACATCAAAAGCTCCATGGTTGAAATTTGGATGCACCTGGGTGTTCCAAGAGAACAGCCCATCCAAAACACCAGCCGATTTTAGTGGATGAAACTAGCAAACATTAAGGTGTGGCAATACTCCTTCAAAAGGCCCGAATCGAAACGCAATTAAAAATGTGAAGTTTTCCTGGTATTGGCCAGGAAATCCTCAAGTTTGAACCAGCTCCATCACTCCTGCCTAGAAAAGCAGGCAAAGATCCAACCAGAATTATACCTGGAGCTTTCTGATGGTAACAAGGTGCAACTTGCTGAGAGCCATTCCAGGAAGCATCAGTGGAGATGTGCTGCCTACGTTTAAGTCACTGTGGATAATTTGGAGACTTCATAAAACTCAGAAAATAAATTTAACTTGTGCTTTTAAAGACCACTGTAATTGTTTAATTACTCCACCCTGGTAACGGACCATTTCAAATAAATTTAAAAAGCCCTAAATCAACAAGCCATTTATTCCCATTATGTGTGGATGAGAAGCGGCTCTTGGTATGCAATAAAACTTAATGACGGGGCCGAGTTTTCGGCACACACATCCCTCAGTGTCTGTGTCCAAATGAAAAACAAGACTCTCCTCAAAACACAGGCGCAGATACTGCAAAAACAGCAGCTTTACGTCTAACAGCAGTTTATAGAAACGGCACTATTGCTATCGACGTATAAAACGCCTGCAGTAAATGAATACTAATCTAAACATCTGAACCCAAGCGCTTAAATTATTGAACAGTATTAGTTTATTAGCCTGACGAGGGAAGACGTACCGTTGAGCTGCGTTTCTCCTCAACATGGAGTCAGACCCAGCTGACCTTCTCTCCCAGCCCACTCCGCTTGGACAAAGAGCCTCATTTATTCAGCTGCGGTTTTTGATGCCGAGTCAGACAGAACCATTCTTATGTTTCAAATCAAACCAGTGTGAGCCGGAAGACTGGTGCGCTAACTGCTCTGAGTCAGTTTAATGCTGTTTTGCAAGATATTTACGATTCACACGTGCAACAAAGCTCATAAATCTACTCCGTTGTGTGTTGGTTTCCCGCAAACCAGCCACTTCTGACCAAACCCGAATTCTTCTGACTCTGTCATGTAGTTTCCTGGTGAAATACATACTCAGTTTCAGTCTGAATATGTATTTCAGTCTGCTACCAGGTAGAGAGAACCAAAGTAAAACCAAACTGTTGGCTTGTGAAAGAAACTGGCTTCCGTTTCGTCTTGGAGCACGAGTGGCTGCGAAACCCGAGTGCTTTGTGTTCCTGCGGCACTTCCTGTTTGATCTGAAAGTACGAAGGGGTCAGAAAACGCGTTGCGTCATCTCCCACAGAATCTGCTAAATGGTGACAAATTTTCCCCGTTTCATCACAGAAAAGTAGGTTTGGGTAAAACAGAGAGAAAATGTCAAACTTTCCCAAACAGACTCACATGGCACTTAAATACGGATAAAAAAAAATAAAAAAAATTAATCATTCAGTAGATTTAATTGCAAACACACGTCAAGGTAGAAGGACATTAGCTATGACCTTGAGAAGCAGCGATTCCTCGGAGGGGTTGTGAGGTCATTTGAAAACTTGGAAATCCATAATTTTTGGTCCAACAGCTCACCACAGATTAAAGGGAATTGGTTAGTTACATTTGGGAACAACCTAAGAATAATTTTGGCTCAATCTAGCCTTAAAGTGGAACATACTGGCAAAATACAGACAAGGTGCAGAACGTACAGCCAAATGTCTTCTGGAGAAAAGTTGGATGTTCGAACGAGACAAAGATTGAGCTGTTTGGTCAAGGTGACAAAAGATATGTTTGGAGGAGTCGAGATGAGGCCTTATAAGTACACTGTAGCGACAGGGGTGTGCTCCGGTGGCATAGAGGGTAGCGCACCACGTTTGGAGGCCTTCAGTCCTTGACGCGGCCATCGCGGGTTCGATTCCCGGACCCGACGACATTTGCCGCATGTCTTTCCCCCTCTCCTTCCCCCTTTCCTGTCAGCCTACTGTGGTATAAGGGACACTAGAGCCCACAAAAAGACCCCTGGAGGGGGGGGGAGAAAAAAATACACTGTAGCGACCATGAAGCATGGTAGTGGTAACATCATGCTGTAGAGCTTGGCTGCCAGTGGTACTTATACGTTGCCCAAAGTGGATAAAATAATAAACTAGGAGGATGTTCTCCAGATGAAAAGAAACAAAACTAGAGCTTTTATCTTTGAAAATAAGGACCGATCTAGAAATCAACACACAGCTTCAGTTATTGCAGCTAGAAAAACTTGTGGCCAAGCCCCAAATCTGGGTGTAGCAAAGGACTCAGACCTGAACAGTCAGAGACACATAAACACAATTACAAAGTCAGCCTTCTATCAACTGAAGATGATAGAAGATGATCTTGATGGAGACCTGCAGACGGGAGGGATCTCTCTAAACTCCACCTACCAGGTCCCATTCCTCATCTTCTTCTCCCTCTCAAGCGCTGCCGCGGTATTATCCAGGCGAAGCTTTGTGACCTGTCCACAGACACTCTGGAGCATGGGCAGAAGCTCGGGGCTCAGCGCCTGACCGTGGCTCCGCCCTTTCAGGAAGTGTGACATAATTTCCTCCACCTGGGTGTGGTTCACTGGCTCCCCGTTGTCGCTGCTCGCTGCAGATCAAAGACAGATTTTATCCACAACGGTGATGAAAATAAAAGGCCTGGGCGATGAAACCCTTTGGCCACAAGGTGTCACTAGAGGACAGAAACAAGACAAGTTACAGAAACCATGACTTAAATTCAAAATAACTGCTTTAACAGTAAAAAAAACCAACACAAAACACACAACATTGTCCAGTTTTTTTGCATCATGATTGTCTATCATCATGAGTTTATTCATACCCTTTGTCCTGACTCTCCAGACAATAGCCCAGGTTCTTGGTAATCATTTTTCTATGATTTTTATTCATTTCATTATGTTTCCAGTGGAGATGAGGTAGCAACTGAAAAGAAGAAGGTTCAAGACGGAGTGTAGCTGAATATGCAGAAGGTTGCAGTGACAGAGGCAGATGGCGAGGATAGGACCTCATACTTTGTGTGTCCTTAGTAATTCATCCATCCATTCATCCATCCATCCATCCATCCATTTTCTAACACCCTTGTCCCTAAAGGAGTCGGGAGTGGTACTGGTGCCCATCTCCAGCTAATGTTCCAGGCAAGAGGCGGGGTCACCCTGGACAGGTCGCCAGTCTGTCACAGGTACATAGTAATACATTCTGCAATTGTGTTCCAATCATTTACTGATAATTTGGAATAAGCCAGGAAGATAAGTGATACTTACCGGTATTGTTGGAGCTGATGTCAGAGATTGATAGATCTGGGGAAGTCGAGCCCTCTGACATCCCTCCGTTGTGAGACGGAGTCAGGTCTGCAGACCTGATGGGCTCTGGAGGCTTGAAACAGATTAAAAAACAGATTTAAAAGTTATTATTCAAAGAATTGAAACATTTCCTAAAAATCGAGCTGAAAACAGAGCTCAGGTAGTTTCTCCTGACACAACAACACAATTTATTACATTTTATCCCAAAAAACAAAAGAAAAACTTAAAATTCAGCTTAGGTCATTTTAAATAACTAAAAACAAACTGAGGCAAGAGCAAAAAACATTATCAACTGGACTGGACTTGACTTTGCTAACCTCATTAAGGTTGCATTCACAAAAAACCTGTTTACTCCACTTTAACTGAACTCAGAGCAGGAAGTCCGGCTCGGTTGAGGAGGTGTGGCAGCATAATCGGACCAAAACTGAGAGCTCAGGTCCACCTAATATCCTCGGACTCAGGTCAGTTAAAAAGAATTCTACTGCGGCTTGAATGCGCACGTGAATGCCAAGTGGGCTGGAAACCGCTTCAAAAGCAAGAAGCGGACTATAGCGCAGGGCATTCTGGGTAAATACAACCAAAACAAATGCACATATCCAGCGCTAGTGGGGGAAACGGCTTGTGGTTTTGTATGAAAGACAAAACAGAAATCCTACAAAAATAGACGCCACTCTATTTTCGAATACATTTTGTGAAGAAGTTGCATGTCTCCTGAGGTTCCTGTGTAATTTCCTTCAGTAGTTATTGCTGCAGCGCCACCACGGGTGAGGAGGTGAACAGGTTTTTCAATTAGTCTGGATTGTTTGACACAGTTCAGTGTGAAAGCAAACCGCACCAGGTGAAAATGTAACAAGTGCTGCAACTTTCATCCCCAATCGAACTGAGTCTACTGGACTATCCAGTGTAATATAAACGTGACTGTTTTAATATCAGTAACACAGTGGCTGCTGTTCTGATTTGGCCCAAGTTACAGCCACAGTATCCCCTCAGAGTCTCTGTGGGTCAGATAATTGTGATACCGTGGCATCAGCAGGATGAAGCGGACTTCTGGCAGTTGCTGCAGACATTCTAACTCCTCCAGCCAACGCAGAGAAACCTCCACCACCCATCAGGAGAGGCAGGAAGCCACCCAGAGAGCCAGTCTGATTCTAAAAAACCCCCCAGAAAAACAAAACAGAATGCTCAATTTGAAATAGAAACTGCATCATTGGCTGCAAAGCTGTCATGTAGGTATTTTAAAATGTTTTCTTCCCACCTTCTGCTGGAACTGCACCATGTCCAGGAGGTTCTGCGCGCCAGGAGACAAGCTAGTTCCCATCTCTTCCACCAGATTCTGCACCTGCTGCAGGTCTATCCCAGGGCCGCGGGTCGGGGCGGGCTGGAGCTCCTGCAGGCGCAGCACGACGCGACGAATCAGAATGCTGCTTCTGCCCGCCAAAGAGAGCAACTGAGAAGAAACAGAACCGAATCGTACCAAATCACGCTGAGTGTAAATATAAATGTATGAGGCTTTTTGGGTATTTTTTGGTTTATGTCTCACCTTCACTTCACAGGCTGAGGATGGATAGTCAAGCACGAGCTGTTTTCTGTAGAAAGGACCTCTTTCTGGACTGTGAGAAACAAACAAAAGCACCTGATCTCACACTTGACAAATTTACTCCTTCGGTGTACATTTTAAAACTTGTCAAATTCGCACACAGATTTTACAGTGTGGCTATATGAAAGAATTACAAGCACAAACTTTCACAAACAAAAGATGCAACAATACGGAAAAGAAAAAGAATGCGTGGACAGAAAAGTACAATCGGAAATCCTCCTACAAAGATCTGCATAGTTTAAAAAGCTGCTCACTCTGCCTGCCGTTAGTCCACAGTAAGTTTCGTACCTAACTGACTGAATGCTCTCGTCCTTCAAACCCCGCACCGTCCCACAGTACTCCTCCAGTTGGTTGTAAACCTCCATGGTTCGAGCCTCGCTGACCACCATCAGGCTGCTGATGGCAACGGAGGAGGCTGTGCGGCAGCTGACAGTCAGGACACAAGGAGAGCCTTCCTCCACCTGCTCCAACAGCACCGGAGCAACTCTGCAGAGCACACAGCACTGATTACTCACTAATCAATGCTCAGTAAATTATAGAAGTTAAAAGTTAAGACAAGGAATAAAATTCTCACTCATCAGTTTTTTTGTCGGAATGACTGAGATCTTCTTCATCATCTGCTCTGTTGCTCAGGTGAACAGGAAGCAAGATGTCAGCCAGCTGATGGCCCTCAGTCTGACAGACCCAAGCACTTTTCACACCGATGTCCACCATGGTGCTGCAGCTGGAGTTGTTACCTTCAAAGCAATACGTCAAAACAGACAAATCAGAGTGGTAGGTTAGTGCTTCTGTGTTTTTAAAAGCCTAAATCTGATTTCTATTAATGGAGACATTAATTATTACCAAGACAACCAAGGCTGGGGGTGTTCTGAAAGGGTTCTTCCAAGGTGCCGACCATGCAACACCCAAAGTCCAAATCTTCATGCACTAGGTGCATAAATGTATTTCAGGTTGTGTATTTTTAGGAGATCAAATATTTAGAACTATGGAGGAACTTTATTCCAGTCAGGCTCCACTGAGGACAGTGTTGGGATTATTGAAGGTTTTTCTAACATTTATAAATGTTAACTTTAAGCTCTCAGACGTTTCAATAAAATCAACCATGGCTTGTAATCAGATCAAATATAGTATTCTTTATAGGTATGCCTGTAATTGGCCGATTGAAAAATCAGCCCATTATCTGAATATCAGACAGAAAAAAAGGCAATAAAGCCGTTGCTTCTGGAAACGCCAGCGGAGTTCCTAATAAATGTGTTTTAATCAAGAAAAAATGTCAAAATGTCAAAAAAAAAAAAAAAAAGAAAAAAAAGAGAAGTAAATAAAATATTTTCTAGTCATAGAAGACGGCTTCTAAGTAATTGTAATTTTACACCGGTCTATTGATTTTAACCAGCTCTAAATCAGATTTATGTTCTAGAAAAAGTAAACATCTTACATGTAGCTGCTAACATCAACATCAACAAGATTTTACCGTAAAAACGGCCGCTGGTCACCGCTCCTCTGTTCCTCTTACTGCTTCATTCTCCTCGCGTCTTCACACACATTTAACAAATGTGACTGGACTGCCAGCTCAAACTGAATAGACGATGAAATAAAACAAAAATAAAAAAATAATCAGACCTGCTGCTTCGAGCGCTTTGGTGACGTAGCGCCGTGCGACGGACAGCTTACTGAAGCGTGACGCCATCAAACGTCGACTGGCTCCTAGACGTATTTGTTTTGGTGAGAAAAAGAAATCAGGTTTAAATTTGATAAAACTCGTATTCTGTCGGTTGTTAATTGTTTTTACGGGGAGTGGGTTTATTTTTCTGGAGACGCGTTTGCTGTCAGAATAACAGCGACGGTCGTATTTTGCAGTGTTTTATGATAGTTAGAGATGTTTTAATACCAGTCATTTAGTTTTTTAACAGTATAACAAGTCGCAATGCGAGATTACAGCGGAGTCTTCCCTCCCTTTATCGTCATGGTTACAGAGGCAAAGCTGTAAGAAGCTCTGTAACAACAACTTGTGTTTAGCCGCCTTTAACTTTTTACTCTTAAATCAATTCCATTGGAACATTGGACAAGGCGTATATAGATGTGAAGGGCCATTAACACTACTTATCGCCATTTCTAGGGTAAATCGTGTTAATGGATAATGGCATGATAATACCGTGGTAATGTAATCTGCAGGGATCAGGAAGCTGACCAGAGTTAATTGAAGTAATCCAATTACAGGAAAATCATGAATGAAAACCATTTAGAGCTTGTAAAAAACTGGAGGACGGATGTTCATATTCCAATGGGACCACAAACATACAAACAGAGCTAAAACTGAAAGGTTCTCATTGATTTGATTTGAATTTTTAAAAATCTAAATATATTATTTCACCGAGAAGATGTAAATGTACCTAATTTAAAGCAACAAAATAAGACACGAGTTATAGTATGTTCAACACATTAGTGTAGTAAAGGTAATTAAAATGATATTGTCTTTTTTTCTTTTCTTGTATCTGTTATATTCTCTTCCTAACACCTGCTGGTCTCAAAGCCAGGGGATGGACTTCACAGAATGCTATGAAGACACGGTGTCCAGTGTTGCTGCTGCAGCCCGCTCTGGCTGCAGGAGGCGGCTGAGGAGGCTGATCCACAGAGGATCCAGCGTGGACAGTCGGGATAACCGCGGCTGGAACCCCCTGCATGAGGCAGCAGCAGCCGGCAGTAAAGACTGTGTGGAGGAAATATTGTCTGCAGTAAGTGGTAAGAAAAGTTACCAAAATCCAAAAATGTCTAAAACAGTTTAGGTTATCTTTTTTTTTTCCAAAGAAGAAGAAGCTCAAAAAACTTTGATAAGCTCAAGTCAATATTATGTTGTTCTTTTAAATATCCAGATATTTAAACCTAAACCTAAAAAAAAAAACCACATTAAAGCTCAGAGTATTGTGAAGACTCTGGCAAATGGCAAAGAAGTTGTTCCTGATATTGTCAGGATGTCCTTTTAATATTCACTTCTAAACTTCATGCAGAAAGCTCCTCTGGATCTCCTCGTGATTATGTGAACACGCTGACTCACGAGGGGGAATCAGCATGTTACCTGGCAGCGCAGCGAGGACACCTGGCGGTGGTCCGACTCCTCCTCAAGGCGCACGCTGACCTCAACCAGCTGACTAATGACCTGTCCTGTCCTTTATATGCAGGTAAGGCAGTTAAACACACACCTTAGCCTGAATATGTCCGTGAGCCTTATGAGCATTCAAACATCTCTCCTATGTGGATCACCGGTTTGCCACCAGCCGTGGACAACGGGCACACGGAGGTTGTGAAGCTGCTGGTCAGGAAAGGAGCACAGGTCAACAGGGTACACACGGCGTCCTGGTGGACCTGTCTACATCAAGCTGTTTACAAGGCAATTCATCAGATTCACGGAGAACTGATTTCTTGTCATACCTTCTCCAGGGATTTTTGATGAAGAATTTTCCTCCCTCCTCAGGGTCACAGCGACATCGTTCGTATTCTTGTTGACGTTTGCAACCTCGAGGCCCACGATGACCACAAGATTTCGCCGCTGTTCGTGGCAGCACAGTACGGACAGAAGGAGTGCCTGGAGCTCCTTATTAATGCTGGTGAGCATTAGTGCGTGCAGTTTGTTTATATTTGACTGAGGACGTGTTCAAGCTGACGATGTTTTCTGCTCACTGACTAGCACTGACCTCACTGAGCTGACTGAAATAATCTCAAGGCAACAGCTGAACAAAGAACATTTATTTCCTACAATATTTTTTTTGTTGTTGTTGAAAGTTGTTTTTAATGAACGTGCATAAATGAATGTCTGTTAATGTAGAGACAGTGCGGCATTTGATAATCTCCTCTAGGATAGTCATGTTTCTCCAACTTTAAGTAGAGTCTCAGATGCCCACAAACCTTTTATCCAACTTGCTCTATGCTTAAAGATAACAATCATGCTGTTGAGTGATTCAGTATCACTGAACACTACACAGAGCGCAAATGCGTGAGCTCATGAAGAAGACAGCAGATATCCATGTTGAAAGTATAGTAGAAGAAGGGAAGCTGTTGTTTGAGGAAAGCCAAAGAACAGAATGTTAAAGTTCATTAAAGTAAAACATGGCAGCGATATGGAACAAAACAAGATATATTCAACTTCCTCTTCAGGTGCCACTGTGAACACGCAGGCAGCTGATCTGGCGACGCCGCTGCTGATTGCCTCCCAGGAAGGCCACCAGACTTGCGTGGATCTCTTGCTGGATCACGGCGCCGATCCGAACATGGCCTGCAGCAAAGACTGGCCTCAGTTTCCTATTCATGCTGCTGCTGAGTTTGGCCATATAAGGTACCTTTAGCAATTTGCCTTCATGAGGAGTCGATAATCAGAGCCCTTCTAGGCTTTTAAGAATGAATACTTTGCTCTTGAATCATGTGGAATTTGTACCTTGATTCCTGTTTATTGTTTTATTGCTGTGTTTAAACCTAAATCATCAGATTCTGGCTGCATTTCTATCTCCTTCTTGATATTAACCTTTGCAAAATCTGTAAACCCAGCATTCTGCAAAGGCTGATAGAGGTCACTGACAGGACGTGTGACCGGGGCGAACGCATGGTCAGTCCGCTGTATGTGGCCATCCACAGCGACCAGACCAGCAGCATCCAGCTGCTGTTAAAGGAAGGCTACAGCCCAGACGCTCAGGACTATGCAGACATTCTGGGTTTCCCTTCTCCGCTCTCGCTGGCATTACATCATACATCCACTAAAGCGTGCAGGTGAGTTGGCTGGCTTTTATCTCTAAAAGCACATTTATCTGATCATTTACACACCGTATTTGCATTTTTCTTCTTTTCCTTGAAGGCCACAAAATTTGATTAAAAAAAAATGAACAGTAGCTAATTATATTATATTATTATTTGATTTTAAGTCTTTATGTTGTTAAGCAAGTGTTTTACTTATATTTTCTTTCAATTCATTGTGAATTTTTTTTTTTTTTATAGCTTTGGCGTTCTCTGTTTATTTTACTTCATTTTATTCTTAATGTCACCGAAAGTTATTAAATGTACCTTTTCTCTCTAGTGACTGCTGAGAAAAAAACGTAAAGGAAAGAAAAGACAGCAAAACAAGGTGTATTACATAATTTAAACGTTTGCAGATCGTTAACCCCCCATTTAACTGCTAAAAAGGCTGAGCAGTGACAATAAAACTTATCTAATCTAATCTAATTAGCATGGACAACTCAGACTCTACAGGCCGGAGTTGGCGTGTTTGGGGTTAAAGTTCAGAACCATCACAAAGAGACTTAACAAGCATAGGATGTTTAAAAAGAAAAATACGATTTAAGGTCCAACTGTCTTATTGAAAGCCTCCTTCAAAATAGTAGAGAAAAAATATGTAATGTATTTGAGCAATACTTGGTTAGGTGAGCATAGATGTATCAAAAACAATCATATAGAAAAAGTAAAAACATAAAACATGACAATGATTCCGAAAACAACAGGAGATGTTCAACAGAATGGCTGAAAAAAGAAAAGAATCAAGGTGTTGCAAGAGTCCATTCAAAGTTCAGACTGATCATTATCTCCGTAACGATGCCAAACACTGAGCTAGTCAGAGCTTTTAGACCAGGAAATGAACTTTATTTTACTTCAGTTCATTCTGTTTTTTTTAGCATTGAAGTTTTGTAAAAGAATAATAGTCCTGTGTTGTGCAGAATGTGTTCTCGTATTTGCACCTTTACAGTTTTGTTTTTTTTTGTTTTGCCTACTATAAACAAAAACGTTATGTCCTGAAACATAAAAGCTTTCGAAAAGAAATCAGTTCTATGTTCTCCTTCATGACGTTAGTCCTTGATTTTTCAGTAAAGCAGAAGAACAAATCCAGATAACAAAATTAATGTGTCCCTCAGCCAACGTTTTTGTTACGTTTCTTCTCATAACTTAACTATATAAACTCAACAGAACATCAGTGGAACGTGACTTAGTTTATTAGACATTTTTTCCAAGAACATAGTGAGATCAATGCGCTGATACCGCATTTGGTATTCTTCCACGTACAGCACAAAATAGTGCCATTGCATAATGTATTGTTTTATCACATACATAACAGTTTTGTTTTTCAGTGAGTCCATAAAGCTGCTGCTCAATGCAGGAGCGACTTTGAATGCAGAGGAATGGACTTACGCCCTAGCCACTGACAGAACGGACCTGCTGGAGCTGATTCTGGACCACAGGTGGATCCCTCGGCCAGAGGCGTTTTCAAAGGGCTTTTTGGTACCGCATCATCATGGGAAGATAATACTAAAGCTAAAGGAGCTGAGGGAGCTGGTCTGTGTAGCACTGAGCCAAGTGGACTTTGCTTCCTGTTGGCTTTCCATACTTCTGAACAAAGGACTTGAACCATCTCTGCTACTGCACCCCCACATGTAAACGCTCTCTTACTGTTTTACACTTCCCTTTGTGGAAAGCTTGATTTAAAAGAGGTGCTCCATGTCTTTTGTTCTGTGCAGGCTGGAGAAGGCAGACAGCGATGTGCTCAATTATCTGCTTGAGTTTGTAAACTGGTTGACTCTTTCTCCTTCTCTGAAGATTATTCTGGACCAGAGGCGAGCAGAGAAGACCTGGGAGCCACACACTTATTTTGGTGCAAAATTTGTACTTGAGTTGGTATTTTACTTTAGTAGCACTTCATTAATAGTCGCTGGATCCTTTCTCTCCACATTTTAGATTCAGTTCCCCGTCTTTTCCACCTCTGCCGACTGAAGGTTCGCCAAGTGCTGGGGCCGGATCAGCTGATGAGGACCAATGTAGTTCAGCGGCTAGCCGTTCCCACTCCACTTCACAATTTTCTGAAATTTATGGACATCCAAGAACTGTCCAGCACGCGACCCCCACCATCACCTGTTATAAATCGCATCGAAAGATACCGCAGCACACACGAACACAGACATGTTGTGTAAATCTGTTTTTGTCATTTTGTTACTCATGCTGGTTAAAAGTGTCAAGATCTATCTTTCACATGGAGATACCACTCTTAATGGGACCCACAGAGATTGCTGTCCGTGCCCTCACATCCAAGACGTATTTACACCGTTCCGTCTCATGGAAGCATTCCAAATTACTCCCCATGCTGTTAGTGGTTTACTAAAATTCAGGGTTTTTGGCTGTTAAAAGTGCTGAAGAAAATAAAAATGATATTTTCAGTAAAACTTTTGCCTATGGAATTGTGAGATTTTTTGTATATATTTCTGATTTTTCAAAAGAAATATAGAGAATGAATGTAGAAAAAATATCAGAAGTATAAAGAAAATATTAAATGAATGAATAAATTCTGAAAACTGTTGCATTTAGTGAAACCTTTAAGATAAATAACTTGGTTGACTTGGTTGGTATTTAGCTTCTAGGGTAGATTTAATATCGTAATAAGATTAGCATGTCAGTTAGTATTTTATTTTGTAGTTGAAATAATACATTATGATTATGTTAGTTCTTGTTTAGCAGCTACAGTAGTTCTGTCACAAGTCGTGGTTTATGTGTACTTGTTTATATTTGTATTAGATTTTTCTTCAGTTTTTAAAGATGTCAAGCAAACATTGTGCAAGTTAATTGCATGCAGTTATTTTATTTTATGTTTGAAGTCGAAAAAAATACCTTATTTCTGTTCAATTATGATTTATAAGAATAGACAGATACATAAATAAAAGGTAATTCCCAAAGAGCCGAAATCTCTTAGCGTTATCAGTTAGCGTTTACTCGGGCCGATCTGATTGGATGAGCACCAAGGTTTCTTGGGAATTGTAGTTGGCAGCAGGAAATAGAAACGGTCGGTGCAGGCGCATTTTGCGGCGTTTTCTTGAAATAAAATGCAATTTTTAATGTAAGGTGGTTCTGTAAAAAGCTGAAGAAGGATATGCCTTAATGTATTTCATACGTGAGTATATACAGTTATGGTCTTTTTCAAACGAAATGTTTGTTTTTTCTTAGATAAGTGACAAGCAGTGAAGCTCGCTAGCTTCGCTCTTGTTGCTACTCAGCTTCCAGAGATCAACCTTTAACATGTGACTGCTAATTTACAAAGCATTCTGTTCAGGTTGTTGCCTTTGGACTAATTTGTAGCAAATATTAAAATAAAGAAAATTCTAATTTATCTAATTAAAATGTCTGTCAGGCTCAGTGGCAGAAAAGCAGGCTACCAGGAAGCTAACAACAGCTAGCTCTGTTTATGAACACAGAATGAGGGACACGGTTTGTTCAGAGGAACAGGTTTCATACGTGCTTAAAAATGCTTGAATTTCAGTTAGGTGTTTTCAAGGTTTGGAGAGTGCTTGATTTCTTTACGAAGTCATTGAAAGTGTTTGATATTGAAACTACAGTTCTGTAATGAAGTGCAATCCAACGTTTAACTATAAGCCTAAATTTTGGAATACGTTATTTACAGTTGAAACCGTAAATTTTCATTCACCTAGTAAAAAGACATTTTTTTCTCACTATCTAAAGTTAAATCGGTCTAAACGTTTCTCGTTTTATGCCAGTTAGAATGACCAAAATTACTGATATTTTCCAATTGCGATCGAATTGACATTTTGTAAAACACTGTTATAAAATCAGTCTTGGATGATGACTGTAAAAAGCTGGATACGAAACAGGCCCTGGCTCTTTTGAGTGGATTTTCACTATATTAGCGAAAATATCTAAAATGTACTCTTTATATTGCTCTTTCTGAACTGATTACATGTTTCACTTTTTGAGTTGAATTAATTAAAGTTTTGGGGGCATTCCAATTTGCTGAGATCCATAATTTGGGTTAATTCGATTTATCACCCTTTTGCATGTGACAATATCATCTGCAGGCGAAAGATGTCATTTTAAATTCATATTAACTAATACTAGTTAATCTCTAACCACTGAGCCTTTCAACTAAAAACTTTAAGCACAGTAGCTGAAGGTCTTCAGATCATGTGTGTGAGTTTTACGGGATCTTTTTCCTGTCTCTTCTTTTGTCTTCATCTTGTCCAGTTTCCTCAAATATTTAGGGTCAGAACACACGGTGTTGACCTCGTAAAGTACAGGAAGTTTGTTAGAATCGTATTTGCTCTTTAGGTTGTGACAGTGATGCCATCAGTTTTCAGTTGTTTTAAAATCAAACAGATGCCAACCTTTTTCTTTTTATTATCATTACTGAAGCTGCACTTTCAGACCTCAAAATAAAATCATCATCGAAAACCGCTGAAGTGCAGTGAAGTGAGGTGCTGAGGCGGCTTCCTCTGCCCACACTTCACCGGTTTTTGATGATGATTTTATTTTGAGGTCTGAAAGTGCAGCTTCAGTAATGATAATAAAAAAACAACAAAAAAAACTGGCATCTGTTTGATTTTAAAAAACGAAGAATTGTCAACAACTGAAATGCAGCTTGAATGATTGAACAAGTTGCTGCTCGGACTGTGTTTCTATTTTGTCCTAGATTTAGACAAATAACAACTAGAAAAGTGGATGAGTTTCTAAATTGTATTTTTGCAGCCTGTGTTACAGTGTCGGTTTCTTGTGCATCTCCATAAAGACATCTTCCTTCTCACAAGTCCAAAGAAGCTACTGATGGTATTGTTTCGGTGCTGATATTTTAATAAACTATTCACTTTTGTTGCCGCGGCAGCTGAGGCCAGCCTTAGTGACACATCCCGTCCGTACATCATCCAGATGAGGAATGCTGGCAGCATGCAGCCGGTTTTTAGAAGAGATGCAGGAGTTTGGCCACAAACACGAAGTCTTCTCTACAAGAACCTGCTCATCAAATGGAGGACCAAGCAGCAGAGCCTCCAGGTATTCACGTTCTGTTCTGCTGACTTCAGGCTTTTGCATCGAGTTTTCTCAATACTCTACAGCTACCGCAGAGCGAAATTGCTTTCTTCCAGCGTCAAAATACCAACTCTACATTAAGTAGAATGAAAACTTGTTTGTTGCTTCCATTTCCTCTTTGTTAGGGCATGCATTTTTAATCTGGCTTTAAGTTGCATTGATGCATTTTTAACGGCTCAGCATATCAGCT
This sequence comes from Gambusia affinis, assembly GCF_019740435.1. Taxonomy (NCBI): domain Eukaryota; kingdom Metazoa; phylum Chordata; class Actinopteri; order Cyprinodontiformes; family Poeciliidae; genus Gambusia; species Gambusia affinis. Next base: position 6,223,286 of record NC_057887.1, on the reverse strand, counting down.
TTGAACTTGCACACTCTGCCTCAGATAAACTCTTAACTTCTTACCAGGAATGGCAATCATTACTGTTGCTGTTATCTGGAATTTCTCCATTGATTTAAAATCAACCTAGCTGTGTGAAATAATATTGTTTTCTGTAGTCTGCTAATCTCAAGTGAGCTAAATCATCTTTCACATACCCATAATTCATCTTTCCCACAGAGCTGTCAGTCCCATCGAAAGAAAATAAAGTGCTTACAAAACACTCGAACAAGTAGAGTTAATGGAATATATCAATCTCTTGTCAAGTCATTACAAAGTTTCATTTTAGTCAGATAGGAAGACAATGTCATAGAAAGATACAGGTATGGCATTATATATTATTATATATTATATATTGACTGTGTGTCATATACAATTTGCTCACCAGAAGCAAATTATCTGGACATTTGGAGATCCTGCTGCATGAGCTCTGTACCTCATGTATCCCACATATACCAAACATGTGTGTCACTGGACCAGAATAGATGCAACTCTGACTCAACCACACCATCAGTGATCTAATAATAATTTTCTCCCATTGTGTGCTCTTGCCTGCACAAAACAAATTTCAGTCTTGTGGCTTATGATTGTAACGTGACATGAAACTGACCGTTTGTCCTTCTTTCTGCATAATTCTGCACTCTCACAGCATTGACTTATTTCCAGGCAGTCGGTTGACGTTGACGACTTGACAAAAGTAACATACCTGGTTGTGATGCAGCAGAACGTTGTGATTTCAGAAAGAACACACATGCTTCTAAGATGGTGTTCCAGAAACATGTGGTTCCTCCCGTGTAGGAGCTACATTGTTGCTAGTTTTTCACTACATAGTACACTCGGCAGCATGCAATAGGTATAACTTAGGCCTGTCACGATAAACGATAAATCAATTAATCTTACAATAAATTAAAACTATCTACATCATTTTAATTATCGGCATTATCGTCTCTTCCAGCCTTTTTCTCTTTCTGTTGATGACGCTAAATGAAAAAAGGCTCAACTCCGGTGCTCTCCACTGATCCTCTCTTCCTCATTTCCTTAGTGTAATGTCCAGCGCACACAACACCATCTTAGTGCTGTCGGTCGATTGTCGGCCCAGTTTCAAAATCTGAGACCACACATTAGCCAACAGAAATCCTAGGTAGAACGGTTCCATCAGGTTCGATCCTGCTGTGTGATGTCCAACAATGGGCACAAACTAATGGCTACAAGTCCAGTTAACTAATTTTAAAACCAGGCATTAATCAATGTTTTACTACAATCTACCTGCAGTGCATATGGCTCTAGTGTCAGCGTGACGTCCTGACTGAATGAAAATCATCATAACCTATTTATGTCACGTTAACGAAGAACAGCTGAAAAGTTACCGGGGTCATCAACTGCGTAGCAATTTCGCTCCAACTCCTCTCCCCCTCATTTCTATATTCTTTGCACAAAATGTTTTCTAAAAATTTATGTTGTTTCCACATATCATCTCCAATGTCCGCTGGACTTCGGGTTGCTCTCTGTCAGCTGTTTGGGATTCCCCTCTGTAATTTCCCCTCAGAAAGCAGGAGGAGAATCCGCGCTTTCCTGTCACAATCAACAGGCTGCGTTAACGCTCCCAGTCGGGAACAACCCTGATTTAGATCGGAGCGGCCACGACGATCTACCGTAACACACCACACAGTACAGGATGATCGGTTATAAAATCACAAGCGACAATCAAAGTTCTAACATTGTCTTAAGGGGAAAATGTAGGTGTGAACTAACGTGTAGTGTGAACTATGGCATCAGGTAGTCGATATTCCCATCTTCTCTATTTAAATCTAATGATTACTGAAGGGCAATATGGTAAACAGACTTCATAATCTGCACTGTTTTGGTTGAATGCAGTATTTATTTACACTTTGCTGTTTTTATTCAAGTACATTTTTGTTATTGAAGACTGAGAATCCATTTTATTTTTGTTTTTGGTTGTTTTGTTTATTTTATCAGTTCCAGTGTTGGGTGTTCTTTTGAAAATAAACAGACTATCATTGGCAGGAAACCGCATGCATTATTACGTCATTTCCATTAAATCAGTTTAAAAAGGTCTTCAAACAAAATTATTGTTTATTGCAATGATTTTTGAGACAGTTAATTGCTCAGCAAAATTTGCTATTGTGACAGGCCTACGTATAACCCCAACACTGGCTCTAAATTGCAGCATGCTGGTCATCTTTCTACTGGTGCAGTTTGCCTCCGCGGTCCTGCTCCAAACCAGCGGTTAAATGCTGAAAAGATGCCAATCATGTGGGAGCTCTTGTTGTTCTCCCAGGCTGTACTTCAAAGTGTAGTTGGATATGGGCTGTCTGGATGGTGTGGTAACCCTATGGCCTAACTAAAGTCCCAACTGACTTGTATGCGGCATGTTGCCTATAAGTGATGAGGAGAAAGAAATACTGCTCCCTTCACATGATTTTGGAGCTCCCTCTCCTTATTCATGCGCAGACCTCTCTAAAATCCTCTGCACGGAATACAACTTCCTGCTATGTGATAGAGGACGGTGCAAACACAGCCGGTTTGTAGCGTGATTATTTTTTGTAATTTTTTGTATTTTTTCTAATATTTAATGTATCTAGGGTATCTAGGGTAGAAGTAGCTGTTACGAACCTTTAAATTTAAGAGATTTTCCTCATCGGAAGAGTCTTTAAGCAAAGTACATTTTGTGGAAAAATCTTGAATTTTATGCTTCATTCATTAAATAGATTAACAGGAGGTTCCGTGTTGGTGTGTGTGTGTGTGTATTCAGGAGCTGATCCTCCCTCTGCTGCTCCTGGGTCTCCTTATTCTCATCAGCACCCTGAACCCTCATGTTTACTATGGCGCCATCAACACGGCCGAGCTGCCGAATGACGATTTCTTCCAGAACCTCAAAGGCCTGGCCTTCACACCCATCACCAACGTCACCAGTCACATCATGGATGAAGTGGCCCATTTCATAAGTAAGTCGCTGCCTTCCATGTGTTTCATCTGCAATTCGGAGGAGGCCAGAAGATAAAGCGGCATCATCAAACCGTTATGGTTCTCACTGTTTGTCTCTGCAGGTGTGCAGGACCGCCTGGAGATGTTTTCCAGCGAGGAGGAACTGGAGAACGCCAGCTTGTACGAATCGTCCAGCTACATCGGCGTGGTGTTCTTGGACAGCTCTGCCACGTCGTACAGGCTGCGCTTTCCGCACAACAAGCTGCCCCTGCCGAGCGATTACACAGAGTCTATTGGTAAATAACCGATGAGCTACTATTTGATCTCATCTGAGGGTGGTCAACAAAAAAGAAAAATGTGTGCCGTTACGGCGATGTGAAAAGCAATTTTTTTTTTAAGTGTCACCCATAAGTAGTTTAGATAATTCTCTTTGTCTGAAGCTTGTTCTTTTGTTGTTCTCCCTCTAGCCAGCTGTTACAGCAGCATGTTGAAATGCAGAGCTGCAAATTATTGGTACTCTGGTTTCACCCGCCTCCAGTCTATGATTGACGCAGCCATCATTGAGGTGAGACGTAGTGGACGCCATTGTCCTCCAGCATCTTTTTCTCTTGGTTTAAAAAAACACAACAGGCTGCATTTATATTAGAGCATTTCTATAAAGGGTCTACTTTGTTATATGTCATGTTCACGTTTTTAATTAACTCTAAAAACATGTTTCATTTTCGGACATACCTTTTTGCTTAGTTTTTTTTTTTTTTTACTCATCATACTGCTTGTGGTTATTAATTTTGTGCGTAGATGCAGACCAAACGGCCAGTGCGGAAGGAGCTGGACATAAAGGTGGTGATGATGGGCCAGCCGGGCTCCGTGGAGGTGCACAAGTTTCCCCATGCCCTCATCTCCATCTACCTGGTGTTGGCCTTCACGCCCTTCGTCACTTTCCTCATCGTCAACGTTGCAGCTGAGAAGGAGCATCGGCTGAAAGACACCATGACCATGATGGGGCTGTACGACACGGCCTTCTGGTGAGGCATTTGTTTGTATGTTGCTGATGTAGAATAATCCGTTCTCATATATATTAAGTGTTACGAGTTCTTGTTCTCTCCAACAGGTTGTCATGGGGTCTTCTGTATGCTGCTCTGGTGACCGCCATGTCCATCCTCATGGCCATCATCGCCACGTACACTGCGCTGTTCCCCAACAGTGACTTTTTTGTCATCTTTTCACTCATCTTCCTCTATGGAATATCATCTGTGAGTCATCTGCATAGACTCAGAAAAAGAGTGGGATTTTTTTTCCCCCGTCAGCAGTTTAACAGTAATAAACTTGAACCTGTAATGTTTATCATAGGATGGGGCAATAAATCAATTTTGTTGAATTTTCGGTTTTTTTAAGATTTAATCTTTGCACAGTCAGGGTTTTGTTTTTTTGTTTTTTTCCACCAATACAGTCCTTGGGTTTTCAGACCTTTTGAGACCCACTGTCTTATTTATCACTACTAGTTATTTCTAGTGAGGTCAACTCACTGAAAGAAAGATTGCAGACAAATCCAGTAATTTATTTATATATATCTCTATATATCTATATCTATATATCTATACATATATATAGAGTTTCTTTTTAAGGAAAAGTAGTGGGGGGGGATTGACTAAGATTGGAATTTGTGTTAAATAAAATAAAAACTGAGAATTTATTTTGAAGTCAAGTTGCGCAGCCCCAATAAATCTGTCGCTGTTCTGAAACATTTAGGGGTGTCCTTCATCCGACATGCCCTGTTGCATTTGGGTTAGACACCCAAGTACCACAGTATAATCCGAGGTCAAATTTAGACAATTATTATTTTTCTCCTTCTCAGATTTTCTTCTCGTTCATGTTGACTCCATTGTTTAAAAAGCCCAAGTTTGCCAGCACCGTGGGCTCCATGCTGACGGTGGTGTTCGGCTGCATGTCGCTGTTCACCGTGCTGATGAGAGACTTCCCACAGCCGCTGGTTTGGCTTCTCTGCCTGCTCTCTCCCAGTGCGTTCTCGATTGGAATTGCACAGGTTCGCTGCACACGCTTCATCACAGTCCCACTTAACATCCCACAGTTTTTCCCACGTGTATAAGAGATGAATTATTTCTGCCGTCTCTCGGCGAGTCCGTTGCAATTCACCGTTTCTCTGAAGAACGTATAGCATTTATTTAGGCTGAACTTTAAATGAGTTTTTTTACCCCTCTAGGTGGTTTACCTGGAAGCACAGGGAGATGGCGCTGTGTTTTCCTCCTTGACCAATGGGCCTCATCCGCTCTATGTTCCTCTGATCATGCTGGCTCTGGACTGCATTCTTTACCTTCTGCTGGCTCTCTACTTGGACCAGGTGCTGCCTGGTGAGTAAAGCAAAACAAAAAAACCCCCCACAATTTTTGTGTTTATTCTTTTTACACTGTTTATAACAGGTTCAATTGTGCTTTGATGTATTTAGAGAAATAGTATGATTGTTGTTTTGTTTTTTTTATTATGTGTGAACTGTGAGAGATCGACAAGGATCAGTATTGGTACCATTGTTATTTATTTAGTCTATACCGCATGGATGGTGTTGGTGCAGCCTGTCTCTTCCATTATGAGATTATGAGTGGGTAGTCAAATCATAGTTCTTTGTCTAATATGCAGGTGACTTTGGAATCAAGCGATCCATGCTGTACTTCCTGAAGCCGTCTTATTGGTCCAAACACAGGAAGCGCTACGTTGAAGTGAGCCCGGTGTACGATGCCGAGGCGAACGGCGCTCCTGGTGGAGATGAATGTGTCGAGCCCGTTTCCCCCGAGTTCAGAGGGAAAGAAGCAATCCGGTAAATTTCCATTCCTGCTTCAGAATGTTTTTGTTTCTTTTTTTTCTTTTTCTCTTGCCTGGTTTTTAGTAGAGGAAAAAAAACCCCAAAAAAACATGAGAAATAGGGTGAATTATCTCAAACAGGTCTCCTTGGTAGCAAATTGAACTAAAACAAAAACGTTGAAGCAGATTAGAAAATTCTGGATGTACAGCGGTTCCTGCTTGTTCATAATTTTTTGCAATTTTTCTGTCATCTATGATATTTTATGGAGTGCATCCATGCTGCTTCTACAGCATCAAGGTTGTTAGCAGCAGCTTTTAAAATCTGGACATTTTTTCATTTTCTCAAGCTCACGTGCATGTAGAAACACAATGAAAAAAACCCAAAATGCATTTGCAGCAATCATATAGAATTGCGTGCTGCAAAAATTTATTTAATTTTTAAATAAATTTTAGTGCGCTTTAAGAAAACATTCAGAGGAATGTTTGGTAAATTCCAATTAATCATTTGGTCATAAGAGGCTCTTAAACTCAGTAAATTCAACAGACGTTTTCTAAATAATAAAAAAATAATAATAAATTCCAGTTTAAAATCAATATTCCAGCTGTTTTTGAAACAATTTGAATGACTTTTCAAAAGCCCGAAGATCTCATAAAAATGAGCACATTCTTGTACTACAAAGAGGGCAACAAAATGTGACGACATGAAGTTTGCATAAAACCCTTTTCACTGCTGTAGGGAATACACGCATTAAAAAGCTTTCTTCTGCTTCTCTCTCTTTTTTTCTCCTCAGCATCAGCAACATCTGTAAAGTGTACAAAGACAAGGACAGCACAGTGGAGGCTCTGAGAGGTGAGCATGGAGATTTTTGCCTCGGAACAGTTTTGGTCCGTTACTGGTTTTGCCGACTCTCTGCTCCTTTCACTCCCAACTGGCCCTCAGGGTTCACGTTTGACATCTACGAGGGTCAGATCACAGCTCTGCTGGGGCACAGCGGCGCCGGAAAGTCCACTCTGATGAACATCCTGTGCGGCATCTGCCCGCCCACCAACGGCTCGGCCACCATCTACGGCTCTCCCGTGGCGGAGATCGCAGAAGGCTCGGAGATGAAGCAGCTGGTGGGAATCTGTCCTCAGTTCAACATCATCTTTGATGTGCTGACTGTGGAGGAGCACCTCAGGATATTCGCTGCCATCAAAGGGATCCCACCTGCAGATATCGATGCTGAGGTATCGGGATGATCAAAATGTTGCTTTCAGTCCTACATTTTATTTTGGACAGCCCTTTTATTCTTTTTTTTTTTTTTTTTTTATTTAAGAAAAAGTACGTGTCTGTTTTCCTGATTAGTTCAGATCAAAAGCAATGTATTTCATTGAACTCCTGATTCTAAAAAGCTACGGTGCAACCATTAAACCGTTCTAAAAACTTTTTAAGAGGACCATTTTCAGGGGCACTCAACAGTAGAAAGTCTAAATTTGAATCCTTTTCCCCGATTATGTTTCTGTCGTAGGTCACCAGAGTGTTGAAGGATCTGGACCTGGAGAAAATCATGACGGCTCAGGCAAAGAATCTGAGTGGAGGGCAAAAGAGAAAACTCTCTGTGGGCATCGCCATCCTGGGAGATCCTAAGGTATCGGGATGATTTGAACTTAATTTATCATGTTAGACCCAAATGGACATAAGCCTTCTTTTACAACGACCTCAAAAAGATTAGCTGTTTACTTGAAAGATCTCCAACTTACCTTTAAAACATTCAAATGAAATTTGCAGTAAGAAAATAGCCTTCTGCTTTTATTTATTTATTTATTTATTTTAAAATCTCATGTTCACTTAAATAATAAAAAAATTAAAAAATCAACCAGCACACCTGTCACACCAGATAACCTCTTAATGTCTCTTCCAAAATTCTCAACGTGGGTCATTCACCTCCATGCTCTCTTTTAATAGTTTCCGCTTGCTTTCTCCTTTCAGATTCTTCTCCTGGATGAACCCACAGCGGGGATGGACCCCTGCTCCAGACACCAGGTCTGGTCTCTGCTGAAGAACCGGCGGGCCGGCAGGGTCATTGTGCTCAGCACACACTACATGGACGAGGCGGACATCCTCGCTGGTGAGAACTCTCCTTTTTCAACTCTGTCAACACGACCAACAGGAAGATGAAATACCAACAGGCAGGATGCAGGAAGTGATGCAGTCAGCAACTGCAGGAAAAAATTAATTGCACAAAGCTGCTTGGCGCTCTGCTGTCCAGTCTTACCTTAAATCTACAACCAGATTAAAGGTTGTGAAGCAATACAGTTGTAGTTAGGGCTGAAAGGACTAATCATGATTAATTGATCATTGAAGTAATTACCAGTAATTGATTTATTGTTAACTGCAGTATAGACTCAAAAAAAAAATGCAATCAATTTCATCATAGTTCAGTCAATCTGTATCTTACGTCATATTTGTTCGTGGGGATGTTGGTGCAGACGAAGGTATTTTTTTTTTTCTCCGATTTTTTTTTTTTTTCCCCTTTTTCCTTCTTCCTTCTCTCCTTTTCTTTCCTTCTTCTCCCCTTCCCCCCTTCTTTCTCTCTTCCCTGCCCTTTCCCCGTAGCGAACATAAATCCCCGTATTGACATAACAAAAACGAGACCAAATAAGTATAATTACATGAAAAAGAATACATTAACAACCAACAAATAAATAAATAAATAAATAGATAAAGAAGGGGGGGATGTTGGGGCAGACGAAGGTTTTTATCGACATCTGTAACCATTAAAACCACTGTCACTGCTAGCTTGTTTTAAAGTTAAAGTGTGTGGTTTCCATTGGGAACTTTAGCCATAATTTCAAAGTTCTACATCAGTGTTAAAAGGCTGTCGAGTCTTACCTTCACACAAAATGCGAATGTTTGAAAAAATTCTAGGCTTACCTTCCTAAAAGATCAATAAAAAGACATTTTCATTTCTCTTCTAATTAACAGAGGTCTTGACTATATTGGGATCAAATTTCAGCTGATGGTCAAAGATGTTTCAAACAAATTTAGTGTTCTCTCCAGAACATGGTTTATACACTATAAGTTCATGGAGCTCCTTAAAATATGTCATTTTAAGTTCTTATTGTCATGTTTTATTCTAGATCGTAAAGCTGTGATCTCTCAGGGGCAGCTGAAGTGCGTCGGCTCATCTCTGTATCTTAAGATCAAGTGTGGCGTCGGATATCATCTCCGGTAAGTTAGATCGCTCTCTGTCCTTTTTTTTTTTTTTTTTTTTTAAAGCCAGACTGGAAAAATACATGGCGGCGAAGCTACAAACTGTGACCTTCCAGCAAGAAAGTCCTGGGTTTGAATTCAGTTGCAGGTTCTCCCTGTGCATTCGTCCATTATAACCCGTACTCGTTGTTTTGTTCCTCTGCAGAATGTCGATCAGTGAGGGATGCGACACAGAAAAGGTTGCATCACTGATGAAGCAGCACGTTCCCAAAGCGAAGTTGTCCCGGCAGCACGACACAGAGCTGACTTTCACTCTGCCCTTTGAGAGCATGAACACTTTTTCAGGTGGGATGGGATTTGTGGTTTCTGCTCCTGCCTCTGCTCGGCTCTTTAGTAAACAACACCGGTCCGGTCTTTCTCAGGCTTGTTCTCGGAGCTCGACTGTCAGCCGCAGTTGGGGATAACGAACTACGGTGTTTCCATGACTACGCTGGAAGATGTTTTTCTGCGTTTGGAGTCAGAAGCCGAGGTGGATCAAGCTGGTGAGCGTGTTAAAAGACATTTCAAGGCGTGCTGTGGTGGCGTAGGGGATTGCACAACCCACATTTGGAGGCCCTCAGTCCTTGACGCGGCAGTCGCGGGTTCGATTCCCGGACCCGACTGACATTTGCCGCATGTCTTCCCCTCTCTCCTTCCCCCTTTCCTGTCAGCCTACTGTTATATAAGGGACACTAGAGCCCACAAAAGACCCCCTGGTGGGGAAAAAAAAAAAGACATTTCAAACCTCAAATTGGGATTTGGTGAAACCTGATGTGTTTTATGATTTTTAATTCCCTCAGACTACAGCGTTTTTAACCGAGAGCAGGCGGAGGACGAGTGCGACAACGCGTCTCTGGACGACACAGACCAGCGGCTGCTCACCTTCTCGGACAGCAAGTCCGATTCGGTGTCCGGTCACACTCTGTGGCGGCAGCAGTTCAGCGCCGTGGCCTGGCTGCACATGCTCAACATGCGCAGGGAGTGGAAAGCCTTCGTTTACACGTGAGTCGCTCACGAACACAGTGGCCGCACATCCTTAAAAAGTCTTGCATTCACGTATCTCAAATGAAGGCCTTAAAATGTCTTAAATTCAGTTTAAAAAGTAAGTTGGCTATAAACACTTTAATAGTAGTTCTTAAACTTTGTCTTGGCAGGAGTATTTAATTTAGTATGTTGTATGTATTTTTTTGTTTTTATGGGAATTTCTGTCAGGCAAATGTTTTATGTTCTGTGACTCATGCTAATATACCTTTGCTTGGTAGCTAGCTAGCTTTTTTAGCGTCCATAGTGGGTAAATGCAAATTTTTCACCAACTGGTTGGATAAAGTTCATACATTTCTTTGGATAGTGTCACCATCTCAGTTGGTTGGAGGAAAAAGGAGTAAGCTCAATATAAAAAGATCTGATGGAGGCTAACTTTAGGTGTAGTTTTCTGAAGGAGAGGGTTAGTTTTCTGTAATGCCCCTTGAAGTTTCCCCAGGTTCCGTTGATAAATATTTGTTTTTCCTGAAATTCCTTGAATTTTGAATAGAAAACGTTGCTGGACGACTAAAAGTGAACATTTGCCGACGACTACATGTCAACAACACGCAGGTTTTCTCCTTTTAAACGTGGACAGCATCTGACTGTTGTCTTCTCTTGCGTTTCAGTCTGGTGCTGTTCCTGCTCTTCCTCTCTTCGGTTCTCATCGTGTCGCTGGTGACGGGAAACATCCAGATTCACTCACAGGAGCGACAGTTCCTCCCCATGTACCTTTTGAAAAAGAGCGAAGCGCCTCACAGATACGCCACGAGCCTCCTCGTTAAAAACTCAACCAGTGAGTAAAACGCCAACATGAAATTAAATGAAATATTCCAACTTTTGGATAAGGGTTGTTCTTTTTTTTTTTTTTTTCTTTTTTCTTTCACCAACAGACTCGGATATTTCCGACTTGATCCGCAACCTGGAATCACAGGATATCAAAGTGGAACTGATGAAACAGAAAGACTACATGGGCGCGGCTCCACATAGCGCTGCCATAAACGTCACAGGGTCCAAAGAGGTAGCAGGGCTTTTGACTGACTATTTGAAGGGCCGCTTATTCTCAGCCCTGCTCTCTTTGAGAGCTCTAACGACGCTGTTTGCCATTTCTGTCAGGGCTTTAGGTACACCATCGCTTTCAACAGCACCACAATTCATTCCTTACCCATGACCGTCAATATTCTGAGCAACGCGCTCCTCAGAGGTCTGAACGGAACGGGACGGATCCGAACCTGGACCAAACCGTTCGACTATGTGAGGACTCCCACAGAGCCGAGACGCCATTCACCACTCTGTGGTTTAAGTAGATGACTGTTTGCACTGCTTGATTCTGCAGCAAATCCCGGATGCGACGTCTTACGCCCTGGTCTACATAGAGGCCATCATGCTGGGAATGCTGGCCGTCGGAATGCCGGCGTATTTTGCAATGGATCACACTCGAGATCGTGAGGTAACCTCTCGCAGTCCTGCAGTTATCACGATTTAAAGGATGGTACAACCACAAAGTCACACAGTACACTACTTTATTTCCCGTAAGATGGACTGACAGATGGCATTAGGAAAAACAGACGTTATAATTGGATCAGATTTTAGAAAAGGGCTAAAATCTCTCCTAAAGGTACCAAAGATTTTCATTTATTGCAAAAACATCCCAAAGATTTGGGTTGCTTTTGTATTAAATGTCTTACAAACGGTGTACCTTTTTATGTACCCATGTGGAGTTTTAGTAGTTTTACACTTTTTGTTAAGGTATACAATACTAAGCTATTTTAAAAAATATAGTCCCATATTTTTGGGACCAACATGGAGCCATTGGCTCTTTTTTTTTTTTTTTTTCTTTTTAAACCACCTGCTGATGCATAGACCTACCTTTTTAATGTTATATAATTTGCGTGATTAAATTTTTTTGTTGTTGTTTTTGTTTAGATAGGGCACCAAAACTGAGGCTTTCCTCTAAATCTGTCCCTTTAAACGTACAGGATAAAAACGTTTTAGAAAAAGCCGCGTGTTCGCATGTGGTGGCGATGCAGGTTGATTGGTGCTTCTTCTCCAGCAGCTTGAACTGAGAATTTGTGTTTCATCAGTGATGGTGCATGTGTCTGGCTCTACAGTTGGCTTGTTATCATTCACCTGAAGCAACGTCAAACTTGCTGTAAATATCATTAGTACATAGAAAAATAGGCCAGTGTGCAAAGCCAGCTGCCTTTAGCAATAAACCAGGATAAACTGAATAGGAGTGAACACACACACACACACACACACCGTTTCTGTGTCTTCTGTGGAATTTGTTCATCAGTCAGTATTTCCCCAAAATACGCTTCTTTGGTCCAGATCAGTATAACTGGATGAAGGGCTTTTATTTTACTCTGAGATGTTGACACATTATTATTTTTAAAATCTCCAAGTCGTTCTATACTGGGCACGTTTGTAAATGGTAGAAAAGTGTGGAGCTCATTTTCGTTTTGGGCAATATCAATGAACTGTTAAAATATTAATAAACAGCTGGGGCGTGCTCCGGTGGCGTAGAGGGTAGCGCGCCCCACTCTTGGAGGCCCTCAGTCCTCGACGCGGCCGTCGCGGGTTCGATTCCCGGACCCGACGACATTTGCCGCATGTCTTCTCCTCTCTACCTCCCCCCTTTCCTGTCAGCCTGCTGTCATATAAGGGACACTAGAGCCCACAAAAAGACCCCCTGGTGGGAAAAATAAATAAATAAATTAATAAACAGCTGACTCTGCGTTCGGCGACTACTTCTTTAAATTAAACATTGAACATCTTTACACATCAACGGTAATTTGGCAGTATGCAGACAAAAAAAACAAACTGCATTGATTTGATTGATAAAATAATAATCAGCATAAAATTGTCATCTTGAAGGTTCGCTTTGTGTGACACTACAGACATTACTTATGTTGGGCTGGATTCGGCCTTGAGTTTGACGCGTGCTAGAACATATCGAACAACTGCTCTGACATTATGTTATTGGGGTTTTTTTCTGTCTTTTCACACTTTCTGAAGCTTTAACGCATCAATATCGTAAATTACCCAATGAATTTCTACTTAACTTCTATTTTGTATTTTTTTTTCCCCCCCTCTTTCAGATAAAGTGCCGCTCCACGCTGCGGATCTCTGGCCTGCTGCCGTCAGCCTACTGGTGCGGCCAGGCGGCGGTGGACATCCCCTTCTACTACCTCATCCTGTCCTCCATGAACGTCATCCTCTTCTGCTTCCACTCTGGAAACCTGTCGACGAGCAGCAACCTCACCGCTGTGGTCTGTGCTGCTCTTTCCAACTACAAACAGATCCTCTTGTTTGCCAGGCTCACTCACCGTTCCTTCACGTCTTCTCTCAGGTCCTCTGCACCGTCGGCTTCGGCCCGGCCATGATCCTCTTCACGTACGTCGTTTCTTTTGGATTCACGCGGGTGCAGAGCAACAGAGACTTTTTCTCTTTCATCTGCATGATGGTGAGACGATGCTGACGTCAGTCTAAAAGGAATCTCCGGGTTCAATGCAGTTTCTTTTTGTTGCGGTTTTAACGCGTTCGCCGGCGGTTTTCTGTCAGTAATTTTATTTATTTGTTTTTTTTTTCTGCTTCAGGTGTGTGTGGTGTCGGCCTCCGTCGTGCAGCTGTCGTTTGTGAACGACAACCCCGAACTGACCAGAACTCTCCACAACATCTTATGTCTTTTCAACCCCCTGTACCCTCTGATGGGTTGCCTCAACTGCATCACCAAGGTGGGAGTGGAAAACGACACTGGTCTCCGATGAGGGCTCTGATTTAAAAAGTTATCCCGGTCAACATTTCCTGAAGCTTTCATTTAAATCGGCATGCTTCAAATTCGTCCCATAAACACACAGAAGTCTTCATCTCATTGTGGCTGCATGTATTTTATGTAAAGATTGGGGAATCACTGCGGCTGTTTTTTCTTTTCCCAGGCAACATTCCTTCCTGTTCTGTACGAGGAGAACTTCTTGTGGAAAAGTCTGCTCATTTCTGTTGTAGCCGTACGTTTTTTTGTTTGTTTTTTTATCTCAGACATTTACGAACAGGCAGAGGAAGGTTTCATTGACTTTAAACCATCTGGTTGCGTTTTCGTTTACAGCCTTATCTGCAATGCATCCTTCTGCTTTTCTTTCTCCGGTGGTTGGAGATCCGATACGGAGGGAGGGCGATGAAGAACGATCAGCTCTGCAGGTGACGATCGCATTACAAGGACGATCTCTGCACGATAATTTAATACGGGGCTATAAATGGTCCAGTAGAAGCGACAAGCGTTAAAGATGCTGAACTGTGACAGGATCTCGTCCAAGTCGAAGGCCAAACCGGAGCGGATCCCCGAGGAAGGGCAGAACGAGGATGAGGACGTTCAGATGGAGAAGGCCAGAGTGAAGGAGGCGCTCACCTGTCAGGCTTGTGAGGAGGTGACGAAATTTCAAAATAAAAGCTGTTTTAGGAGACCAAACAAATTTGTGAAACGGCTGACGTTAAAGCTCGAGTTTGTTGCATGCCCGTCTTTCATCTTCTCCCTCTGGTCGGTTAGAAGTTCAACATGAACACAAATGTTCTTTTTCCCAGAAACCAGTGGTGGTTGTTAATAACCTGAGAAAGCAGTACAAAGGCAGGAAGGAAGGCTTCTCTTTCACCCAGAAGACCAAAGTAGCCGCAAAGAACGTCTCGTTCTGCGTTCGCAAAGGTACGGGTCTTTTTTTTGTCGTCTTCTGTGCCTCCACGCTTTCTGCCACGCTGGGAAGAACAAGTCGTGTGGAAAACGGGGACGAAGTTCGTCTGCAAGCTGCGTTTCCAGGAGAAATAACCTGCTGTTCTCTTCAGGGGAAGTTCTTGGCCTGTTGGGCCCCAACGGATCAGGAAAGAGCACGGTCATGCACATGCTGTCGGGCGACACTGACCCCACGGCTGGTCAGGTACACGACAAGCCTTCATTTTAACATTTTAAACCTGTAAACAGTGAGATAGAAAAGAAAAAGTCCACTGAGAACAGCGGGGAGCTCCACTATAAACACGTCAATTGAAAGATTCCCAATATTGTGCCAACCTGGTTAAGTATGGAGTTTAAAAGCAGAACGCATGGGAAACATTTCAAGGGAGTATGGAAATTGCAGTTTCCAGTCTGAAGCAGATCTATGTTCTGTTTGGGTCCAGATCCTGATGGGGGACTACAGCACCGAGTTTCGTCCGGTGGAAAATCCTCTGGAGCACGTCGGCTACTGTCCCCAGGTGAACCCTCTGTGGCCCCGGATCACCCTGCAGGAACACCTGGAGCTCTACGCCGCCGTCAAGGGCCTAAAGGGCCAAGAAGTCCCAGGCATCATAAAGCGGCGAGTCTTCAGCTGCATTATGCACTGCAAAAACACAGAATCTTAACCAAGTATTTTGGTCTAGTTTATAGTGCAAATGTCTTCAATGTACTTGAAATAGGACAAAACTAGCTTACAAGTAACTTTTCAGGAAGCAGTATTTGTTTGTTTTAAGTCAATACTTTCTTAATATTTACTTAAATATCAACTGAGTTTAAAGATTTGCCAGTGGAAGAAGACATTTTTGCCATATTATAAGTAAAAATG
This sequence comes from Gambusia affinis, assembly GCF_019740435.1. Classification (NCBI taxonomy): domain Eukaryota; kingdom Metazoa; phylum Chordata; class Actinopteri; order Cyprinodontiformes; family Poeciliidae; genus Gambusia; species Gambusia affinis. The sequence goes on along the minus strand of NC_057887.1, from coordinate 6,207,671 downwards.
TCTTGTTCCACTGCTGGATTATGTCCCCTAGTACTTATTGACTTAAAACAAGCTCCTACATCTTGCTGAAAAATTACTTGTAAGTCAGTTTTGTCTTATGTCAAGAGTATTGTGATATTTAAATCAGATAGTAGACCAAAAACACTTGGTACGATTTTGTGTTTTTACAGTGTAAACTCTCAAAGCATTCAAAATCCAGAGAAAAACAAAAACACTTATTTATTTTTTATTTTTTTTCAAGCTTGGACGTTGTTTTAAACACACTAATCTAATATTAAATGTTGTTTTATAACCGCTGCAGAGTGTCGAACGCTTTGGAGCTGAGAGAACATTTAAACAAACAGGCCAAGAATCTCTCTGCAGGACTCAAGCGGAAGGTGAGAGCAGCGTTAAATGCCCAGACACCCAGATATGCGGTTAATGTCTTTTCTGTTTGCTTGAACTGAGAGTGTTTATATGCGGTCCTCAGCTTTGCTTTGCTCTGAGTATGATCGGGAATCCTCAGATCGTCCTGCTGGACGAGCCGTCGTCAGGAATGGATCCCAAGTCTAAGCAGCGGATGTGGTGAGACTCTCGGCGTAACGGAGGAAGAGCTATACCGACTCTGGGAACCTGGTGAAACTCGCAGTTTGTCTTTCTGCAGGAGGGCCATGCGTGCTGCGTTCAGGAACCATCAGCGAGGAGCCATCCTCACCACACACTACATGGAGGAGGCAGAGGCTGTGTGCGACCGCGTCGCCATCATGGTTTCTGGCCAGCTCAGGTTCTTCCCTCCTTGGAAATCTTTTTTTTTTTTTTTTTTTCCTTTTAAACAAATCTGATCTTTATGGGATTACCAGTCCCTGCAGTTTAACCGTCTCTCTCCCATCAGATGCATCGGCTCCATCCAGCACCTGAAGGCGAAATACGGACAAGGCTACAGTCTGGAGGTGAAACTGAGAGAGGAGCTGACGGGACTCCAGCAGGTGGCGCTGCTGCACAAAGAGATCCTCCGAATCTTTCCTCACGCTGTCCGACAGGAGAGGTGTGCTCACAGGATTAGCAGCTGAATCTAGAAAGATAAAAGACTCTCTCTACTGCTTTTGTCTTTTCTCCCTCATTGTGCTTTAGGATTCAGCTCTTAGTAACTAACCAAATTAAAAAGCAACTTAAGGTGAAGACGGAGAATATCTGATCCAACTGTAGTTACGATATCAGAGTTTTTGCTTTTTTTTTTTTTTTAGCAAGCTCCATAAATAAATATGCTGTATTGCTCTTTGCAGCTTCACCACTCTGATGGTTTATAAGATCCCCATGGGGGACGTCAAGTCGTTGGCTCACTCTTTTTCCAAGTTAGAGAACGGTGAGTTTGTAAAAAAAAAAATTAAAAATGCTTTAACATGTGGAACATAACTACTAAACCATTTATTCTCATTTCTTTGTTTTCAGCCAAACAAACCTTTAACTTTGAGGAGTATAACTTCTCTCAGTCAACACTGGAGCAGGTAGGTGGAGAAACGAAGCAAGGCGTATTAATGCATCACATGTTTGAATTTTCTGCTGGTTTTCTTGATGCTTACAGGCTCAATTATATCCAAACTAACCACTCCGATATTTACCTCTCACCACATGCTTTCCGTAGCCTTCATCAAGCTGCTGGACTCATTCTGGCTGATTATTATTATTATTATTTTTTTTTTTTGACCGTTCCTCTTGTAAGAATTGGATCAAATTAACTTGACGCTGACTACTGTGCACTGTGCTGCTCTCAGGAGTCGAGCCAAATTACAGACAAGAGTCTGTAGTTTGAAATAGAAGGAGAGAAATTCAACTTAATCTACCAAAGGGAGGTTTAAGTTAAATGCATTTTTTGTTCAAGCCTTTAAAACAGCCTTTAATGTTTACGTACATTGCATTTGACCCACAGTGATGTAGTGAATTAACATGGTTTGACCTTCGTGCTTAATGTCTGGCATGTTTTGAACAGCAATCTTAAAAAGCCCAAAAAAAGCAATATTAAGTTATGTAGCATAATACTGAATCATGTTTCCATTGAGACTGATTTCTGATTACATTTTCCTCCGGTGTATTAAAAGTTTCCTAGAAGAAATCCTGCTAAGTTAATGTAGAAATTTACAGTAAAGCTGAGGTTGGAGCTCTGGTCAATTCATTCCAGTAGCTGAATGTTGGGCTGCTTGGTGTGTTCCTTCTGGAACACCAAATTCCAACCACTTAGCTGTAGCTATTACAACGAGCCAGTTCCAGTAATGGTGCAATAATCCCACAGCATGACTGTTTTCCTCCTTTACGATGTCTCCCCTCCTGGTCTTTCTGTTCCTCAGGTGTTCCTGGAGTTCGCCAAGGAGCAGGAAAACGACGAGGACGAGGTGGGTCCCCTGAGCACGACCTTCCAGTGGCAGCGGCTGCAGCAGGACGCCGCCCAAGTGGACAGCGTCGTGCGCCAGCTCTGAACTCGCCCGACGTCGAGCGCTCGCCGCAGGCTCCCGTACAGGCCTCAGAGGCTGTCCCGTTGGGCGTGGCCGCTCAGCCCGGAGGTGTGCATGCGTTTTAAACCTTCGTCCGCTGGCGCTCCGTGTTCTCTGAACCGCACCGAACCAGCGCGTTCCTCGGCCCGCCGAAGCTACGCCTTCTCCCCTCTCGTCCTGTTTGTCTCCGTTCTTCACAGGGATTCGGTTTCTGAGGACAGTTCCGGATGTGTTCGATCTCTGGTCGTGGCGGCTCCGTCGGGTCGTACCTTTACGAGTTTTGTTATTTGTTGCGTTTTTGAAAACGAAAACTAATCGCATCACCAAAGCAGCACGTCTCTAAAATCTTATCCAGAGGGGGGCGCTGCAGCTCCTGACTTCTCGGAAAGCTCTGAGAAGGAATGTTGTATCCACACCAGTACATGTAGCACAGCGCCCTCTACCCTCAACCCTGGAGCACTGCAGTTGACCTTCTGGGTTTTTTTTGGGAGCGGAGGGGGATTTTGTTGTGAATGTGCCTGAGAAGAACGTCCCTAAGTCAGTGACGGCTCTGAGGAGTTCCTCACGTCCCGGTTCTTCACTCTGGTGCCACTTCTCTTCACCCAGACGTTCGACTTCTTCAGCTTTGCTCTTGTCTGTGTTGGTGATGCTGTAAATACTGGTTCTGTGTCACTGCAGATGTTCCTGCAGAAACCTGCATTTATACAAGCAGGTGCATCGTTGGCGCAATACCTACCAAGAAATTGTAATTTCTTTTATGACTTTCAGGGGATAGAAGGGTGAGGTGAAGGGAGTTTCTTTTTCTAAATGGTGCGAAACATCAGATTCTCGTCAGGTGAAACCATCCAGCAATGATTTGTTCCTGTTTTTCAGTGTCGGGGAATAATAACTGGTTTTGTTTCTTATCTCAAGCAGATTTGATTTTATTTCATTTATTTTTTTTTTTTTACCTATTGTATTATTTGACCAGTCAGGAACAAAAGTGAAGATGAGATTTTTGTTTTCCATCAGCAGACCTTACTTCACATTTAAATGTTGCTCACATGGAGCTCAGTCAAACACTGACACTGCCTTCACTTTAACTTTAACTTGTAGTGTGTGATGTTTTTCACTCCTTTTCATTGCTTAGAGATTCACGCGTCGGTTCAAAATGTAGCCATCCAGAAAGCGTCCGTCGTCATGGCACTACTCCTGCTGCTCTCAGACCGGCAGCGACGCCACAGGGAAACCAAAATGTTTTTCTGTTCTGTGGGAAGGAGAGACGGTTTCTTTTATTTTTCGTTTTCAGGTGTTGGTATATTTGCACTGTTTCCGGGAGATTTTATAATTTTTTTTTTTTTTTTTTTTTTTTAAATATGCAATCTTTGTAAATTCTCTGTGGACTGAGATTCTTATTTAAAAACCTATGGTCTGTCTGTGTTGTGTTTGCTCTCGTGTCGTCTCTGTGTCGGAGGGAAAACTCTTCAGTGATGAATTTTGTGTTCTCTATTTAACCTTTTTAAGAATAAATGTTTATTCAATTAAAACATGCATTTGACTGTAGCATTTCCCCCCCGCCCCCATTAATTAAAACAAAGCTCTTTTCTTGCAGAATCATTAAGAAGGTTGCCTCACATGCAAAATGTGCTTGCAGACAGAGAAGGCAATGCATTGAACAGGGTAGGGAAGTACCACCCATTAATTATTGCTAAATTCAAGTTAAACTTTATGCTGTCTTGAAATGAAACAGCTGCCTTTTGCATCTGGCATTTATCAAATATCGCCATGTTACTGTTAGAATATTAGTCACAGCTTGTCTACATGACTGTTTCAGAGTTGTTGGATTGGACATTTAATTTAAGTGGAAAAGCAAAAGTACTGAGTAATGCCTACGTGTCATATTAAATACAACAGATATGCATCAAGTTTAATGAGCAATGATGAGGAAAATCCAAGAGGAACCAATAAGCAACATTTTCCGACTCTTTTAATGAAACCATAACAGTGATCCAGACTTCAAGAAGTCAGAGGACTGAGATTTGTTGCTTAACACAGAAGCAAAAAACAATAATCAGGACATCTGTTACTACTGGAAAATCAAAACATTTGGTCAAAGGGACAGGAAGGACGGCATTGCCATCAGTAAACTGGGTCTGGTCGCCCCGCTCTTCACCCGCAAGGCATTTTAACTAGATGCCAAAACCACCTGAAGAGAAACTCGCATAGAGTAAACTCACAGGAAGGTCAAACATCAGTAAAAGTTGGTGAGATGAGTCAACATTAATGTTCAGCTCTCTTACCGTCTAGACATCGACACACTGATGTTATGCAAGAGTAATGTTTCTCTTATCTGCTGACCTCTATCTGCTCCAGTTCTGATGTAGACGCTGTAGATGCAGGATGCTCTAAACAAACGTTTAGAGACGATGTCCAGGTGGACGTCGTCTCTCCACCTGGAATTGGCCCTGATGTTTGCCGCTCAGAAATGGATCTGTGGTGTTTCACGAAGCATCTACTGCTTTCTAACCCAAAGTGTAACTAATTGTAAATCACACAAAAATCCACAGGTCGGTTTTAATTCAAATTATTTAGATCATAACTTGTGGTAACACTTTATTTGAAGGGGTGTGCATTAATATGACATAACATGAAGGAGTCTCCATGAATGTTTATGAATATTGTCATGATGTGTCGTTTGGTAAATAATGACAATTTTACTGCAAAGTTGTACTAAAGGTTGTATTAAAAGTCTATTAAAATGACCGACTTTGCATTATCCTGTAAATAATGACATTTTTAAGACAGAGTTGACACTTTTAATGCAAGTTTACATCAAACAGGACAAACTGTAAGACTTTACATTTGTGTCCAAGATATTGATATGTGTAGACAAAGCGCCGGTAAAATAATCTTTTTTTTTTTTTTTTTTTGCTTTCTGTTCTGAGTCATGTCTAAAGTATGCCGTTTGTTATGTTTAAGATCTCTGCTATGTGAGGAAGCTGAGCTCTATGTCTTCAGAAGACATTAGCAGAGTCTGCTGGCATGCCAAACATTTCACAACCTTCAAATTACTACATGCCACTTCTTGTTTATAAGATGAGAACATCCTAACTAACTTTGTGACAACATACGAACTGACTCTTCTGTCAGTGTTAATCTTTACTTCCAGTATTTTAAAGCTGCTCAGTTTCTCTGTGGTCTCTCACAAAGGACAAAATGAGACAGAAGATGGAAATGGTTTCACAGGAACCTTGTGGGTTTTTTTCTTTTCTTTTAAGCACTTGTAATAACAGCTCTTACAACATATTGCCTGACTCTGCTAACCCCAAATTATTAATCCATGTTCATGTGCGTGGTATACCGAATTGACCGTAAACGTCCCATTGACTCAGCTTTGGAGAATCTTTCTTCGAAGTCATCATGTAAAAAATGTCAGTCAGGAAGTTACCAACAGGGGTTTTTTTAATGGAAGCTGCAGCTCACAGAAGCGTCACTAACCGAAGTGATCCTGAGTCATCAAACCATAACCACAAAGGTATTTATTCTCAAGGTAGTAAACAAGACAATCATATGAAATGTGGTGCGGTCCAAATTTGTATTTGTATCAGTTCTCATTTATAGAACAACACACAATGATAGGTCACCTTGAACACAGAGTTGAGGTCAGCAATCCGTCCTCTTCTGCAAGCATGCGGCGACAGTGGAAAGGAACAACTCAAATTTAACAAGAAATCAACAGGGCAGCCATCTTTTGAGGCCAAAGGAAATGTTGAGAGGAGAAAAAGGAAGCAAACAGTAATTCTTATGGGAAAAATGTAGAGCACAGAGAGTTAATGTAGTGATGTGTTCACACCGAACGAGTTTTGAGCATCAGACGCGTCTGGTTTACACTCAAAGTCTACGTGGTGACGCGTTGAGGGTCGTTGCGGCGTTTTTAGAGCATCTAGCGCGACGCAATTTGAACCGTTTTGAGCGTATGAAGCGTTCAACGAGTCCGACGCTCCACATAGACTTTGAATGTAAACCAGAATCACCTGACGCTCAAAACACGTTTGGTGCAAACGCACCATTAGACATTGTCACAGACAGAAACACAAGAACCCAGGGTCAGGTGTTCCTTACTTCAATATCGTCTTTATCTATCAAAAACATCCTGGTCTATATGTCAGCTGAAGACTATACATCACAATGAAGAAGTTTCCTGAAGTTACAAGTTAATATGAGCTTTTACTTTTGAAACTACTTTCAGTTTTATAGTAAAAAAAAATAAAGTATGCTGAGAATTTGTGTTTATAACTATTTGGCCACACAATTTACACAGGAGACAACTATTTCCTGCCCCTAAAGGGAGAATATTAGTTATAGTTATTTTTTCATTTTTGCATGGAATTGCCAGGGTTTGTCCTAAAAACCACAGAGTACTTAAAACAAATGATAAAGGAACAAAAATACAACTTGAGATGAAAAGACTATTTAAACACACAAACTTACTGACAAGAGTCAACTCTTGTCTGTGTTGTGTGAAACGCAACATTTACAGCTACCTAACATTTGGTGCTTTTCGAAATCGGTATATTTTGAAAATATATATTCACTATATTCAACAAACTCCAACTCAAAACTGGAGACACAGAGTGTAAGAGCTTTTATTTGTTTTGTACAACTTTCTACAGTATTATACTAAAAGCATAATGAATGGACACAGAACTATGAGTTAAATTGTTTTTATAACAGTTTGTATGAAAATCAACAAATATTTGTTTTGGTGAAACATTACTAATGTTCTCAGATACATTCTTTTAGTAACATCGTGTAAGTGCTTATGAAAAGCAATAGTAGCTACAGGTTTTTATAGGATTTCAGCTGCTCAGGATTTAACATGCCTGGTAATTTTGTTGAATACAAGTTGCTTACTTTAAGTAGAAATATTTGCCACTTTACTATGTGACTATATGACTATGTGGTTTGTACGCCTTTCTTCGTCATCTGAACTTTACCAAGGCTGAGGTTTTCAGATGTCCCTCATGTTTTAACAGAGAACTACTGCAACTCAAGAAGTCTTCTTCATTCTCTAAAGGGGAACATTATTCCAAAGAATATTCACAAGATATGAAAGGTCAAGCTCACATGCCTTGCAACATATTAGTAATGTGCTGTGAGGAATACTATTAAATCAAACCTTCCCTTTCGAAATTCAGTGAGTCAGTCAGTAAAATGCATGCAGCGTTTGAGAGCAAAGTGAAACACCACGCAATGACAGAGCTTCTGGTCTGGCTCAAATTTTTTTCAACTGAGGTTGTCTGGAGCAACTCTCAGCAACAGTTCTGTTGCCTGTGATTATGTACGGCAGTGCGTTTGTAGAAAATTTTTTAAAAAGCTAGTTAAAAGCTAACCACTAGGCCAAAGTGAAGAGCTAACCGCTATGTCACAGTGAAAAGCTAACCACTAGGCCAAGGTGAAGAGCGAACCGCTATGTCACGGTGAAAAGCTAACCTCTAGGCCAAAGTGAAGAGCTAACCACTAGGCCAAAGTGAAGAGCTAACCACTAGGCCAAAGTGAAGAGCTAACCTCTAGGCCAAAGTGAAGAGCTAACCACTAGGCCAAAGTGAAGAGCTAACCGCTATGTCACAGTGAAAAGCTAACCACTAGGCCAAGGTGAAGAGCGAACCGCTATGTCACGGTGAAGAGCTAACCACTAGGCCAAAGTGAAGAGCTAACCGCTATGTCACGGTGAAGAGCTAACCACTATGTCACGGTGAAAAGCTAACCACGAGGCCAAAGTGAAGAGCTAACCACTATGTCACAGTGAAAAGCTAACCACTAGGCCAAAGTGAAGAGCTAACCGCTATGTCACGGTGAAAAGCTAACCACTAGGCCAAAGTGAAGAGCTAACCACTATGTCACGGTGAAAAGCTAACCACTAGGCCAAAGTGAAGAGCTAACCACTATGTCACAGTGAAGAGCTAACCACTAGGCCAAAGTGAAGAGCTAACCGCTATGTCACGGTGAAAAGCTAACCACTAGGCCAAAGTGAAGAGCTAACCGCTATGTCACAGTGAAAAGCTAACCACTAGGCCAAAGTGAAGAGCTAACCACTATGTCACGGTGAAGAGCTAACCACTAGGCCAAAGTGAAGAGCTAACCGCTATGTCACGGTGAAGAGCTAACCACTAGGCCAAAGTGAAGAGCTAACCGCTATGTCACGGTGAAGAGCTAACCACTAGGCCAAAGTGAAGAGCTAACCGCTCTGTCACGGTGAAGAGCTAACCACTAGGCCAAAGTGAAGAGCTAACCGCTCTGTCACGGTGAAGAGCTAACCGCTCTGTCACGGTGAAGAGCTAACCGCTATGTCACGGTGAAGAGCTAACCACTAGGCCAAAGTGAAGAGCTAACCGCTATGTCACGGTGAAGAGCTAACCACTAGGCCAAAGTGAAGAGCTAACCGCTATGTCACGGTGAAGAGCTAACCACTAGGCCAAAGTGAAGAGCTAACCGCTATGTCACGGTGAAGAGCTAACCACTAGGCCAAAGTGAAGAGCTAACCACTGTCACGGTGAAAAGCTAACCTCTATGTCACGGTGAAAAGCTAAGCGCTAAGTAGCAGTGAAAAGCTCACTGCTGGGTTATTAGCCGTTTTAGTTAATTTAAGCTATTTAAAGCAAGTAATGCTAAAAATGTTCATTTATGCTATAGTAATGCATGTCAATTGCCTACATTTTTTCTAAGCTAATCACTCTTCATGGTACAGATTTTAAACCATTTGTTCTGTTGACAGTTTCCATTTGATTCAATCAGTTATCAGTTTAGCTACTGACAAACTACAGTAGTTAAAGGGTTTCCGTGATATTTTAAATGTATTAAACGCTAGAGATTTTTTTATTCTTGGCTTACGTCACTTAGCATAGTTAGCTTGGTTACTGAAGACAGCACTTTGCTATCCTCACTGGTTTTCCAAATTTCAACTGCAAAACCAGTAGAAATTTCAGTTTTAGGTATTTTCCCAGTTCCACTTACCTGGTAAGCTCTGACTTCATAGGCAAAATGGATCACAATGTTGAGCTTTTTTTTTTTTTTTTTTTTTTTTTTTTTTTTTAACTTCGTTAAGTCACAGAAGAAAAGGTCAAAGTCTGAACTGCTGTCAATACAGAATTGATTTTTTCAGTCACTGGTCTGACATACAGGTTAATCCTTTTTATGAAACGGCGTGCACTAAACTGGCTTAATCCCAGTTGAATTCATAGTTCACATCTTTCATTTTTTTGTTGAACACGGCGTCAAAGTACTGTGCCTCATCTGACGTAAGCAGGTTCCTCCAGTCTCCAGCGATGCCTGAAATAAAACACAAGAGACGTAGAACCTTTTGGAAACTTTTTTCTTTTTAAAGAAAAATGCTGAATTTATCTCATCGGTTATGGAAAGCAATTTGTGCACAAATGTCACATAACTTTAGCCTTCTTGTCCTGCGGGGAGACACCCGGCGGGATTCACTCTGGATTTATTGATGATATCAGGATTTCTGCTGTTTGGAGCTTTCCTGGCTTATCGACAAATTTGTGACAGACTTGGCCGAACTAGCAAACACTCAGACTGTTGGTGTGGATGGAGACGCAAGTTGGATGTGAGTCTTGCTGCGACTCAAAACTCACTAACGGGATGGAATCGATCTTGGAGAAGTTGCTAGTTTCGGTTCAGTGGAACGACCAAGCTAATTTGGATGATTGGAAACTGAGATGTATCGGAGAGACTTTAGGGAAGATTGAAATTTATAATCTACCCGACCTAAGAAATTCTGTATCTGAATTGGTTTTCCCTGTGTTGCCTTGGAAGGGCTGCATATTTCCAATCTCCTTGAAGATATGTAAACATATCGCTCCTTCCCACGTCCCCCAGTCCTATTATCCATGCAGCTGTGGAGCTGAGCGCTCCCAAAGACAGTCCTCAATAACAACATCTTATCGGACTTCTACTGGGAGGCTGAGCAACGTGGTTTCATGGCCCTGTGATGTCACCACCTTCACTCATGTCTTAGTTTCGCCCTTTGTTTTGTCTGAATGTTGCCATTTGCCCTAATGTGTCCTTTCCTCTTTCTATTTCATTTTGTTAGAAACTGTGGAGTACTCACTGTTAACCCAGAAAAAGAATTGGAACAAACTTGGAATCCAGAGATTTGTTTATTAGTCACTCTTTAGTTTATATTTTAGAAACTGTAGAGTATTCACTGTTTAGATTCAAAGAGGCTCCTGTTATTGCAACCCAGAAAACGGATTAGAACGAACTTAGGATCCAGAAAAAATCATGTCAGAACAGAAACAATTAGTTTTTATTATTACTTAGAAACTGTGGAGTATTCATTATTTTTACAAATGTAGAATAATGACACTAGATAAGTAGTAAGAATACTACTTATCTAGTATCCCAGAAGTCCAGAGGATACTTACTTACTCACACTTATTTAGCAACCCAGAACAGGGATTAGAACATGGAACCCAGAAAAAACTTCCTTAGCAACCACGTTTTAGACTCCTATTCTTCCAACCCAGAAAAAGAAATTAGACCAGATGATACTTACATACTTATACTTATCTACCAACCCTGAATAGGAATATCTAGTTTATTTATTTTGGATAAACATTATCAGCTTTTTCTCCTTTTGCTCTTTATTTTGGTTTATTTTGTTTGTATTTCCTTTTCAATCCTGTAAAGCAGGATTGAAAAGGAATCCTGCTTTTCCTGCCTTGTTGCATTGCAATGCAATGCAACAAGGCAGGAAAAGCATTGCATTGCCTTGTTGCTGAAAATGTGCTATATAATTAAAATTACCTTTACCAATTTGTTGCAAGTGTCTAAATACACTTGAGTTGAAATTTAAATATTTTCGGAAGCAAATAAAAATGAGATTATACATGCGTTAAAATTCTACAATTCACATAGCTCTATTTTATTTTTATTTTTTCCCCTCCAGGGGGTCCTTTTTTGTGGGCTCTAGTGTCCCTTATATAACAGCAGGCTGACAGGAAAGGGGGAAGGAGAGGAGGGAAGACATGCGGCAAATGTCGCCGGTCCAGTAATCGAACCCGCAACGACCTCGTCGAGGACTGAAGGCCTCCAAATGTGGGTTTGCTATCCCCTACGCCACCATTAAATAAACCAAACCAGTTTTAACTGGTGTGAAAACCAGGAATCTAAAACTGATACCCGTTCCACCAGTAAGGGACTGTGCTAATTATAAAAACTCACCTTTCCGAAGGAACTGATTCTTTGTTTGGTCCATGAATTCCTGGGGCACCACCGAGTAGTTGGACATAGGGTTATTCTTCATGTTTCTGAATAAACACTTGTCGGCTATCTTCTCCACAACGTCGGGCTCCAAAGGCTTCCCCAGGAACTGAGCGATCCGGCTCACAGCGTCGTTCAGGTCCTGCTGCACAGGAGGGCACAACGCAGTTCCATTTTAGAGATCGGTTCATGTTCACAGAGCGCTTCATGGCAAGACTTGCTATTCCTCGCTATTCAAAAACCAAAAACGACAACAAAAGAAAAAGCACCGTTATCATCTCCTCGTAGGAGATGTACATGATCTGCTGTTTCTCTTTAGCACTCAGCCAGCCATTCACATGGTCAAACCAGGAGCCAAAAATAACTGGAAAAAAGAAGAGATTCACACATTTTTTCTCTTTATCAAGGACTGTGAATCAGTTTTTAAACACAGATACGATTAGATGTATACTCTGTAACACTATAACAGTGCATGCAGGATAAAGCTACGTGGAGATGGTGACCTTTTCCAGTGAGGAACTTCTGGAGGAACTCGCTCTGCGGACCCGGGTTCACCAAGAACGAGGCGCTGTTGTAGTAGTGAAAGGCAGACGTGAACACATCTTTGGGGTTCCTCATGACGTAGACCACCTGCAGTGATGGTCAGTTTGGAAACTTGTCAGAAAATGCATTCCAACCTGTTTAACATGAACTCTGTGTGTTATTTACAACGCATCTCCAGAGTATAGAGTTTCATAGCAAAACCCTCTGGTTTGTATATTTATGTGTTTGTCATTTCAAAATCACAAAATTAGACATTTCTAGTAACCCAAAATGCCCAAAAGTAAAATGTCCTCACATTTTATAACAATTATTTTAACATGTACAAACTGGAATAAGACGGCTTAAAACATTTTAAAAATTCACACAATACAGAAACAGATCATACCTTTTTGAATTTGTGAATTTCTCAATGAGTGGTATAAATTTTTTTTTATCTTTTTCTCCAAAAAGACGCGATCCAAATTTTTAAATAATTAAAAAATTTGGATCACAAGCTCATATCAAAACGTAGCGATGCACTGATCTGATATTAGTATCTGTATCAGTCCCGATATCGAGAAACATCCTAGATTGGTTATCGGGCATAAGGGCAGCTCTATTCAGTCTAATTCTATGTTTTGTGCTCTAAGTGATGTCATACTTTTATCATTCAGAACTATTTAGATTTAGATTTAGAACTTCTAATCGATCGAAGCTTCTGAACCATTTGAAACGTTTGTTGCGGTTTATTTTTTACATGTTTGAGTTATGTCAGAGTTATCAACGGATTTTGTAATTCAGTACATTTATGTATGTTTTAAGAAAAGGAAACATTTTAAGTCAACTGGAGCACCATTTTTGGTATTAGCCAATGCTAAAGAAGGGATAAAAATCTTTTTTTGTTTTGATAAGACACAGAGAGGATTTTATTAGCTCAATGAAGTAATAATAGCAGAGCAGTGATCCCAACCACAGACTCAGTGGCAGGTTTACCTTTGGTTTTACTTGAAAGAAGGACGGGGGCATCATGCTGTAGTGGAAGTGTGTGGTGAACAAGCGAGGAGACGGCCGCTCTTCGAGCTTCAGGATGGGGGCCCGGGTCTCTTCCAGCCAGGGAACACGGTCCCAGTTAGGCAGCGTCTCAACGGAGGCTGGATCCCCTCCACTTACGATCAGGGGAAGAATTTCCTGCATCCAAGTTGTCCCTACACACACACACAAAAAAAATAAATAAATAAGGTAGCAGCCTTTTTTAAAAATTTCATTACTATTATCACTTCACAGCCAGGACAACCGTGCTGAATGTCACAATGTTTCACAGAGTTTTCATTAAAGTACGCTGATAAAATCCACCAAACTTGATGGATAACTTGAATTAAAGGAAGAAGACTTCCCCTTTCAGCTTTTCTTACATTAGATGTGTAGATTATGACAAACTGAATAGATTTTAGTTCAAGTTCAGAGCTTACCCGCAATGAAAAATGCTAAATAAAAATTATTAATTTCAATTGGATTCTAATCCTGATACAAACTATTTTCCTTTTCTTTCCAAAAGTCAGGATCAGCGCAGTCCATTTAAAATTTACCCTGTAGCCTTTAAACCATAATCGCTGTGAAACAAACTGAGGTTAATGATAACGTGGTCAAGGTTTCAGACGCAACAACAATGGAAACACAGCCCAAAGCTTGCCGATGTAGGTCAAAGTTTACGAAAAGATAAGTACTATTATTATTATAATTTTTGGGGGGGTTTCAAGCCTTGTGTCTACATAGAGACTGACTAAAAACACAGGTTGGGGTTTTTTTTGTAAAGAAATTGGTTCCAGATAAAAAATACCCATTCAAAATACCTTGTTTGCATTTTTCTGTTTAAAAAGAAAAAAACAACTTTGTCACAGCCCCAATTTCAAAAGTGTACTTCCCCCATACCTTGTCTGTATTTGGTGTATTGCTGCTGCAGCGTTACACCACCACCCTGCAGGCCTGCATGTCACTGATTTTACAACAACTTATCCACAAAGACAGCCTTTCAAAAACAAGAAGTGAAAATATAGTTTTCTAAAAATGTTTAGATGTTAAAAACATCCCAATTTACGTAAACTATTACTGTCTATATATATATATACATATATATATATATGGCAGGAAGTAGTTAGAGGATCATGGCAGTTTTTTTATTTAAATGACTTATCACACGTGCAAACTTAGTCAAGTGTCATTTTAATTGCGTCTCTTTTTTAATAGAAACGCAGCAATTGTGACAGGGTTTTTTCGACATTAGCGGAATGGAAATGCAGCTGTGGACGTGGTTGCGTGACGGGAATTGCGTCATTTTGTTTCATTTTGATTCACAGGGAATCCTCGACCTCTCCGTGGTGGACTAAACCGCAGAGAGCTCTGTGCGAAGTGTTGTGTGATTGGTCAGAAGTTTCTGGCAGTGTTTTATGCAGAAATGTGCTCGGATAGCAACGTTCATATTCTGTTTCAACTAATCTGCTTCCACTATCCGGCTTTTGTGTACACAGGTAACGACGTAGACACCTTTGACGAACGTTTCTCTGACATACATTTGCATGATTCATTTGTGAATAACTAAAATTATCAAAAGACAAACATCCCGCAATCCTGTGACCACCCGATAAACTGTTTGGCTTCAGAACCTTGTTCCAGGTTGTAAGAGAACACATACATAGTGTGGAAACTAAACTAGCACTCAAAGATGAAGCTACAGTTGGCAAGCAATGAAACAAAAGAATAATGGCAAACAATTTTGAAATGCTATCAGATTTTTACTCAAGCTTACACACCATGGGAATCAGCCAATGCCTAGCAAATGTTTTTGTTGTTTTTTTAACTTGAAGATGAAATAAAACCGATATCTCAAATCTCATTTGCTGGATGGATATCTTCATGGTGACCACATGTAAAAATCAAATTTTATACAGGACTACTATCCATACTTCTGGTTACTTTCGGTTGAACACCACAGCGTCAGACAGGATGCTGATACGTCTCCGGACCGTAACTTCGCCAAAAGGTCATAACCTATCGACAACGCCTGAGCTCTATCTAGACCTTTATGCACACAAGGCTGGAAGACGTGGGCGACACTTCTGTGAAAACTTATCAGATCAAAACAGTGGCAAAGGCAGAGAGGAAACCTCAGATGAGATGAAACAAGAGGCAAAGATTTTTTTTTTTTATCAACAAATATCCCTTTAACCTCTTGAGTCAAGCTTTTGATCACCACAGCACTGAGACTGCACCAGTAAATGATGGAGGTTTTAACAGCAAGACGTCAAAACATCTGTGTTGGTTTTACTGGATCTCAGAGCCACGTTTGACGCAGCCAACCTATCTGATGTAAAGACAGGAAAAGCTGGTGCGACAGTCTGCTCCTACGACTTCTGGTTCAGATCTTATCTGTCTGATCGAAACTACGCTGTCATTTTAAAATAGTTTTAACCCCTGTGGGGTTAAAACTCAAGGCTACATTTTCAGGCCACTTTTATTTCATCTATATGTTCTCACCTGATTAGATGATGTAGTGCTCCCACATCTACTATATTTATCAGACGATATATCGGAATCAATATCCAATGTTTATTTAGGTCCGGTTGCAATTATGACACAACGTAGGAGTGTTGGGGTGTTTAGTTGACACTGAGAAGCAATTTAGGTGGTGAGGTTGCTTCTATAAGTTGTTGTAAGTGTAAGAAAAAAATAAAAAAAAAAATAAAATAAAATAAAAAAAAAATATATATATATATATATATATATATATATATATATATATATATATATATATATACATATACATACCAAATATCAGTAAATATTGGTAATCACCTTAAAAGCATCCCTAGAATAAAAGGTTTACTGATGTTAATTTTAGTAGTTTAGTGGTCCTACGTGGGTTTCTGTAAGAAAAGAATTAGGCAACTGCAGTTTGTCCTTAATGTTGCCAAAAGTGTCCCAAACAAACCAAGAAAATGGATCACATCAATCATATCATCCTTTATCGATGCAGTTACTCCTTATCGGTAAAAGGACAGATTTTAAAATCTCATTGATGGTCTGTAATGTACAGAATGGTCTAGAGTCGAGTTGCTGGTAAGGTACAAACCTTAACTGTGTTCCCAGGATAAGGACTAAACAAGGTAAGGCTGCATTTAGTTTCTATAATCCTTAACATAGGAAAAGACTCTGAAAGCTTGACATGTCCAGAAACTGTTGGTTCCTGCAAATCAGAAACACAAATAGTTTCTGATGCAACTTTATACCAACGCTGCTGTTTTTCACAACTTTCCCATAAAAAGTAAGATATTACTTTATCAAATCATTTTTATGACTGAATTTTGTTTTAAATTAGCAATTTTAGGGCTCCTGAGCAGTGCCTAAGGAACTAGTTGCAGTTTTCAACAACGGTTGCCTGTCTGAGAAATAAATCTATGGGTTTCATACAATGGTGTGTCGCGTTAATGGATGTTACTGTTTACAAGACACCTAATCTCGTTGGAGTTTATGACATTGAAGATTACTAGGGTTTTTTTTTTTAAGCAAATGAATAATCTCAAGACCAATATGTTGGGAACACTTTTAGCTTTACAAAGAACCGATATCTGGTTGCGTACTGTGAGATCTTACATGGGGAGACAAAAAGAGTAGAGAAAAAGGAGACTGAAGGCTGAACAGAGTATTGAAAGAAACAGATTAAGCTCTCAAAGAGCCCTGTTGTACTGTCCTGTTCCTAAAAGTAAAGAAAACCCAAAGGAATAACTGTACTGTATAACGGCTGTGAAAGAAGAAAACTTCTGTCCTCTGGACTCATGATAGTTTCCACTTATGAAACTGGAACTTGAATAATAAACAGACACAGTTTAACGGCTTCCCAGCTGCAAGTTGAGGGGAACAGTGAAAATGGTATTCAAGATAAGTGGTCATGGAAACACTGAATAAATAAAAATAGAAATCAATAGAACTCATCCAGATGGAAACCTGTTTGGCAATACAGGGTTTCCCACCGGTGTATTATAAGTCTGGCGGGCCACCAGGCTAAGCATTGCTTTTTTTGTTTGTTTGTTTGTTTTTTAATGCATTTTTTAAAAGACTTTATAGTTGGCGTTCAGGTATTAATCTTCCGATTTTTTAATAACACATAATTATCAAGTGATATTTTTAAGTCACGGTGTGTCACATGACAGCTCTTTTAAAACGTGTTCAAACACAAACTGTATTTTTTCTACACAAATACACACGCAGTAAGTCAATGGAATGTGATGAGAGACTTACTGCGTGTGTGTGTGTGGGTGTGTATTTGTGTAGAAAGGATACAGTTTGTGTTTCAACACGTTTTAAACGTGCTGTCATTTGGCACACCGTGATTTTGTTAAACTCTTTGTCTCTCTCTGTTTTTGTCGTCATTTTTCCAGATGTCTTGCGGTGATGGTGGAACTATAACGAAACGCTACATCCGGATAACCCTTGGCTTGAGTAGAAAGTCAAATTCTTGGTCAGTTTTGTATAAATTATCACTGTTTACGCATTTAGTTAGCAGTCTGATTTATTTTATTTTATTTTATTTATTTTTTTAAAGCGTTTAAATACCCCCTCCTCTGTTCATGACGCGAATGACGGCGGGAACCTCACCTGACTTGGGATACGTTACGATGACAACGTCGTCGGGACGAAACGTAAATTCCTCGTAGTACTTGAGGCTCTCCGGAGAATGTACCGCATTCGGTACATACACGCCCTTGTACAGAATGTAGAGGTCCGCTTCAGTCATGGTTCCGAGCAGACTGAACGGAGCTCAGTGTGTGCGGTTCGGGCAGCTCCGAGCTGAACACTGCTGGACTTTGAACTTTGCTGATACTAATGAGTAGGTTGGGACTACAAGCCGTCGCCTCTTCCGTTCTCTCGGAAGAGGCGACGTACATTTGATGTAATGTTTTTAAAGCACAACATGAAACAAAGGTATGTGCTCACAGTTTTCAATTCCGTATCTTTTAACCATATATTTATGTGAAAAAGAATAGTACATGTTTTGTATGTTCACACCCTCTGAAGTGTTTCACGTTTCATCTTACAGACACAACCCTGAATGTGACTTTAAGACTTTTTGTGGAAGTCATAGACGGGCCGAACCATATGCAAACTAAGCCGTTTCTTAGCGCATCCCATAAATGCGTTGAGTTTTATCACTGACCATTTATCTGACATTTTTTGTATTTATTGAGAATGAGAGTACTACTAAATACGAACGTTTAAGCACAGATACATTTAAAGATCTTAAACTATTTAGAATTTAAAGAAATTGGCACGTTTATATGGTAAAAGTCCTGGCAATGCCACCTTAGCATGCAGTCTAGTTCTACAGACATCTTGTAAATGAACTTTTAATTTATGGCTAATTATTAAAACTTCCCTCCAGGACTGGTGTTTAGGGTTGTTATCCTGCTGAGAGGTGAAAATCTGTTCTAGTCTTAAGTCTTTAAAAGTTTTCTTTCGTAATTGTGCTGTTTTTAAGTCAACTTGACTTCCCATCCACTGTGACCAGCAGTTAGCAGTACTACGTTTTAAACATCAGAACAACTTCCTCCCTGAGACGTCTGCCGTGTTCCTTTCTCTTTATGACGCCTTTTGTTATCTAATGTTCCTTCACAGATCAGCTTGATTTACACTGAGGTTAAATTACAGACTTAGAAGTCGACTCAGACTTCTGACGGCAGACTTTTCTACTAGATTTCATTTAAAGGTGTCAAACCAAAGGGGGTTGAATACAACTGCGTGCCACTCTTTTCAGATTTTATATATAAACATTTACACTTATTTTTACTTTAGGAAGTGGCAACGTTTAATTTTGTGGTTGTAACGTGAGTGCACTGGTTTACCCTGAGTGCACTCACTCAGGGTGAGTGTCCATGTCTGGACAATGGAATGTCCAGACATTCCATTGCAGTCATGTCTGGACATCTAGTTCCCTTCCTTTTATGCATTAGCAGCGATACACAAAATAGTCTTCAGTCAATTGAAAAGCCCTTAAATGTGCTGACTGAGCCACATTTATCTTCAATAGTTGACAGAATGACAAAAGAAAAAAATCTTTGGCTATTTACTTTGTAAGGGTTGAAACAACTGGCCAATAGTGCAGACTATTAAAAATTGTCTGGTTATTTTAGTCACAGTTGTCTGGATCAATCTGGGTTTAGCATTGTGTGCAGCTGTTTATCGTCCGTCTTAGCAACAAACTCTCAAGAGTGTATATCCAGCCAACAGGACGGCCTTCTTTGGTCAAACAGAGCTTTCACTGGGATGCTCAGAGAAGAGTAAGTACACACACAACTTAGTTCATCTCTGGTGGACATTTCATCCTTAATTTTTTAATACCAATTCTCTTCCCATTTGCATGGAAGGCTATGAGGTACCAGGTTACATCTTGGGTGCATTAACACTGATAGCCCCCAGGCCTCTCACATTCCTAATGAATGACTCGCATGGAACTGACCAATGTATGGATTGCAATAGACAGAGTCCATTTTATGGTCTCATCAAACCATAAAAGGTATTAATTCCAGCATCCTATGGAGAGGCAGGCATCACAAGACCAGAAGGAAAATATGCATGGAGAAAAACAGGGAGAATGAAGACAATGAAAACGTTATGAGACCCAAATGTGTGTTCAGAGGACAATTTAAGATGTTGTGTTGTGAGAGTTGGGGGTAGCGGGGTTCTTTATTGATTGGGTCACGATTCCTCGCAATTTGGTTGTTGTGATACGGGAGGCAGTTCAGAATAAAATCTTTCACTGTTCAGCTGACGCGTCACTGGACCTTGAAGACGATCGCTAACAAATAACCACAACAACACCTTCCCTGCTAAGCCCGCTTTAATCTAACTCTAGTTTGTTCGTCTAGAAAGTCTGGTTCATTTGGGGAGTTATGAATATGCAATTGAACTCTGATGCGGACCAAACATAAAACTCTGGTCTGCCTACAAACATAAGTCTCTGTTTCAATGCAAACAGAGCGCTCTAAAAGCAGGAAGCAGAGTAAAGAATAGTGCATTCTGGGTAAATACAACTGTCCAGCGCTAGATGGTCTTTTTGCCAGAAATGAGAGAAATCCTACAACTTCTAAATTCTGATGCCGCTAGAGTCCTCTAGGTGTCTCTGCAACCTTACCATATTTCTTTGACCTAGCTTGCTGTGTGCTAACAGATACAATAACACCCTGAGCAGGTGGGCTAGGTATAGTAGAAACCTGAGTCTCATTGCTTTATGACGATGATGTGATTCTGCTGACATCTTCGAGTCATGACCTTTGGCATTCACTGGAGCTCTTCACTGTAACAACGGAGCGTCAGGAGTGAGAGTTAGCTCTCTGACGTCTGAAGCCATTGTTCTCAACTGGAAAAAGACGTATTACTCTCTCTTGGACATATTTTTATAATTTTTTATTAAACATCTAATTTACCAGAATGAAATCCCACTGAGATTAAAAACCTGGCCAGGAGGCAGCAACAACTACAACAAAAAAAATGACGAGCTATCAAGAACAGGTACGTCTGTGAATTGGATTTTAGTTTGGATGTAAAGGCACTAAATGAAATAAATTCAGTCCATCTCAAAGTTTCTTGTGGTATGTTACAGGAAACCGGAGCAGAGTGAACAAAAACTCGTTATCCGGGCAACAGTATCCTTCTGGCTCTTTTGAGATCTTCAAGAATGAGCCGGAGTAAGTCAAGTGGCAGAGACTCATCCCCTCTGAGGTTTGTTCATTTCTCACAAATCAAAAGTCACACAAAATGTGTGGATTACAGCTGTCTGAATAACCGATTACCTGATTGAGATAGTAGTTTCAAATGAAAGCAAATGAAAAGTTGTGTAGCCATTCTTGGTCACAGCCACTAGGTGGAGCAAAAGGCCAGAGGAAGAGCCGCCCTGTTGCCACTATGTGGGTGAAGGGGAACAAGATCTGTTGAGGGTTAACCTCAGCTGACCTGCTTCATTTTGTGCTATGCTGAAGCAGACAGGAAGTGATTTTGCTCAGCACACTTTTGAATTGTTAAATAAAGTACATTATGCTCTCACCAGGATATTGTTGGCTAGAGTGCAAGGAAACAGACACTAGCGACAGAAGTCCAAAGGTGAAGAAACCTTGCCACATCTTTAACTTAGCAGCCCAATAAACCTGCAAGAGATCTGTTGATTGATCCAGGTGAAGATGATATTTTATTGTATAATTTCACACTGAGAAATGTGGAAAAAAAAAAATCCAGGATTTGATTTGACTTATTAATAGGGGGAGGGAAAAATCTACATTAGGAAAAAATGCTTTTTACAAAATTACCAGTTTCACTAAAATGTTTTGGTGTTTTTACTTGTGCTTTATATATTTCAATCAATCAATTTCCAGAAACCTCTAGTTAGTGATTCTCTGCTAAAGGTTAAATTGACCTGCAGTTTCTGGCTCACAGAGCAGCCCTCCCCTGAAACTCCCTCCACCCGGCTCCTTCAGACTAGCCAGCAGCAATTAGCAACCACTGTGAATCTCATTATAGGAGCTACTTCTAAGTGCAACGCTGGTAAAAAAACAATAATTAATAGAAGAGCAAAGTTGTTAAGACTTCCTAAAAGCAGAAAGCAGGCATTTTTAAAGAGACAGAAGCCCAATTTCAAGGCGTTAAATTACAAAGTCAAATTTCTTTTACTTCATATTTGATATTTCTAGCATTTTTATAACAACTGAAGGTAACATAGTTACCCGATTGTTCTGTAAAATGGCACTATGTGCCTAGCAGATCCATAACACTGCCCCTTTAAGGCCTTTCAGACATCTGTGAAAGGGTGCTGTGTTCTTGCCTGGTTTCAATCTGAACAAATTTTCAAACTTTCGAAGCAAATTCTCCGCTACCTGAAACAAAATCCAGTATCACTCAGAGATAACGAGAAATTATTACAGTAATTGTTCTAACTCAAAAGCTGCTAATTTACAACGACCATATGAAACCACAGTTCATCTTAGTCCATTTTCTGCACACGCCGTGTTCAACAGGCTCTGGCAGTCTCGTGCAGAGCAGATTGTGGCTCAGTGGTCCCTTAACAACTGCAGAGTCAGCATTCATTCTGAAAGGCTGCAGCCATGAAGTGCGATCTTGCCACCAGTAACCTCAGTCTGGCGCCTGATGACTGGATCAGCTCCTTTCCGCTAACAGAGGCAAAGAGGCAGAGAGCGTGTACTGTAAATACAAGCCGCTCGTCCAGATTGTAGTATGAAATATGGAGTGTTTGTGATAAACTGGGTAATGTTCCTAACCTCTCGTAATCCAATCCGAGCAGACTGACTCCGTTGACAGCCAGGATCCTGTCTCCGGGCTCCAGCTTCTCACACTTGGCGGCGGGAGAGTCTGGCACGACTGCGCGGATAAAGACGCCCTTCACCTTCATGGACGTGTTCTGATCGCGGAACATGATAGCCGGGAGTCAGCGACAACAAGGATTTCACACTTGAAGCTTTTTTTTAACCTGACTGTCAAATGTTTTAGCAGCAACACAGTTTTCAGGCGTACTGCGTGGGCAACTTATGATCAGTCAAGTATGCTAGCTGCAGCAGTAGCAGGATACAATTTTCCTAAAAATGTAGCTTTTTAGCTTTATTTCAGCGCAGGGATTTATTTTTTTTTGTCACTGCCACTAGACAGAAAATATTTACATTTATGTCCCACAATAGCTGGGTTTCCATTAACCTATAAAATTGTGCAACTTGAAATTACAAAACAGATTTGCTTAACGGAAACGCGGCAATTTTGGTAAAACTCAGGTTTTTCGATAATGTGTATCATTTTGCTAGGATGAAGTGGTTTTTCAGCTGCATTGAAATAAATTTTTTGATAAATTTTTTTTATATATTTCGATACATTATCAAAAAATTCCTGCTTTTCAATATATAAAAAAAATACGTTGCAAAAACTCAATATAGTTTTTATATATCATCAAAAAACTCCTGTACTTCAATAATATACATATATTTTTTGCTAGGATTAAGTGGTTTTTCAGATGTACCAAAATAAGAATTTTTACAAAACCACAGTGGAAAAACTTTTTTTCGCATCACACGAGTCACGGGAGCAAGAGCCAAATGTTACTACTACTGGCGGAAACTGCAAAGAAGATGACAGGAAGTGATCGGGGGATGATGGTAAGTTGTTTTTTTAAAAAAAACCAATGTGCAGCTGGCTCCACCGGCGCTCTCACAGCATGACACAGTTCATAAAAAGTTGTTAAAAAAGGTTGTCATTTGTTGAATCCATAATCCCAGGTGTAAGGCACTTGTCGCTTCAACGCCTGAAAAAGACGCAGACGTCTCCTCTGATTGCTGAACTATGATTATATCTCATGTCACTGTTTACATCCATTGCTGCCATTATTTATAAAGGCTCACCGCGCAAACAAGTTATTCACAGGTAATTTTAATTTAATTTCTTATTAAATGGAAACAGAAACTGCAAAATTTTGCTTTTTTTGATATATTTCGATACATTTTTTGATTTTTTTGTTGAAAAAAAATGTCAAACCGATGTTTAAATGCTCCACAGACATGTATAATACAGCTTTGTCTTTTGTTTTTTATTTTAACTTTACTGACCCTCGTGTCCACCAGAGCAAGGCCGAGTCCCGTTTCGCCCCGCTCCAGCTCCAAACTGAAAACCTCGTCGTTGCCGTCCACTTCCTCTTCCCCGGCCTCCTTTCCCTCCTCTTTTAGCTCCACAAGTCTTTTCACGGTGCCGCAGTCCGATTTTAAATGGTCTGCATTCAGCGCGGCCAGGCATTCAGACACTAAGCCACCTGCGGAGAAATTTGAAAGCATGTTCAGTCCTATTTATCAAAACACAGTCAGCGGAAGAGCGTGAATTAAAAAAAGAACGAAAGTGTTACAGGACCTTCGCATTCCACTGTTTCGCCGTTGGGATCCATCAAGGTTCCTGTTTTAGGTTGGATGAGGAGACTGGGAGGGTCCAGAGCGGACCACCGCCCCTCACTGGGTTCTGTCAGCTCCAGATTTGTTAGCTTTTCAGCTACAATATGTGCAACACCGGTGCTGAGCTCATCCCAGTTAAGACATGATGGTGATGGGGGTAGAATCAGGTCATCAGGTGATGAATCACAGGCTTCTAAGCCGACATTTTGAAGGATGTCGTTGACCGCCTGAGCGGTGTCCGTCTGAGCGGCACCAACCTACAGAACAGCTTGGTTTAGTGTAATAATTCAGTAAAGTTTCAGCTCGGCATTAAACACTGGAGATCACAAATTCCTCTAAAATAACTTGAGAAATTTTTTTTTTTTTAGTGTTGGAGTAACTGGTTGGCATTTTTGGTTGTTGTTGTTTTGACATCAGGGCCAATCAGTTTTAAAAGTCCTCAATTGAGTAGATAATGGTTTTCCTGACATTTTGCAAAAACGACAGCTTTATTTCACAAAATGTTTTTTTTTTGGCAGAATGAAGTGGTTTTTCAGCTGTATGAAAATAGATTTTTTCACACATCTTCAATGGAAACACTTTTATTCACGTCACGACTCACACGATCAACAGCCAGATGTTATTACTGGTGAAAACCAGGAAGTGGTCAGAGGATGATGGTTTGTTTTTGTTTTTTCAGACAGTGTGCAAAAAAAAACCCAAAAACATTCTGGTCAAACAGGTGACCAGAATCTAACTTTTCAGGTTGTCCTCATTAACTGCGTTTCCATTACAAATGCAGTGCAAAACTTTGTCAATATTTTGCTAATGTAAAAAAAAACACAAGTTCGCAATTGCGAACATAAGAAAAAGCAATTAAAATCCCATGTGAATAAGTCTGTTCATGCTATAAGGTGGTTGCCACTTTTATCACCAGACACCAAACACCAAATATAAAAGGTGAAAATCAATATTTTGCCACCTGGTGCTTCTTAGCGTCTGTATTGTTCATCCGGAAATCAGACAGCGCGCCGATAAACTCCTTGAGCTTTTGCAGCTGCTCCCTCAGAGCTGGGTCTGCCACTGGCCGTCTGAGCTGGAGCTGGTAGCCTTCGTCTGGAAGCTCCAGCGGATGGTGGGTGTCAAAACTCTCCAGGATATCAGCTGAGTAAAGATAAATTGTATTTAAGGACAATATTTAAGAAACACCCGGATCATTCCATAGTGGACTTTTCACCTGTAGTGTGGGCTGCTGCTCGATCCTGTGCGGATGGAGCCCACGTTTGGGCGCAGGGTGAGGCCGGGCTGTACAAACCCAGCAGGTGGTGCAGCTGGGCCGGACTCAGGGCGGGGTATTCGGAGCGCAAGGACGCCCACGGCGTCTACAGGTGAACGACACGACAAGGACAAAAATGTTTCTACACTTCCGAGGGACCGCCTTAGTCGAGTCCGTTTCATTCTCAGGTCTCCATCATAAAACACAGCTGCTGTGCTCACCTCTTTAGATCTCACCAAGAAGGCAAAGATAACGGCATCCAACATGCCGAATTCAAGTGGGTGACGTCATGGAAAAGTATGGAAATTAGTTACAATACTGGCGAGGTACCAGAGTCTGGAAAACCTTCAAGATCCCGTTGAACTGTTGCCTGAACTACGTTGCAAAAGGAGAAGCTTCCTTTGCTTTCTGTGTTTCAATCGTTATAGCAGTAAAAGGCAAGCAAGACAGTGGCCATTTAATGCAAAACCAACGCTTGACTCAATTAAAAGCTCAAGTAGACACTAAAGCTATGAACTAGGTTCTATTTTTCTTTCAGCTAAAGAGAAAGAACGTCTGCTTCAAATGAAACTAGAGCTAAAACTTTCCCTGCAAACATTTTGTTAAGAGCTCATTGGTTTTGATATTTCCTGCCAAACTTTACCCTATAGCAATCTATAACAACTTCTGTGCCAATAACCGTCCATCAGACGGTCGTTGTTTTAGGACAGTTAAAGTAAATTAAGAGCCTAATCTACAAAAGGTAATTTAATCCCTTTTAACAGGTTCTGTTAAAAGGGATTACCTGCAGTAAATTCTTTCTTGGTGTTGCCAGCAGGTTGATAGCTGACGAGAGAGTGTGGGTGTGCTCCAAGGCCAGTTCTCCAAGTCCAGCCGCGTGGGCCCAGTCCAGAACCAGGTCGAGATTGGCCCGCATTCGCACTCCTCTGGACCACTGGTAGAAGCCTGGTTCTGAGCCTGGGTGCACATGAAGAGAAAACTGGTCAGACATTTTGTTTTATTTTTACCCCTTTTAGAGTCATGAAGGAGTAAGAATACAGATGTACTTTAAGACATAGTTCTGTTTTCTGTATATTGATACTTCTCTATGTGTTGATTTGGGGGTTTTCTATGTTTTGATGTTGGTGTTTCCTGTGTGTTAATGTTGGTGTATTCCATATCCTGATGTTGATGTTTTCTATGTGTTGTCACTAGGGTTCATTTCTCTTGATGTTGTCGTTTTATGTGTTGATGTCAGAAATTAGTGCGTGCCTTTCTGCAGGTACCTCTCTCCATGAGTGAGTTGAAGAGCGATGCATTTATGAAGTAGAAGAGGTAGCCAATGAGCTGAGAGGAAACCTCTGGGTGGACCTGACAGTCTAACAGCAGCCTCCAGCTCTCGTTCAGAACCTCCACCACCTGACTGATCTCCACGGGGACGTGCATCCCGCCGCCACCCAGACCCCGACCACAGTCTCCAGCACTCTCCCTGAAAGGATTGCAGTCCAGGAGACTCGGAAGGACTGTGTACAGGAACTGGTTGGACAGAAAAGGAAATTGACGTGACTCACTTAACCATGCGGCTCTGGAGACTGTTGACAATTCCTGTGGCTCAATTAGAGGCCGGAAAAGTTAACATTGTGTGGTATATGATATGATTGCTGGGAGAAACTAAAACATGTAACCCTCCCGGTCAAATTTCAGACCACCCATATATATATATAACTTAAGCATGGAACGTCTGACACTAAAACATAGCTAATACATGTTTACTTTAGCGCAAGCAGCAGTCCCAGGCATAAAGAAAAAAATGGGACTTCTAAGATTTTCACCTTTTCCTCCAAATGTCTTTCCAGTTCCTCAGTGAGGCTGAACAACCGCAGCTTTGTTCGGCCTAATTGTACGCAGACATCCCCCTTTCCCTAAGATCTCACTCCTATGCCCACAAAGTATCTGAGGTTTGTGCCAGCCGTAGATCCACATTCCTGAATGGTTGAGCATTGCTTTGAATGTGGGCTTCTTGGCATTGTGCTCCAAAGAGGGCTGCTGAGTGAAGAGCACTGAAGGAATCCAGTGCGAGCAGCTCCGTTTACAGTTCCTGTGAGGTTCCCGCGGCGAGGCTGAGCTCAGCATTAACCGGGCCGGGCCGCGCGAAACACAATGGAAACGACAGAGCAATTCAATAAACAATCTTGGAAAGACACACTGGCTTGGAAAATGTCGCTCAGTGCAGACAAGCCAGAGGGGATTTATATTTTCAGCAGCACTGGTTTCGCAGATGACCACATGCACGCATTAGTTTGAAGGCAAATATAAAACGACAACTCAAAGCATTGTCTGGTTACATCTGTATTCGCTGTGACGGACAATTAAACATAGTCTGCCCACTGGTCTGCTTGTAGTGTCTTTTTATTCATCAAAACGTCTCTTCAGCCAAAATACTTGCTCACCAGTGGCGCCTTTTGCGATGCACGCTGATGCAATTTTCCTTGTATTGAAGAAATAACCACAAAATATATCAGAGGAACAGATTCCAAAAACTGTCAAACTTTGTTTTATTTTTTAAAAAAGCATTTGTTATTTGCTCTTTTTGTCAAACTCCAACGTTTTCTGTGACTACACTGAAGAGGTATCAAAATTAAAATGTGTGAAACTGATATAGAAGTAAAATGACACATTCTGGCTTCTGTTAGATATTTAGTTTTTCTTAACATATTTTTGTTTAACAGATATATGCTTCTATCTTGTATGTGTCTCGATATTGTTGCTGTTACTAGCAAACACTGGCAGACCATGAATACTTCTGATTTTTTTTTTTTATATTTAAAGTTCATAAGAGCTAAAATTTGTTTCTTAGCCAAGGTGTAAAAAACGTTTTTAAAGTATTTTCAATTTCACTAAAACGGTTCCAACTGTTGCTGGTAATAATGTTTTTAAAACTAACCCTTAATAATCTTAATTAATAAGATTTGTTGTCAAAACAGAATAATACAGAAAAAAATTTATTTAGTTTTAGTTGAATGTGTTAAAATAAAATCACTCAAAATATTCCGTTTTGACATGACTTAAAAGAAATTTGGCTTTGAAGTTGAAATTGGGACTCTGTCTCTTTAACAAATTCTTGCTATTTCTGAGACCTGCTAGTTCTCCTCTACCAACCTTTTAACAACGTTTTTATGAGTGTTGCACTGAGAAGTAGCTTGTATGATGAGCTCAGCAGATGCACAGTTTCACTAGGTGTCTGCTAATTGCTGATGGCTAGTCTGCAGGAGCTGAGTGAGAAGTCTCAGTGGAGCACTGATCTGTGAGGCAGAAGCCTGGACACTGCAGCTCTGAGGAGAAGCTGCACCTCAAAGGCGGTGCTAGGTCCGCCTGGGTGTTTTTAACAGCTGAATGGTTGCCATGGGAGATTAAAAGATTTCTCAAACATGCATAAAAAAGTCAAAGCAACACTTCAGATATGTTTTTGATGACAGAATAAGATCATAACATGACGTAAAGCTCAAAAAAGTCAATTTTTTTCCCACCAGGGGGTCTTTTTGTGGGCTCTAGTGTCCCTTATATGACAGTAGGCTGACAGAAAAGGGGGAGGGAGAGGGGGGAAGACATGCCGGGTCCGGAAATCGAACCTGCAACGGCCGCGTCGAGGACTCAAGGCCTCCAAATGTGGGTCACGCTATTCTCTACGCCAGGGGTTTTCAAAGTATGAAAGGGTGAGCCCCCCTTCAAGGAGCTTAATGCCTGCTGCGCCTCCCCGTGGAGGGGGAGAGGTGGAGTTCAAAAAACTCCACCTTCAGCCCTGCTCTGGCCAAAACCAGTGATGTCATAGTTACTTTGAAAAAGTAACTTTAATCGGACTACTGATTACTCCTTGAAAAAGTAACTTAGTTATATTACTGACTACTTGACTTGGAAAGTAACTAAGTTACTTTCCAAGTCAAGTAGTAACTAACTGCAGGAAAGTAACTAACTGCAGGATTAAGTAACTTTTTAGTTACTTTCAGCAGCTGCTAACAACAACGCTCTGCCTCCTGTGAAAATCACATTGAGCTTTGCCAATATGTAATTGTAAGTTATTTTATAATGGTAACATCAACAATGTGTCTCCACTGATAAGGTTGAACTGAAGAGGAGATTGTACAAAAAATAAAAAACATGAGTAATTTGTGTGGTCCACTGTTGTCTGGAAAACTCTAAGAAGGATTTTAAAGCCCCCCTCCCCCCAGCCTCCAGATTCTGCGTTACGCCCCTGAGTTTGATGTCGCAGCGCACAGAGCTCCTCCTGCAGCTCCACAGCTCCGATGGCTGCGACACTTACCGTAATATTAATAATTATAACGGTGCTAACTTGCCATTATAACTATTGCCAACTACGGACACGTTTATTCGTGGCTGTTTTCACGTTTATTGCGCTGTTCATATTGGTCTCGATGTTTGCAGTTTTCTGGAGCGCAACGCGAAGCTCGATGTCATTGAGAGGTAATAAATTAAGTTGACATTAACAAAGACACAGCGGGACGGATCATCCGGGAAATGATGAACAGGGAGAGACGGAGTAAAACTACCTTAATGACGGACAAATTCTGGGATTTATTGTGAGTCTCTGCTTATTTCCAAGCCCAAATGAGCAACTTCACGTTCAAAAACGAGCCCAAAAAGGCGCAACCCGCCGCTCATTAAATCTGCAAGCGACTTTAAAAAAATGAAGCCCAAAGCCGCTTATAATAATCGGACTTGTCGACAGAAACTCAAAATAGTTCCAGTTTTTCCACCAACAAAACGCGCATCTCCCTCCATTGTTTACATTTCTGTCGCATAGAGACGTCGGTCACTCGACAAGACACGTAGAGGAAATACGATTAAATAACAAAAGAAGATAGTAACGCACAGTAACGCAAAAATGATTTTGATAAGTAACTGTAGTCTGACTACTGGATTTGAAATAGCAACGCGTTAGATTACTCATTACTGAAAAAAGTGGTCCGACGTCAGTAACGTTACTGACATCACTGGCCAAAACATCCTCTAAGGGGGGAAACATTTCCACTGATCCCCGCTCCACACGCGCACCCCACAGTACCAACTTTTTCCTAAATCCACAGAGTTGATCGTGAGCGTAAAAGACGTTTCTCTCACATCAGTAGACAGCAAGCAGATAGCTTTTCCGGTTTATTTTTTCCCTCGCACCGCGCCTCCCCTAAAGTGCTCTGGCGCCCCCCCGGGGAGGCGCGCCTCACACTTTGAAAACCGCCGCTCTACGCCACCACAGCACGCCCCCAAAAAAAGTCAATTTAACATGATACTGCCCCTTTAAAAATGTTGAAAACCATGTATCATTAACCTTCCATTAGGAACGTCTTGTAAAAAAATCCCAATTAAAATGTATTGATGTTTCTGTGGTTCTAACTCAACAAAGTCAAAAGTTTAATGTAAGTGAATACTTACAAGTCACTGTAACGGATTTTCTTTTAAATGTGCATTTTTACTAGCCTTACATTTAGATTATTGATGGTTGAACTGACAAAAGCACATCTGGAAACCATTTGGTTCATCAAGCTGACTTCCTGAGAGAAAACAGCGGCGTGTACAGTATGGATGTAAGAGCAGGTAGTTAGATAACCACAGCCGCTGCTCTCAGCAAATATGTGCTGAGTCAAACTTACAGGACTGCGTTTATCGAAGAATTCCTATAGCTTTCTCTCCGAAGACGCAGCATTCTCACCGTCTCCCCAACATTACATAGGAGGCTCGTAACCTGATGCATCAGGCACAGATCTGAGTTCCAGCTGGCACAACATGTGAGACCTTGACTCGGCTGCTGCTAACATTATGGCAAACCGCTAATGCTGTCTTTGATTTGGCTTCAGTCTCATCACCCACGGCTCTTCAAATGCCGAGTCTGGTGCGACCAGGACCTTGGAAGCGGTGTAATTTAGGACGGGCCCCAATCGATTGGACTCCGATTTGCCATGGGGGACCAGCAAACGAGCATTTGTAAAGGTCATTGTTTGAACTTAAACAGGCCAGTCTCTTCAACAGTATTTTTTTGGACGGCATTTTCACCCACGCCTACGCAGCTCCACTGGAAACTTGTCTGAAACTTTCCTGGGCACGCTTCCATGGGTGTGGTACTGCTTCAGTGTAAAAGGGCAGAACTGGATCCTGTTGGCTTCACATGCTCTTTTCTCTAAAGGCAAGCTGACAGTTTGCCTCTGGAAATATTGTCCATGATCAGTACAGGAAACTGAAATTCTTCCAATCTGGCACACCTGTCACCTAGCTTAGCCTGCCACGCGCTAAGCCTGGGAAAACGGCTAGCCTTTTGATAAATGTCTTTGGCTTTTTACCACCAGCAGGATTGTTTTTATAGCAGATAGCTTCATTTCATCCAGTAGGTGAGGGCTGGCCGCAGTTTCTGATTTATTAGGCAAATTTATTATTTCCTATAACCATGAAAGCATGTGCTGCTGAGCCTAAACCGCAGTTTGTCTCAGACATCCCATCTTGGTTGGGTAAAAAAAAAATTTGGACATTGAAAGAGAATTTGGGTGGAAAACAACATTAATTTCAAAAGCTTAAAAGCTGTGATCTACACTTGCAACCCCAAACACAGCATCCTCTTTGAAAATGGCAGGGTTGACGTCCAGTCGATTCAGATTAGCACCAAGGCTAGCTAGCTAGCTAGCTTCTTCAGAACAGCAGCGCCATCTCGTACTTTTGGTTAGTGGGTAATACAGCAGTTTTCAATAGTTTTCTGAACTGTTGCCTTCATGTCATCTTTTCTATTAAGGTAAACTGACAGTTTGCGTTTATAAATATTATCTATGATCTGTACAAGAAACTGAAATCCCACTATGGAGGCTTACCTTTCACCTAGCTTAGCCTCGGAGGCGCTAAACCTGGGGAAACCGGCTAACCTGGCTGTCTTTATGTCTTTGGCTTTTACAACCAGCAGGATTGTTTTTTTAGGTGAGAGCTTAATTTTATCCAGCAGGTGAGGGTTGACCAGAGTTTCTGATTTAGTAGGCAAATTTATTATTTCCTACAACCACAAAAGCAAGCAGTGCTGAGCCTAAACCGCGGGCTTGCAAGCGTCTCGTCTCGGTTTGGTAAAATGTTTTTTGGGTCAGTGTCAGAAAGTTTGGTGGGAAACAGCACAAATTGTTTCTTAAATTCTTGTTAAAAATGGCAGGGTTGCATTCCCATCGGTTAAGATTAGGACTAAGGCTATCTTATAGTATTTAGCATGCTGCCAAAAAAAAAAGAGAAAATCAGTTTCTTTTGTCATCTGACCATATAATTTTTCTCCACATGTTTGCTCTAATGCCTACATATGGCAAACTGCAAACAGGATGTTTTTAAGGTTTTCTGTCAGTAAACGCCCCATCATCTTACACCTAAAGTACAGACTTATGGAGTGCAGAACTGATAGGTGTTTCAAATTTCAAAATTTGGGTTTTAAAGTCAATTTACTAGACCAGAAAAACTCTATACCAGATTACTTCATGTAATTTCCACTCAAGCTTTCCATTTTAGCTTTCCAATTCTTTTTCAGTGAGTCAGCTTCAAGTGAAAGAATGTGCTGTGAAATAGTTCATGCAGTATGAATGGCATCCATTCTCCAACATACACAAGCACAAACACACACACAAAGGCTTTTGGTGTGCTTCCTATCTGCTCTGCCACAATGCACCCAGTGTAGCTTTACAGTACAGTCGCCCAGGACGTTAAAAGGCTGTACAAGTAACTCACCAAAACCCTTTATTCTCGACACATGTCTGATTATATTAATGTCTCTGGGAGCACATTTTAAAAATGAGTGATAAAACAGGATGGAGCAGCCAGAATCTACAGTAGCACTGAATTAAGAAATGATTGTGAAGTCAGCTGTTACCTTAGTGATGTAGTAGACACACTGCTGAAAGGCCAGCAAGATGACTTCCTCCAGGACGGCCATCGTCTCCTCGCTGGCTGAACGAATGCAGGACAGGCGAAGCGCCAACATCGCTGAAAAATCACGTTGGCGAGAATTTCCTTACTTGAGTTTAACATACGAAACATTAGCTAACAGCGTCAGCAATGCCACCGACCTAAGTTCTCAGCTTCTTTGCCTTCAGCATCTTCCCAGTCTCCGTCCTCCCTCCGCCCCTTCTCCTTACGGTTTCTCCACTCCAGAATAAGAGGCAGCTGATGTTGAATGAACTGCAGCAGCTCCAGGGTGTTGGCCATCCACACCACCAGGGGGCACAAACCCAAAATTACATCTTGTAGGCTGCGTACTTCGTGGTCTTTCGGGTTTGAACCCTCACTGCAAGACAAAAACGAAACATCTGAAGTGTCCTTGATGAAATGGCAGGACGACGGGATACTTGAAGTAAAAAGGTAGAGCTTACTCTTCAGGGTAACCAGCAGCTAGCTTCGTAGTGCAATCCTGCATGAGGCGAAGAGATAATCTGCAGTCAGTGCTTTTATGTCATGGTGCATTTTACTCAGATTTATTTCCTCCACTGAAAGCAGTAACCGATAAAACAACTTTAAAATAGTGTGTCACAAAGTTATTCTAATGTCTTGAGCTTCTCTACCAATCCATGATCTCAAAACAGAAAAGAACGGCACAACTGCAAAGTTACTGAGAAGTGGTTGTCCCCAAAATTGAAAGGGTTAACAAGCAGAACATCAGTTAGAGATCCACATCATGACTTTAGGGAAACTATACTGACAAAAAGTATACTGACAGAACAGGTTTTATTTGTGTTTCCCCATAAATCTAGCCTTTACAGAAAAGTGACAAGAAAAAAGCCATAACAAATCCTGTTTGCAGTTTCTCTAAAGTCATGATGTGGACACAGCGAACGTGTGGTGGTGCTTGGCTTTGACCAGCGTACCTGGTGAAAAAAAAAAACTTGAAATCAAAATTAAAATTATTAAAAGTCAAAATGACAAGAAAAAAAGTTGAAATGTTGAGAAAAAGTCTAAATAAAGAGAAAGGTCAAAAAGATGAGGAAAAAGTTATTGAGATGATAAAAAAGTCAAAATGACAAAAAAAGCCAGAATAATTTGGAAAAGAGTCAAAATGATGAGAAAAAAGCTGAAAGGAAAAAAGTTAAAATTACAAAAAAGTTAAAATAAAGAGGAAAAAGTAAAAAAAAATAAAAATAAAACCAGTGCAACATGTATGCATCAAATCTGCATTATCTATATTCAGCTTCTCACCCAGATGTGCATCATGTCAACCTCATGTGACCTGCCCTCTGTGGGACGCGTCCTTAAGGATTTCGGCCAAGAGTAATCCAGCAAGTAGGACCTCAAGAGTTGGCCGAATGATTCACAGTGAGACGATAATGACTGAGAAACAAGCTGCAGAGCTGCAACTGCAGTTTTTCTGCTGTGTTTGCAATGATCACATCACCGAGACACAGCATGTTTGATGAAGAAGAGATTGTTTAAAACCAGACGGAGCTTTTTTTTCTCTACAATCCGCCTCTTGGCAAAGATCCTCATAACTTTGCCAAACAAGAATGTAGGCACTGTAGCTGTAGTCTGTGTGAAAATGTTGGGGAAAACCAACGCACATAAAAAACAGTCAGCTTCACAAAGTTTATATGGCAGTAACAGCCAACCCAAACACGGTCTGAAATTTAACGCGTCTCACTTGGTTTCCAACCTCTTTAACCACAAACTCACCCACGTGGCACTCTGGACTTCACTCGCGCTCAGCAGCAGGAGCCTCCGTAGGTCTGAAGTGTGGAGGTAAGCTGCGGCGTACTGGAGACACAGGCTCAGCAGAAAGGAGACAGTCAGTGGGGCTCCGTCAGTGATGCTGCTGCTACAATCCATAGCAAAGATCTCCTTGACAACGCGATCTTCGTCCTCAACCCGATAGCTCAAAGTCAGGATGTGGCCTCTGGGCGACGTTAAAAAAGGAGGGCCTTTGTTGGGAGACCGCTTGCAGGCAGAACCTCGGATGTCCGTGCAGCTCGGGATGCAGTTGATGCAGTGGATCACTGCTGTACTGTGGATGGTTGACGCCGCAGGAGGGCTGAGACACATTATCCACGGAGCAGCAGACAACATTGGTTCAGAAGAGGCATCGCTTTCTTCCTGTAGCTGAGAAACAGAAAAGAAGTATGACGTCTCCTGAGTTGTTCTTCTTTTAGTTCTGTGGCAAACTACTGAATTCTTTGTCAAAGACCGTCTCACCTTGTTCACTGAAGCTAGGGGATCCCTGAAAAGAAACAGGTAATGCTTTCCCAGTCCGATGACGTCACCAGAACTCAGCCGCACGTCGTCTTTCACGGCTTCGCCGTTCCTCGAGATAGCGGCGTCTTTGCAAGGGGAGAGCGTGATGGGGCTGCCAACGCCGTGGCGGTGGAGGGAGCAGTGGCTCGGAAGGATGTCATCAGCAAAGAGGAGGACGTCAACACTCGGCTTGTCTTCGTAATCACTGCGTCGGCCGATGAGAATGTGTGGTGCAGCTAGCAAGTAGATGATAAAGTCCTGAGAGGAGAGATTAACGGTCAGTTACAGAAGTTGTTTATTTGTATAAAGCATCTCTGAAGTATCACTTCTGAACATGGGGCTCTTATAAGTGTTTCCTTAGAGATTCCAATAATAGGAACCAAACACCTAATCTTGCTCCTCAATTGGACATTTATGGCCTTTTTGGGGGAGGTAAAACAACCTAAAATGTGTTTGTCACAACTAAACAGACCCACACTTCTAAGTTTATGTACTTAGTATTGCCAGGATTTTAATTTGTGGCTAAAGATAAAATCGGATTCGCAATAAAATTCAAGTCATCCCCTACTGAGAAAGATTTACAAAAGAACCTAGACTCAAAGTGGGTCCTGGAGGGCCGGCATCCTGCTTGTTTTAGTTCTCTCCCTGGTTTAACGCACCTGGGTCAAATGATGGTTAGTTAGGAGCCGTCATTCTAATGACTGATGGCTTCTAATCACTCGTTAGAATGATTAGACCGAAGAAGAACACTGACATGCTGAAAAGGTTGTTGGTACTACCAGGGAGAGAACTAAAACGTGCAGGATGCCGGCCCTTGAGGACCGACTTTGGACACCCCTGACCCAGAACAACGTCTAAATCTCTGCAGGTCTCACTGGCCTCAGTTAAGGTCGGAGTTCACAACTCAACCAAGGAGCTGTGTTATGGTCGTGGGCTGATTTGCTGCTTCAGGACTTGCACAGCTTGTGACTGATTGGTTGATCCAGAAAATCCCGAATCGTTAGCATCCAGCTATCAATTTGTGACTTTAAGTTCTAGCCAACCTGGGATATGCATCGGGACAATGATCCAAAGGACATCAGCAAGCTCATTTATAAATGGTAGAAAAAAATATTTTGGAGTGACCTAATCAAAGTTTGTCCTTGTGTCAGCTATGATGTAACCAAATTAAAACAATCCAATTGCAAAGAAGAGCATGAAAGTTTGACGTGGATTAGGATTGATTTATAACTGAGAAATGGCTCTTCACCATCAAAGCTAAACTGGAAAACGTGTTTCAACCTTGAATAGTTCTTATAAATCAAACTCCAAACTGCTTTTAACGTAGAATGTGTACTTACAGCAAGTGAGCGCTAATCATAATGATTATAATGAGATAATTGTGTCACTCCTTGTGATCCTTTCAGATTAAACCAGCTGAGCTGAAACTGGCAAACCACCAACTGCATAATCGCGTTCCTCAGGAGTAGCTTACCTTACTGGGCCTTCTGGGAAACTGACAGAATTAAAATCTCCTTATTCTAGTTGATACATAACTAGAGTGTGTGAGTTAGTGTGTCGGTCTTTGTACGTAGTTTTGTGTAGAGCTGTACTTATCCACATTCAGAGAAGCCCTGGTAACCAGACAGGAAGCAGTGTCACGATCGTCTCTTTCTGTTTCCTGATCCGTGTTCTGACTCCCAATTCTTTTGCTGACCTCTGCACAGCTGTTGGCTCTGTCACTGTCGCTTCACTCAACCAGCATAATTCTTTTCGTGTTTCTCTGATATAAATGCTTCTGTATCTAGCAAGGTTCACAAAAGTTGCTTTCCTGCAGTCAGTAAGCTGAAGTAGCAGACTTCAACTAAAAAGTACTGATAACCAGTGACTGGTTTTGCTTTGCGTAAATGAGTTTGTATTTATTTCAGTTAATGACAATGTTTTCCTCAATATTTTCGTTAGTTTCAGGTAACTGTAATGGCCTTGGTGTGACAGCCACACACCTTCTCCCTCCCACATTGCTGAGCTGTGATTGGCCACGTACCTGCGTGATGCTCCAGCCCTGCAGCAGCAGCAGATACGGGCAGTCGTGTGGAGGATGAATGGAGTACTGTGTGGTGTTATCGTCGCTGCTCTCCGTCTCCTCCCTCTCTGACTCCTCTCCCTCACGCTCGCCCCTCGGCCTCGGCGGACAGAGGTTCTCTGTCTTAGACGCCGTCCCGCCGTCCCCCTCGAAGAGCGTCTCCGCGCTGTGAATGTCAGTCGGTCGGGGGCTGTTTTCCAGGGACTCCTGGCTGTGGACCGAAGAGCGGCCGAGGCTCTTGCAAAGACCCTTGGCCCCGCCGCTTTCGTCCCCGCTGTCCAAGAGATCCATCTCACTTTTGCTCCTCCAGAGCTTCTGACTGCGACCCAGAGTCCTCTCCACAAGGGTGGAGGTGACCCTGGATCGGCTCTTCTGCAGCTTCCGGGCCTGGGCGTTGATACCTAATGTGGGCGGAAGTAAATCATACTGAACCTGATCCTTTGGAGCCACATAAAGACAGTTACAAAGTCAGCCTTCTATCACCTGAAGAACATTTTAAGGACTAAAAAACTAATAATGAAGGAAGATATAGAGAAACTCATCCATGCATTTATATTTTGTCAAATTGATTACTGCAAATGTGTCTTTACAGGTCTGCCTAAAAAAATCAGACAGCTGCAGCTGATTCAGAATGATGCTGCTGGCGGGAAGATAGAGAACATCACACCAGTCCTGAAGTCCCTACACTGGCTCATTGGAGCTCAGAGAATAGACTTTAAAATACTGTTGCTAGTTTATGAATCACCGAACAGCTTGGCATCACAATACATTAAAAATCTGCTGTTGTTGTATCAAAAATCTGGAACAAATTTACAGAAAACTGCAAAACAGACGAAACACAGAGCTCCTTTAAATCAAAACGAAAATCCCACCTGTTTAGGGTTCATTTGAAACATAATTAATGGAATATCGACCAACATATTTGAATTGTAGTGATGATTTTGACAAATGACACTCAAAGAAATTTGCCGTTTTCTCAATCGGTGACTGATATTTTGTTGTGCGTGTTTTTATGATGTAAAGCACTTCAAACTGTAATGTGCTGTAGAAATAAACCTGATTGGCTGAATGAAAATGATGAGCGAATTGGACCACATCGTGAGGCCGTGGAGGCGAAAGGTCGATGGTATGCGATGACAGAGCAACGCCCTTGTTTTCCTGGGGCAAGGTGAGGGGTGTTGCTGCCAGAGTCAACAAGAAGAAGCCCCACTCAGGAAGCAGACCTCAGTGGAAACAGAGGCAGCGCTCATGGAAATTAAAGAAAAAGCTAAAAAAAAGAAAAGCTCAGCTCCGCAGCAGGGAACCACAACCCTAACCCCAACCAATCCACACGCGGACACTGATGGAGAGCCATATCACATGCGTGCGCTGTTCATAAAAGCAAAACACAAAGCCGGACACACACTTCGATGTGAACACAGCTGTGTAAATCGTACCCAGGAGCCTCTGCTAGAAGTGACTGACACAAAAACATCAGTAAATCAACCCAGCACCTTTACGGTACCATCTGTGGAAACTTCCGGGTGTTTTTCAGTCATGCCACACAATCCGTACTTATCTGTGGACCCAGTGTTTATGCAATGTTTTTATTTGGGTTTTTTTGTTTCTAACAAAAGGAGGAGGAGTGTAGCGTGTAAAGAATTACACAGAGAGGGCATGACGCTTGGGGCAAAAAATAAAAACGGCCATTAAATCGCCGTGCGTCTGCAAAACCCATTAGGCTGTTACTAAAAATTTATTGTCATGAAAGAATCAAATCCAGCCATGAGTCTTAAATTCAAAAGAATGAAAACAAGACTGCGAGCCTTTGGCCGGTTTTCTCAGGAAAACCCGAACGCTTCGCTGTGAGAACCGACTTCGAAGCCGGCAGAGCTTCATTCATGTCGCCTGGTGGAGTCAGGATGCGGCGAAGCAATCGCCCCAAAAGGACCTGGAGTGATTACCAGCAGTGACGGTGTCCCTCTCCTTCGACGTCATCTCCTCTATCGAACTTTTCCGCTGGATTTCGAAACGTCTCGCCAAGCCCTCTCTGGGTTTCCACAGCGACTGTAGGAGGAGAGGTTTCTCGTGGTCGCCCACGACCCTGAATCCCTCCGTCTTCCACTGGTGGCTGTCGATGGAGCCGATGGCGTCGCACAGGACGTAGGACTCGGACTCCTCCTTCCTCAGGCCGTACCTGCATCAGACGGACGCGTTTAAAATCGCTACACTCCTCCTCACAAGACGCGAAAATGAAAAATATCTTCACAGGATTTAAACAGATGTTTCCTATCTTAGGCTCTCTGTCTGATCCTGAGATCAGACAGAGAGCAACCTGAATAAATCTGAAGTGCAGATTTTATTTTCTTTGTTACTTTCATAATCTTGTCCAGCTCAATTTTTTTGTATATTCTGATAAAAGAAATAAGAGTCAGAAAATATTACCACTCTTTTTCTTCTTCATGATTTACTAATTTGTCATTGTTGTTTCCCACCACACTTTTTCCTTCCACTCAACTTTAAAAATGTTGTTTTTTGTTGTTTTTTTTTACAATATTCTAACTTTTTGAGATTCATCAATATTATAATAAAGGTTGGAAATATATTACTGTATGTGTAATAAATCGATGTAATGCAAGTTTTACTTGAAATCAGAGGTAAAAAATCCGATATTAATATCTGTATCGGTCCTGATATTGAAAACATTGTAGATTGGGTATCGGTGACAATGTGCCTGATCCAACCTACATTAGAAAGCAAAAAAAAAGGAAACTGGAGTTTCACAGGAACAGCACTTTCCGTCCTGTCCACTCATGTAAACTACTATTACTAGATACCAGTATCACCAGCATCAGAAAAGTACAAATCAGGGTTTTTTTTTAATGATTGTGTTTCTGTGTTTCATCTGCTGATACCTGTTGTTGGTCTGTGATTTTATCTGTTGCACCTCCTTGCTTTTTTTATGACCACTGCTTATTTTTGTGCACCGCTTGCAAATCTGTATTTATCCTAATAATAAAAGCATTTTTTTTGTTTGTTTTTACAACAACATTTCCAGTGAAACAGAGACTGTTGAACTTTCCTATCGCTCCACTGATGGAAAAAGAGAGCAGCCGAAATGTGAGCTGTTAAATGTTACGCAGATCAAATTGGAGAGCCGCTTTTATGAACTTTTTCTGTAGTTTTTTCCCCCTACACAAATAATAACTGGAACCACACAGACACACTGTATAAGAAGTACCAACCAGCCAAGTCAAAACAGAGATAAAACATGCTAGCATTAGCCTAGCATTTTTTAAAAAGTAGTCGATTTTAAGCCAGACTTTACTTGCTTTGTGTTAACTAAGTCCTAAATGTTCCTGCCACAGAACCAGCCTTTCTCTTTGGTACTGGGTCGTTCATCCGTCTCGTCTTTAGAGACTGAACCCGGCCGCCATTAATCATCCTGTTGTGCGTCTGAATGAAACCTAAGAATGACAGACAGAGGCGGCTTCAGAGTCTGGGCCATCGCTGGCTGTGTTTCACACAAGTCTGTGGTTTGGACTGGACCGTTCAGAACTCCACTTCTTTGTGCACACCCACATACACACACACCCACACTGCCTGCTGTGTGCTTCGATTATTATAAACAGAAGAATCTGGTTAGGCGGACCTTAGCCTTAATTCACTAGAACAAGCTGACCTTTACGCAGCCTTAAAATTATGAGACTTTGCTTCTTCTTCTTTTTTTCCCCGTATTGCTTAAGCTAAATTTAAGCTCCTTCTTAAATAAATAGGTGTGCGTTTTTTTTTGTTGTTTTTTTGCCAAGTTTACTCATATTCATTTGGTAAGTACACATGGATGCAAATTTAATCTTCATTTTAGCCTTTTAATGATGCATTTAACCTAGTATTTTTCCAGGTTGAATAATACGAACTCAATTAATGAAAACGTTTTTTTTCTTCTCTACACAGGCTAAAATACAGTAAATGTAATTTGTCTTTGTTAGAACAGCCATCTGTGTCCAGGTTTCAACTATACAGCTGTTTAGAAGAATTAAGATGAGATCTTCCATTTTCACACCAGAACCACTTTCTGCACTGATTCTTTTACGCACAGTTTAATGAATCCTTGAATCTCTTGTGGCAACTATAAATAATCTATTTACTATTGAGGGGTGCCCAAACGCTTGGTCTCCAGCGATTAGCAGACACCTGCCAGTCAGCTGAGCTTATCATACGACCTACTGCTCTGTGACAAAAAAACGTTTGTAAACAGCATTGTTGTATCGACTTCCTGAAGGCAGAGTTTCAAAAAGAGCAGGAGCTTCTTAAAGAAACAGGGGCCCAATTTTAAGGCGTCAAGTCAAATTTCTTTTAAATTATATTTGATATATGCAGCACTTTTTATAACAACTGAAGGTGAAATCGTTGATTGGTAATGATATAAAATGTCACCATGTGCCTCAAAAATGCATGACGTTGTCACTTTAAATAAACTCTATCTCCAATGAAAGGAAAATTAAAGGTGTGTGGTTTAAAGATCAAAACGAACGTCCGTGTAAATTTCTAAGCAGTTCTGTTGAGTAAATTCAAAACTTATCTGAAAATGCTGAAAAAAAAGAAAAACATCCCTGAAATGACATCATGTTTTCCCAACCAAAGGTTATTATTATAACCTGAAACAAGTGGCAATAACAGAAACTGAAATAAATAAAAATGATCATTAATGGGGGAAAAACTATAACTAACTGTCAGCTGTCTGCAAACTACGCCGCTCCATGCTCCTCTTGGCGACACTTACTGCAAAATGATGGCGGCAAAAGTTCGGACAAAACACCAGAGTTAGTTGATTGTTCAACAATAACTGAATACATTTTTTAATGGCATCTTCTGCTGAGTATTTATTACCCAATCAATGTATACATAATCACAATACATTACTTTAACCTGTTCGAATTCTGCACCTACAAAATATGAAAAAACTCAAACTTCTTCTGCAACATCTTCCAAAAACAAAGCTAAAACTAACAGTATTTAACTAATAATAACTAATGAAAAACTGGCAAACACACTCTAAGAACTAATTAAAACAAACTGGATCAGTCACAACGAGAAAAAAAAAAACTAAAGCATAATGAGAAACCCAAAACTACTACAGCCGTGTTCAACCAGACCAGTAGAAGGTGATGTTTGCCCACAATCAGACCAACAGAACGGCTTACTGCTGAACGCAGATCATATGATTGAGGAGGAATTCCTGCTCTCACTTTTATGTTCTTACAGCAGTTCATTTTTCTGAGTGCATATGGGGTTCACGTGGAGGGGATCGTAACTCACCCCGAGCAGAAACACAAGACCACCCTCCCGCATATGGCGACCCATGTTCTCACCGATCCAGGGCCTCCTTGACGAGCTCCCCGGCGCTAGAGTGTGTGGTGGCCAGGACGCTCTTGTAGTGAGCCCCTTCACAGATCTCATTCCCAAAGATCTTGAGGATCCCTGGGGCCGTGATCTGATTGGACAGCTCGGACGGGTCGTCCTCCGGCAGGACTTCCGCGGAGAACACTGTGGATGCGAGGCAACACGGGGAAAAGGATATTTACCACTGGGTCTGAGATGTGGTTTAAAAGAAAAAAAAAAAGACCACTTGGTTATTTACAAGCGCTGAGGTCATGTTTGCTTGTATGCGGTGGGTATGCAACAAAACCAGAGCGTGTAGAAAGAGGAGATGATGTAAGACATGCAAAGTATTCCAGTTTTACAAAGTTTAGATGGATGGTTTTGTTTGGGTAAAGTAGAAGATTGAGATGTTCTGATCTCGGTTCCCTTTTCACATTTTTTTTTTTTTGGATGTTACCAAAACAATTGTGTTTAATCCCTGTGTATCAGTTTCTGCCATTACGAAATAGTTCAAACTCAGTCAGGCTGAAGGACGAGTGGTTCT
Source organism: Gambusia affinis (assembly GCF_019740435.1). Lineage (NCBI taxonomy): Eukaryota > Metazoa > Chordata > Actinopteri > Cyprinodontiformes > Poeciliidae > Gambusia > Gambusia affinis. The sequence goes on along the minus strand of NC_057887.1, from coordinate 6,164,011 downwards.
GAATATCAATTTTTAAGTCTTGCCCAGATGCTCTTTTAGATTTAGGTCCAGGTTTTGACTGGGCCACTCTAACATATACTATTAAGGGTGAGCATTGTTTATCATTTATCGTCATACATTTCTTATGATAAGAATTGTTGTCACATTAAATTCAAATTAAAGATGTTTAAACTATTTTGTTATTTTCCCCTGCTGTTTAATTTATTAAATATAGCTAGCTAGCTGTAGAGCCCAACAGAATTGGAAAACTTTTGTCAAATAAAATTAACTAAACATGATATACCTCTTTAAGTTTTGTATCTACAATGAATAACATCAATTTTCTACAAAACAAAAAAAAAATCTAACATTTTTGCGATTATTATCATTATTATTTGACTCGTGACTATTTTTGATTCGACGATTTTGGCTCACGAGACAAAACGATTAGACAGTTGGTAATTTAAGGGAATTGGGGGGAAAAGATGGCTAAATACACGCGCACTCTATATATTCCTCTCTTTGTTCATCTAAAATTAAAGCCTGTTGTTGTTATGAATACGAACAAGTTCAAAACCTATGAATACATCACGAATATCTTCCACAGTGGAAATATCGGCATCAGAATCTCAGGGAGAAAACAAAACCAGAGTGACCTACTGCTGCCCTTCCTGACTTGGACGGACCGTGACGACCGGAGTCCCGCCGACAGCGCCATGGAGCCCGAGGTAGACACCGGGTTGCGGTGGAAGACGCCGGAGAGTCGGTTGGTTTGGCGACGGATGCGACTCTTGCTAGGCTGCCTGACGGCCACTCCCTCTGCCGACCTGCAGGTGGAAGAACTGCCGGTGGATACTCCCGACCTGGAGGACGGAGCGGCAAGAGAGGGAACTGATAGAAGACGGAGGAGCGGCAAGAGTTCAACAACTTAAGCAGAAAAAACTTTTAAAAAATAAAGAGAAGAACTTTGATAAAATGTCTCGTACGTTTAATAAAATATCTCGTAAGTTTCATGCTGAAAGAGACCCGGTCTCTTTCAGCATGTCTGCCCTCAGCTCTCTCTATGCACAACTGAAACAATGAAGTGTTGTTCGGACCTTACCAAGACTCTAAGCTTCTTATAGTTCAAAGGTTCTCTGCAGTTGCCCCACAGTTCCCCCAGACTTCTATTCTCCCACTGGAAAGCCTCTGGTTTGAGACTTTAGTGAGTGATGGCATGTGGGTATAAGGTGTAAAGGTGACCTAGCTAGCATGTAAAGCCTAGGATAGCTAAATAAAACATACTTTTTTATTCATTCTTAGATAGTGAGACTTTGGGCATTTCTGCATATTTTGAGTTCCTTTCACAATTAGATGTTTTAGGGCCTCTTGTCACTTCAAATCCAGATAAGATGCTGCTGCCCATTGCATACAGTTGTAACAACATGCTGACCAAACGTGCTGGATGGCTCCACTTGAGTTGTCAGTTTCAGTGTCTTTAAAAGAACATTGTAAAAGAAATGTTGTAAAAGTAAAAGAAACGTAAATGTTTTAAGTCCGATATGCATCGGATATTGGATATCTGCATCCGATATCCGATGCAGATATCCTCCAATATCTGCATCAGTTTTGGAAGTGAAAAAAGTGGATTGGTGCATCCGACTGACCCAGATGAGGAATAATAGTCTGAAAGCGGAAGATTTTCTTCAGTTCGTAGCAATCAAAGTGAGTCCAGGCCTAAAGAATGAATTTATAAGAGAAATATTAAAGCTCAGAAGGTAAATCTGTCAGAAAACCTGCAGACTCACTTGTGTGGAGGCTGTAAATGAGAGACACACAATCTGACTGCTGGACGGCAAAGGGGGCAGACATTGTCAAGTCAAGATAAGGGACAACTGAAAGGTGAAACTGAATCCAAACGTGCTTTAATGAACCAATACATCTTCTGAAATACTCCCCTAAACTACTACAAGCTATACAAACAATTTTGTACATAATCTAAGCGAGGTCAGCTAATTATTCAACATTTAGGATGTCTAATTTTCCCCAGTTTTTTGTTTCCACGCTGAGCTACTCATCGTCTCTCTCTGTGTTTTTGTTGTTGTAAAGTAACGAATAAATATGGAGAGGTTTTACTATTGTATATTGCTTTGACTTAGCCGAAGGCAACACGCGGGGTTTGACGTTTTTAGAAGCACGAAGGGAAAAGAGGAGAAGTTTGCATCTTCCCTAACTCTCTCCAGCTGTTCTGGCTGGAACAGCTGCCCGCACAGAGCGCTTCCAAGTGGGTCATACTCACTGAGAACCATCACTGCTCTTCCGTCCCAGCCTCACAAACCGTCTCTTTGCGGGGGCTTTGGAGAAACTCGTCGGTCTTGGAGGGAGAGAGTGCAACTCCTCAGCAGAATTTCTTATCTCATTCATTCCCGTCTGGAAGCTTCTTTTCTTTTTCTCTTTTTTGTGTGTCTCTTTTTTCCTGGGTGATTCCTCCTCAGCTGGAAACCCCTGCAGATGTGGCTCTGTTATTGCTTCTGCGATGCGGGACGCCGCGCTTCATTCCAGGGATGTTCCCTCCAGGAGAGCCGCGGCGCAGAGCCATCCAGCTGCTGCTGCTGCTCCGGAACAGGCGCCGCTGCTGCAGATGTTTGCCCCTCCCTCAGCCAGCTGCTGGGGCTGATCAGTCCCGGGAAAAGTGGGTGGTGGTGGTGGGGGACCTCACAGCATAACCACTGCACTGAATCGGAGAGGTCAGAGTTCTACCTGACGTGTTGCGGAACAGAATCGCTCCTCAGATCTGAACGAAGTGGCGCGGATTCAAACCGAGGAGGCAGCCGCTTTCCAGATGTGTCTGCACACACACGCCCACAACAACGACACCATCTTTCAAAATAAAACATCCCATTGGTCAGCCTGTTTCTGATTTTGCTGTATTGACGGTTCTCTCTTTGCGCCCAAACTTCACTTTGTTTCGGCGGTGGATTTGAAAATGGGCAGGCGCCCAGGGCGGCATGAGAGAGGGGCAGCCTGCAAGCACACATGGTTCTAGAAATTAATTGTAATTATTCATTTCATGAAAGGGGGCAATGCACATGAATCGACATGAACGCATCACGTAAATACACCAGAGTTAGCCTATAGCAAAAATAAAAAAAAATAAAAATACAATTCAATTAACCTGCATAGCAACATAAATGACCTGTTATTTTTCAACATACGGATAAAAGTAGTGTGATTTACAGTAAACAGTTATAAAAATAAAATCTGAACTGATATACCATAAAAGCACATCATAAAAAAGTTTTATGATGAGAAAATCTTAAGACTGAGAAATATGTTATAATTATCTAGTAGTAATGAAACCTAAAAATGATAAAAGAAAAGCATTTATCGAAACTGAGGGTGGAGTCAAAGCCCATACAATGATCTCATTAAAATGTAAGTGGGGTAACAAAGATGGAGGAGCTATTAATAACAGAAAAACTCACTTTTGTTTAAATCTTTTGTCTAATGAGTAAAAGATGGTTATTTTTTTGTTGTTCATCTAAAATCAATTTATTTTCCAGAAATAAATACAAAAAAAGATTATGGATGTAAATGTGAACAATTCTTTTAAAAGAAGTAAATATCTAATATCAAGTCCTAATGGGTTTACAAGACACACACGTGACACAAAGAAAACAACAGACACGGTATACACAGGCCCGCCTGTAAAGACGTACATTACATAATAAAAGTTTATTTAAAATGTAAAATAATAATAATGACAGCCTGATTACTCCTTATTTTCCTCAGAGTACGTCTAAATTCACAGAATATATGACTTTTGTTTGTTTTTTGGTACAGAACATCATGAAAAATGATCAAGGTTGAGGTGCCATATTTTTAATTCTATAAAAGTGACTGTTGTGGTCAAAGAGTGGCGTTTTTATTCAAGGTATAACACACTGCCCCCTGGAGGTCTATCGTGTTATTCTTCCTTCTGTTCAGTTGACACTCTAACAAACTCCAGGAGTTGCGGAGTTGCTATACAATTTCTGAAGCATTATTATTTTTTAATCTTTGTCATTTGTATTTGATATGTATTAATAGATTTATTGTCTTGTTTTCCTACACAGAGAACACTAAATGTATCTGCATTTAACTTAAACTGAGCTAACCTTGAATGACAGAATTTACTTTCTGTCATTCGATTAAAAATTAATCAGATTAATCGCACTCCAGCGCCGTGATTAATCTGATTAACCATTAAGCTGAACTTTAGTAAGCTTGAAATGTAAAAATATCAAAGTTTTTTTTGTCTCAAACTCGTCTCATTTGCTCTTGAATTTCGTCGGGAAGTTATGTGTAGCTTTTGAGACTTGTAGCCTAATTCCTGTCTTAATTCCTCAAATAGGTCAGAAAGGGGTAGTTGTAGTCTGTTAAAATCAACAACAACGACAACAAAATTATATCGGTTCATTAAGTTGTCATATTCTGATGAATCTAGTGTGAGCTGCTTTGAAATTAGTCTAATATTAAGTTAATTAATTCGGACCTGATGCTAATATCAGGTAAATTCTGTATTAGAGATCACAGCACGATGAAGAACAGAAGGCTCTTTGTGTGTGGTTGTTGCCGCTGCATAGCCACTAGGTGGTGCACTCTCCTAAAAAAAAAAAAAAAAAAAAAAAAAAAAAAAAACAGCCGAGCGGTTCACACATGGGGATATTTGATTACGGAATGCACAAAGAGGTTTTGTCTCATCAAGCTGGGTTTACATGAGGTCTTGAAGGCAACACATTACTCTCTATGAAATCTGATATACACCACGAAACAACTCTGGCTGTGGATTTGGAGAGGAAAACTTTACTGACAAAACGTCTTTGGCTTTGATTCTATTAAAAGACTTTCCATTCTGTCACATATTACGGCTTACTGTACCTGATCAGGGCCAGTAATGAAATATGGTTTTAGATTAAATACAAAATGAGGGATCTAAGATGGACATTATTTAGATTAGGTTTGTGCTCCAGCTTGAGGATTCTTCAGATTCCTTAAATACTTCAGTGGTGTCGTACACTGTAGAGGGACATATTTGCGAATCTCCAATCACTCTTCGCTATTCTTTCATGTTGTGCCTTCAGTTTTTTCGTGTTTTGTCAGAATAAAACCACAAACTAACAAATAAAATATACAGACAATATATTTTATTTGGATTTTTTTGTGATAGGATGGTACAAAGTGGTGGGAAGTAAAAGGAAAATTCTTATTTTTATTTTGTTTTGTTTTGTTTCACTAGAGTAAAACATAACATATAAAATTAAAAAATAAGAACTTCTCTAAAAAGTTTTTTTTAAATACGCGTTTCCATCAATAAAAAACTGAAAAGTGTGGCGTGCTTTTAAATTCTACCACGCTGCTCCGATGCCCCTCAGTAAAATCAGTTGTAATCAAATCCCTTTTCACTTCACGTGTTTACTTAAATTAAGTTCCTTAGAGTTCACTCGTGTCTAATTTAATCTCAGTATAAATCCAAATGTTTTCTGGGAAGTTTAAACCATGGTTAAGTCAAAAGTTGTTTGTTTTTCTTTCAACTGAACAGCAGTAGATGAATAGAAATGAAGATAAATGAATAGTCTTTTTTATTGTAAATCTTTTATGCATTTTGTTAGCGGTGATGGAGGTAAATACAAGACAATCCTACACCGAAAATGTCCACTAGAATAACTGTGAGTATAGTCAGAAATGCACTGGAATAATTTAGATTGAAGCATATATGCATGTGGGAGAATGGCCCAGTCAAAGTCTGCACTTAAATCAAAGAGAGAATCTGTGATATGATTTGAAAATTGACTCAAAATTGCAGATTTTTCAAAGGAAAATGGAAGGAGCGTGGTTCTAGATCTACAAAGCTAAACAGAAATAATTAATCCATGTGACAGTTCAGATTTGTTTTGCCATATATTTTGAAAAACATGCATAATTTCCACATATATGCATGTTGTACATATTGCGTTTATCTTTGTATCTGAATGGTGATGGCTGTTAGTGTTTCTTATTTCCTTGTGATCCTAATCAAACAGCAGCCTGTACATTGGAGAAATCCCCCCTGGAAAGCACAGAGAGTTTAATGAGCTTATAGGGAGGAGAGGGTGGAGCCGCTCTCTCAGGGCCTAATTGCATGTAACATGACACTGCTGGTACCTGTGAGATGCCAAGCTGGCTCCACCATCCTCAGGTAGCTTCCATTATAGCAGCCTGCTAGCAAAACAGAAATCCATCTTGAAGAGAAGGAGGGTTCTTCTTGCAGGCCGAGGTTAACCGTCCTAATGAAGCAGGAGGAGAACAGACGGGCTTCAGGATTTGAAATCAGATCCCCCGGTGGAGAAGGAAAAGGAAAAAGTCAACAAACTTTCTCTTCTGGTCAACAACAACAGAAAATCTGGCTGGAAGTGCATTTGGTCAGTGGAAAAAATAAATACAACCCTTACTCTACCCTAAGAGAAAAGACAATGTTGTGAGCAGAGCATTTACTCAAGCTTGATTGACAGCTCTGAGACCCTCCACCCGGCTCTGATTGGTGTGTTTCTGCAGATGGCAGTAGGCAGAAGAGCTGGGGTTTTTTTTCATAATTACCCGTCTCATACTTTCTCAACATTGTGACAGTTTTAACAAATATGTAGAAAAAACAAACAAACAAAAAAAAGCCATTTTGTTTATGAAAGCTACATAATGAGGGTTTAAATGAAACTCTTCGCTTATCAAAAATTAATCCGGAACTAACTCACTTCAGCTTCAATGTATCTTGTGTTTTGGTCTGAGGAGATAAAGTGCCACCGCAACTCAAAACCCAGCCTAGAACTTGGCTCGGTATCTCATGGCTCCTTATCTCCAGTTCAATGAGTTCAGCAGCTGCCTCTGCTGCCCTTCTCTCCGTTTGGTTCTCCGTTACTTTCGTCAGACAAAAGGATGACAGGACGTGTTCTTCACGTAGCACGGATGGCACTCTTCCTTGGGGTCTCAGCTGAGGTTCAGAATAATGCTTTGTATAGAGTTGCGTGGAAAAGAGAGCTAGGCGGACGATTCACCAAGGAGAGCACTTAAGGATCAGCACTTTCAGAGATAGACAGGCCGCTTCTCTGCACTCAAAGTCTAATTTTCAGTCACACAATGCAAATTCTGATCTCACGGCCTTTACAGCGTCATCAAAATGTTATTTCAGTATTGAAGTTCAAATGATATGTGGTCCTTTCTCACTATTTTGTTTAATTTTGCCTAGTATCTATTCTTCCTCCTTACTATCAAAGGACCCCATTTTGTTTTTCAGAAAATCGGAATATCATATGAGACTACTGAAATACATGTTTAGTTCTGTCTACAAAATTCAAACTTTTGAACTTTGTAGACGTAATACATGAATGTAGCATGTATGGTGCATCTGGTCAAAATTGCGCCATCAGTCTACAACCGTTTGAGGGGGAAAACCTTGTCAGAAGAGAAGAAGAAGAAGAAATAGACAGACATCAAGAAATCACATAAATGAATTCTACATAATCATTAGAGATAACATCACACAAAGCATAAATCATCACCCGAATGTGACTTTGAGCTCAAGATCTGTTGAGAGTTTGGTGGTGGCAGGCTAAATAGTAACAATATTATTTTAGTCTGATGTTTAAATTGGTTCCGAGATCTGAAAGATTTGAACATGACAAAATTAGAAAAGACTAAACAAAAACAACACCATGGCCATACTGCTGGCCCAGAGCAATCCACTCTGCACTCACTATTTATATTTCAGCCATTGGCTCCCTTAAAAGCAGCGCTTGGTGTGAAACGATGTGTGAATGAGTTTTCAGATGAACACTTTCCTAGTCATTGATCCCTGTGTGACTCTGGTCTTTGCTAGTGACCCATTGTGGCTGACAGGAGCCAGTCATGGCCCCTGGGTGCGTGGTTCTGAGATCACTGCAGTCTGAACAGACCCTCGCTTTTAACTCTTGCGAGTCACACACCGCATGCATTTTGAGGCAAATCCTGGTTTTACACTTGTCTCGAGCAGGAAAATCGGCAACAGCCACAAAGTCACGTTCAAGATTGCGAAGGCCTTCTAGCGGACATGGGAATTTTTTTTTCTTTTGCGTTCCCTCGCAATAATCTGCTGATCAGTTATGTGGCATAATTGAATACTGTAAGCCTTTCTAACAGTGACCGCCGTACTTTCTGCCTTAATACAAGGTTATGTAAGGCTTTTCTATATATCCTCATATCACCTTGTGAAATATCTGATGTTTTGCATGTTTTTCTTTAGGATAGGAAGGCACCACAAACCTGCAATATTAACAGAAACTTTCAGTAAGCAGGAAAGAAATAATAATGCATCCTAATTTGGATTATTTCTGAGTTATTATCGCGGGGTAATAAGTCATCTGACAGTTTTGATTGTGTCTCTGTTATGTTTGTAGTCTGAATGTTTCAAAGCGCTGCTTTCAGTGCCGTTCCATCTTAGCCTTAACAGAAATAAACATGCGGTAAAAAATTTACTTTCACTCAGTGTTTTGCACCAAAGAGTTAATAATAATAAACAGGTTTTCACTGAGGCTCTGTAAGTCACATGAATGAAATAAATAATTACTGATATGACAGCAAGCGACTTTGATACTTGGGTGGTGGGTGTGTCGATGTGGGCGTGGCTGTCATCAAGTATGAATGGGAAGGTTGCTGGCCTGCTGGTTTGTGTGTATGAGGAAGTGGGTCAGCGGGGCGGTCAGTCCTTGCAAAGTTTGGAGCATGATGATCCAAATGGAATAAATCGATAATTGTGACAGCACAAAGAAGTGACTGATAGAAGAAAGTGAACAAAAAGTTGATTGATACCCGGACAGATGAGATTCCCCGAGTTAACCTAGTGCAGCGCTCTACTGCCATTACTTTGCTGTGTTTTATAATAATAAAACGTGTTTGTTATTATTAAGTTTTTGATGCAAAAAATGATTGAAAGTTGATTTATTCACTGCATGTTTATTTCTGTTAAGGTTGAGATGGAACTGAATATAAAAACGGCCCTTTAAACCATTCAGACAACCAACACAACAGAGACAAAACTGTCAGATGACTTATTACCCCGTGACAATAACTCAGAAATAATCCAAATTAGGATGTATTTTTATTTCTTTGCTCTTACGGAAAGTTTCTGTTTATATCATAGGTTTTTGGTGCCCTTAAAGAAAAAGACATAAAACTTCAGATATTTCACGAGATATTAACATTCATGGAAAAACCCTTACATAACCTTGTATTAAAGCAGAAAGCACAGCAGCCACCGTAAGAAAGGCTTACAGTATTCAATTATGCCGCATGAACTGATCAGTACAGTATTGCAAGAGAACGCAAAAGAAAATATTTTCCCCGTGCCCCCTAGAGGGATCCGTACAAGACAACACACATCTCGCCTTCTGATAAAGACTAATTCACCGACAAGAGGTGTAGGAAAACAAAATGAGGCGTAAATCTGCCCTTGGTGTGTTGTGCAAACAATAAGTCAGCAATTCATAGAAGACTTTAGGACCAATGCTTTCTGTGTTGACGGACAGTGGGGCTGTAATAAGCTTCTATAATGGCTGTAATAAAATATACAATGCTTGTGCAAATTAGGAACTAGTACAACTAAAGTCACTATGTATTTTTCCCACGCTGTGGCAAGCACTGACTATTTTTTAAAAATGATTTCATGATGCTGAAAAGCTTTAGGCAGCCATGAGCAAACGAGCTTAAATGTCTTAAATGTGTTATTCTCCAACACACTCTGGACATGTTTTTCAGCTTTTTATTTCCAATTGTAGTGGTAAAGAACACCCTGGCTTATGCAGTCAGCTGCCTGACCCAGAGAGTCAGGCTGGAGTTTAGCGCGACCAGTCAGTATGAATGAAAACACCAAGAAACTAGAGTTCAAAGACTAAGGGAAGTTTTGTTGGATTTCATTTAGAGCTCAAAACATCAGCAGAAGACTGAAGCACAAACAGAAGCACAACAAAATGCAATTGCTAACCAGTTTAATTCAAGGTTGGAATCTCGTTTTCTCAACAGGTAGCAGCAAAAAATAATCCGTTTTCACCGGTGGCGTCTCAGACAGCGAACACAAATCGGCTGAGAGAAATTGAAGCTGGCAATCAACAAGTGGAGACACCTGTTGATTGTGAACAGCTAGTAGCAAAACAAGTGGATAACATGGAGCTCTGCATTCAAACAATAAAGTAAGACTTTCTTAAACACCTCTTTTGTTCAGTAGTGTGTTTATACAAGTGATTTGATATTCTGAAAAGCCTCAGAATTGCAATTAAGTTGTATATTTCTGCTACTGTCACTTAGTATTTGAGGCTTGGTGGCCATTTTGGATTTCAAGTCAGGGTTAGTTAGAAGTTTCTACTTTGTGAAGAGATTCCAGTAATTTTTCTGAACACCTTTTAACTGGTTCCGAGATATAAAATTATCGTTTCCCATTTTTATGAACACACACCTGCGTCGGTCTGTGTTTTCTTCTTTTCATGTAATCTCACACAGTCATGATGTTACTATCACTACTTAGAGGGGCCGGCACCATCTGTTGCAAGATGAGGTAGTCCTTGTTTGCTTAACTGAGTGTCATGTTCTGACCTTTTTCAGGAAGACTTCAGATAAATCACATGAATTTAGGTCATTGTTGTTTTGTTAATTTGTAGTGTAAAAAAAAAAAGAACAAAGCACGGCTTTCCTCTAACGCTATTTTTGTCACGAGTCATGACTCAGCAAAAAACCCGAGACTCCCGCTGCGGCGCACAGATCTGTGTTAGTAAGGCGAAGGGGAGGGGCGAGGGGACTCGGTACGGAGGGGGCGGAGCTTGGTAGTAAGCTGACGCCTTCCCTTTTCCATCGAGACAGAGCAGCTTCCTGCTGTAGCAAATAATTCTTGGCTGGATACGAATGACTTCTTCCCCCTCCCGGTCCTCGCCACAGCAGAAGGAGCCGACAGTTTCCCGAGACAGGACGGCTCGCGGTCGGACACGCAACAAGGAAACCGGGAGCGACGCATACCTGTCCGTGTGGCATGTGACAGCTCGCGGCCGCGTGAAGAGGGGATAAAGGACAGCGGCTCCGCAGACGGGACTCGGCCTTTTCGCGTAGACCGACGGAGTAATGAACTCCTCCGGTGGTACCAACTCTCCCGCCACAAAGAAGATGGGGTGGCTGTGCGGAGAAAAGCTCCACTTCTGGGTGAGTGCATTTCTCGCTGCCGCCGCTGTATGCTGCCAAATAACACTCCCTCCGTCGTTTGGTACCTGAAAAGCGTCTCTGGGTGGCTGAAGTATCTGTCGCAGCTCCTATAAATATCCCCCCTCTCGCCCCCTAATTGCATTTACCGTGTTAACGAGCTCCCAGTTAATAACATGAAGACTTAAGACTTAGGTGTTTTCGTGTTGCCTTTATGGAACACATATTGAAGCCAGTGAAGGGTTCAACTCAAACTTGTTACATCTGGCGTGTGTTTAAAGCGCTTTGCCGACTTATTTGCGTTGTGCAAACGTAACTCTGATAAGTTCATTATACAGTAGCCTTGCCAGGACTATTAGAGTGATAGCACACAGATAACTGCGTAATAGTAAAGATAAAAAAAAAAACCAGGAGGTGAGACAACTGGTTTAGTGGCGTTATTGCAGCTCCCTTCATCATTTGAGGCAAAGTTACATTTTCAATCTCCTCCCTACACTCCAATGTAAAAAAAAAAAAAGTGATTAAAGTGCATTAGACATTTTTATTATAAATATATGTACAATATATATTTGTACATATATATTTGTACAAACGAAGTGTTTGTGTAATCAAACATTTCGTTTGATTGCACCAAAGGAAATGTTTTCGTTTGGTGCAATCATAAAATTGTCCCGATAACAACATAATAACTATATATCGGGGCTTCAAGATGCAGTAGCTATTTTTGTTGTTTAATATGAGATAACTCAGGTTTTCATGCCTCTTTTCTTAGTTTCCATGATCATCATGATGATCTTTACCATCATCATCATCAGTATCTCCCAGACTTGTCCCATGAGTTTTAACATTTCGGCCATTAAAGACTGCATCAGGATTGTACATCAAGGGCAATAAAAATTTTAAGTAGCCATATACATACATCTTTTTGTTGGCAGAGCGTTAATTTATGTTTTCTAAAAAAAACAGAATAGCCTGCCGAGTATTGCATCCAATCAGTCCTGTGCGGTTCCAATATTGGACATTGCAGAGAGACAATATACTGTGCAGTCCTGCAGTAAAGCAGTCGTGGTTAATTCTTTGTTGCGTATCACTTGTATGCAGTCATAACATGTGGAGGGTTTGCTCATTTACAGTCAATGGGTTATTTTAGCATAGTGAAGCTGATGTGTGTTATAAAAACAGAAGTTATTTTCCACCTAACTCACTCACCAATTGGTCAGTACAGCATTTTGTTGTTTTTTTTGGCTTTTCCTGACATCCGTGTAAACCATAATACATCCAAACACCATGCTTGATAGATGCATTTGTTGTGTGTAACTGTGTGTGTGTGTGTGTGTGTGTGCGTGTGTGTGTGTGTGTGTGTGTGTGTGTGTGTGTGTGTGTGTGTGTGTGTGTGTGCGTGTGTTGGATCTTGAAGCTTTCTCCATCGTTTTGTTACTGGTTCGTTTTATCTGTCTATAATACATTTTTGAAGTATTTTTTAATTCGTTTTATTCACAAAATGAATTTCTCCTTACTCTCTCATGATGTCTTTTTACATACAAGCTTTTATCAAAAGTGTAAGTTAACCTCTGTTGTCTACAGTAGAAGTCTGTGTTTGAATTATATGCAAAGGGTTCCTCACAGGAAAAGTTGTTTTATGGGAAGCGGTGAAAAAATGTGCAGATGTTGGATAGAAAAGAGTCTCACCTGTTTGACAAATCCAGAATATTTGCAAGCTGCTTTTTGAAGCTCGTGATGTTCAGATGTCCGTTTTGTTTTTGGAAGCAAAATTGGGACGTCAAAATTTGGAAGTCAAAGTAGGGAAAACAAAGTAAATGCGGTTTTACAACCAGAGCATGGCCTTACAGTAAACTGCATTTACACAAGAGGTAATTGACGTTACCAGTTTTATTTTTGTTAGAGTCCTGCAGCTTTAACAGTCACCTTTCCTTCAACACCCGAGTCAGTGGGAGGAAACCGGAGAACCCGGAGAGAACCCACTTTGGAAGGGACACATTAAAAAGATGCATAACTATGATTATGTGGAACTAAAAAAAAACAAACGGAGAGCAAACTGTAAGGATATGCTCTGGTTGTAAAACCTAAAACCGCATTTACAGGGAGAACATGCAAACTCCTTGCAGAAAGACCCGGGAATCGAACCCAGGACCTTCTTGCTGCAAGGCAACAGCTCTACCAACTCACCATTTCTGGAATAAATAGTAAATCATTTTTTCTTGTTTTGTTTTGGATATGCAAATGCGACTTAAGGTTTATGTTGTCTAAATGATTGTAAATGTGTGTTGTAAACTATGAAGGTTTTTTTTTTAAATTTCATGTTCACATCCCCCTAACGCCAATATTTTGTTTCACTTCACCAAAGTTCACATTCTCCACCTCTGTCCAATCTGCTGGACAGAAAAGTCAGCATATTTTCTTCCTGTCAGTGTTTCTCAGGCAGCGAAGGGAAGTTGCTGAACCGTTGCACCTAATATACTAAAGAAAAGTCAGGAAGTGGTGACATAAAATAAATAAGATGCTGTTTAAATGAGTCCAATTCAGGCAAATAATAATAATAATATTTTAAAAACCTGCATCGTTTTTCGGCTTCTTATTGATAACAAAAACTTTTCTTTTAAAATGTGTGTTATTGTGTTTTGTTTCTTTGTTGCGACATGCTTGTTGCAGAAATCTCGATGGTTCTGATGACAACTTAAGTAGCTAAAATGTTACATTTCTATCAGCTTTACCCAAGAAACGTCAGATTTTCCTTCCCTCTCCTCTGCGCAGCCAACTTCTTTTTTCCAAATATCACCTTCACCACGAACACATCGCTGTGCTAAAGTGTCCGGCTGATTTGCCTCTGGGTAAATCGCGCTGCGAGACGTAACCGTTTTGTGAGGCCATGACAGGTGACGTAAACTAGTTGCTGCTATTCACGTCCACTTCAAACAAACAGGAGGCAGCTGTAATCCCCCAGCTTCCAGCAGTGCATGCTGAGTGTAGGTCAGAGTTAATACTTGATCAATTGCCCTATTTACAGTGTTGTTCTTTTTAAGACGTCTAAGCAGCAGCTTGAAGTCCATTTGACAGCACAAAACAAGGTTTATATCAGGAGAAACTGCTGCGCATGAGACTCTCAGAATATTACACCCTTCAATAAAGGTACCTCACTTTCTCCATGCCCTGATGTTTTCACCAATAGTTAAAGCTGCATATTGCATGTTTTCACTGCTTTTACTATAAACTGAAAAGTAACAATTGTTTCTACATTTGTTGAGAAAAAAACCCAACAAGTTTTAATTATAATAAACTAATGTTATTTTATCCCTCTTTTTTTACATCCAGTAAGCTTAATGAAGAAATGTAGACACTGGTCAGACGGTAGTTTTAAAATGCTCAATGTGCCAAATATGATTTTTTTTTTTTTCTGTTCTGCTTTTTTGTCTTGTGCAAGAATACTGGGGTTATATGCTATAAATATAAGCATATAAAAATGTTTATATCTCCCAACTTTAATTGTTCAAACACCAGATATGCCTTAATGTGCATTAATACAAAAAGTGTAGACCGTATTGCCACTCCTGAATAGGCTAACATCCGCGGTCTTTGACTCTTAGTGATTACAGCCAATCAGCACCAAGGAAAATGAATGGGGCTCCTGTACTGGGTGGTTTGCCAATAGAGTGTCGAGTAGCATTGTGTCTGGATATCTCAGCTTCCTGAGCTGCATTTCCCCTTCCTTAAATCCCAAATATTTTAGATTGGTTTCACACAAAAAAAAATCCGCAAATGGTGAATTTTCCACAAAAAATTTGGAGTGACTTTTAACAGAAACATTTGTAAATGAGTAAATGGGGAGCACATGGGGAGCAGATGTCACAGTCAGACAGCCTGAAAGCAGGGTGAAGGTTGTCCCATCAGACCGTCAGTTCCCAAAACCACATACACATAAAAAACCTCGTAAAAGCAAACTTGTTGGATCCAAATGACCCCGTCTCTTAAAACCTCAGGAGGCTTAAAGAAATCGAGCAATAAAAACAGTATGGCAGTTTTCAAGCAAACATTTTGCTACCTAATACTATCCCAGGTCGACCCATTGCTTTATTCATGGTATTATACATTGCAGGATTTGGGTATACCGTTATCTTTTATTTCACCAACATGTTTCTTCTAATGTGAACTTTTAGACTGGTCCAGCCAAAGCCCTGCATAAATCTGCGATAGAATCAGTGGAGAGAGAAGGTGATGTGAAGCTCGATGTGAAGGAAGGAGTGTGATGTTGTTAAGCTCGTCATCAAAGATAAATTGCCAAAATACCATTATAAACATGCAAAACCCTTGTCAGCAGTTGCAGGAAGACTTTTACTGGTCAACGCTTCAAAATTGCTCTCAGAAACAAACTTCTTGGTTTAAAGAAAAACATCTGAAATCCAGGTCTGCCAGAGGTGTGAACAATTACGGTCTTAACTGTAGTTCCTCAGTGAAATACGCTGTGTCTCCCATCAAGACAAAGAGCTTTTGAAGTCTTGCCCCAGAGGGAGCGTTTGCCTGTCATGCCTCATTTTAAGAAGATCTACATGTACGTCTGGGCTCGGCTACAGCTCCAGTGATGTTGCGGTGAGTTTCCAGAGACTGCCGGGGACGGCCCTTCCCCACGCAGTTCAGACATGCCCAGAAAACCATTGCGTTTGTTAAGGGCATGCTCAAGCACAACCTAAAGAAGTTCTGTTAGGGTTGGCGTTGGGGGCAAGAGAAGGCCAATCACAAACTATAGTGAAGAGCACCGGAACGTCCTCCTTAGATAATAATAATCGCTGGAGCAGAAGTACTGTGTCCAGCTCTTTTAATAAAATACTCCCCTCCTTCAGGGCATTTACATCTGCAGTCAGAATGCTGATGTCACATTTTATCAGATTTTTACTTCATTGATGTGAATCTTGCGTCTTAATTCTTCAGCAGAAGAAGCCAGACGTGACAATTTTGGATGTAAATGATGGCTGAAGAAAGCAGTGTCGACACCTTTCACACTTCTTTGTATTTTCCTTTGTCTTGCTATGAAACTGTGAGAATACTGTCGACCCCCATTGCTCAACAAGTTTAAAATCAATCCATAGAGGACAAAATCCATGATTACTTACGTAAACAATGTGTCGGAGGTGAGGGGTCTGTGTTCTTCTTCTGCGCTTGTGGGTTGCTTTTAGCTTGTAAACTGTCCACACAAAAGTCTGATTGAGGTCGCATTTAGTTAGCAGTATGAACCACCACGCAAAAAACAATTTCAGCAAAAAAATCTGAATTTAGCAAGTCTTGTTGTTTGAATGCAGCTGAAAAAAGGGATAAAGCATGTTCATGTTTTTAAAATCACCAAAGTCCATAAAATTAATATTTGCAGATAATTTCTGTGTAATCTGAGATAAATTCAGCCATATCGCAAAGACAAAATGGCATAAAGGATGTGCAGAGTCAGTAGTGACAGCCCAATGGACGAAGGACTGTAATCGCTGTGAAAGGCAAAGAAGAATTGGCCAAAAAATCTCAAACTATGCATTCCTTTCCTTCCACTTCAGAATTATACACTGTTGCGTTGCTCCCTCACATAACATATCAGTAAAATACATTAAGTTGTGTGGGTGTAGCGTGACACAATGTGGAAAACGTCTGCCAGACATCTGTATAATTTAATAAACAGAATGCTCTCTTCAAAGGCGTCACCTGTTCACGGATGAATGCAGAAGCAGGCAGAATGCATGGCATCTAACGCACACATTACCAGGCTCACCCAAAGCCTGTTTATCAGCAGCATTATACACTAACAATTCAGAATGTCAGCAGCAGCTTGGATTACAGCTAAGAGGAAGAGCAGCCCTGACAGGAGACGCAGGGAGGTGCCGCACTTTGTTTCATCTGCCGGGCATCAGGGTCTGGACGCGGCTACAGCCGGAGCTGAATCGAAATTGCGAAGAGGAAGCTGCTGCGGCTCAACGAGTTTTTGTGACACGTCGGGCTCCATGGGAAACTTCCCTACAGTTGCCAAACATTTTCAGGATCAGTTTTGTTTCTGTTGTATATTTAGAAACATTGCGTCACTTCAGTTTTCGATTTTGCAGAAAAATCCCTAAAGTGTCGCTGAGTTCAATACTGCTAACCAGATTTAAAACCTGACACAGAGAGAGAAAGAAAGAGAGAGATAGTTGTGAAATATGTGTTTTCTGTATTTTAAAATTTTAAGGAAGTAGTGTGATGTTGATTTAAACATTACACTCCTTCCCTCTCTTTACCTCTCAAAACTTATGAGAGCAGAAATAAGCTGGTTTAAATTTGATGAATACATTTGTCTTATCTGTTTTCAGAGTCAAAATGACATTAGTTTGTCATATTAACAAACTTTGCTGGACGATAAATTGTAACAGTAATATTCTTTTGAGATCATTTTCAAGTAATATAATGGTAATGGCAAAAATAATGTAAAAACACATTCTGAGATATCAATAAACTTTAAATTCTAATGCACATTAAAAACTGGGACTGGAATACATTTCAAATATCTAAAGTAAATTAAACAACAAAATATGATGGTGCTAGTGGAGACCAATGCACCAGACTGAAGACTTTTGTCTTCCAGTTTTTGGTAGAAAGAGAGAAAAGAGAAAAACAATAAATTATGAAAACAGAAATTATTGAGGTTGTTTTGAAATTTGTGATTAATTGGTTTATTGCAACAGGCCTGCAGTGGACCTACTTTAATCGGTTCAATTCTGTCAGCTTCAAGGTTCAGAAAATCCTCTGATGCACAGTTTAGTGTTTTGTCTAAAACGCGTGAACAATGGCACTAATGATTTCCATATCAGTGGGTCAATGAGTTTAGCTGGCAGCACTTCCTCTCTTCTAGAGTCTTCATCCTCCCATTCTGAGTGGAGATCCTTTTACTGCTGTTTCCTCTCGTAAACCTTCACAGACTTAAAGCATAACACTGATACTTACACCAAGTCTTAATTAAAAGTATACATATTTTAGAGGTTCTCCAAGAAACTGATCAGATGATTATTCACTTGACTGAAAAGTCAGAAACTCAAAAATCCAACATTTTTCCGATTAACACACACATCACACTGAGGCACTTTTTCTTTCCATTGTGCTGCAGTAAACTGACTGGCCAACCGTTAGCTGCTAACAACATTGAACTTGGCCTCTGAGCTTCCTGTTGGTGCTAAGCTAAAGGGCTATTTCACAATCTAAAAACTGGTGGCTTTTTTAATCCAGTTGATCAAAAAACAACTGGTTTGGGGGGCGTGCTGTGGTGGCGTATGGGATAGCGCGACCCACGTTTGGAGGCCTTCAGTCCTTGATGCGGCCGTCGCGGGTTCAATTCCCGGACCCGGCGACATTTGCCGCATGTCTTCCCCCTTCTCTCTCCCCCTTTCCTGTCAGCCTACTGTCATATAAGGGACACTAGAGCCCACAAAAAGACCCCCTGGTGGGGAAAAAAAACAAACTGGTTTGAAATTTATGAAACCTTTATTCTATTTCTGAAAACACAAATCAATGCTATGTTGGCACCAGAACAACTTTAGGATTATGCTAGAAAAATAATGTTAGTGACTTGTGATAGCTGGACTGGAATATTCTACAGACATTCCTAAAAACATAGTTTTACTTTTATCCCACATTTTTTACTTTAAAAAGTGGGATTTTTTTGTGTTCTAATTATATCGTTGACATTTTTCAGAAAGGTATCTTCCTGTTTTGGTGAACCCGATATGGTCTATTGTCTTGTCCTATCAGCCGATGCATCTTCATTTCCCCCTACCCTCTTCTTACAGCCGATGTATGAAAGCTCTGTTTTACACCTCCTAGTCGCCTCTATTGTCCACTTGACTGCAAAGCCAGTGTGACCTAAATCTCGACAACGGTATCCACCCACTAGGGGTCCTTGCAGGCGTCACCCGCCGACAGGGTTTAAAATAAGACTAGCCAGTGTGTTGGTGGTGCCAAATGGCCAGAAGATGAAGAGAGAGACGGACCAGAAGATGAGCAGAAGAAGAAAACAACATCTTCCAAGAGACTGTGGCAAATTGTGTACATCTCTGATCGGGACAAAGTTCATCAGATCAGTTAAATATAGTATGATCAGGCCATAGAGAGAAGTAGGAATATTGAGAAACTAAGAAACAAAATAGTGGAAAACATACTTTAAACTTGTTATATTTTTAAAGTATTAATTTCATTATTTAGATGCACAGTTTTCCATTAAGATACCAAGCAGACAAACAGCAAGACTTGGGAGATTGTGGCTTTTTGACTGCTCAGATTTCTTAGAAAACAACATAACTTTTCATATAAATTGAAAGCATAAGCTACTTGATCTTATTATTGACTTTACAACTCTGTATTGAAACAGGCATGTGGCTGTAACTCAAGAAGTAAAGCGGAAAGGTCTAGGTCATTAGAAAACATAGTCTGAAGGAAAGGCATTGTACTCATTAGGTTTATAGAAATGCCTGAGAAATTCACTTCTAGTTGCATTATAAACTACTTCCTTCCCATGTAAGGTTAAGGTGTAGCCTTGAATAACCCCAAATATCTCTAAACCGCTACTATATTTCACCACATTTTACCAGCTAAGGCCTGTTCCACCAGGTTAATTGTTTGACTCTTCTCAAATCAGCTTTTTTTTCCTGAATAACTCCCCAAAATGGATCAGAATCTGGCGCCGCATCCTGGCCACGATCTGTCGCTCCAGTATTCTCAGTAACATCGTAACTTCGGGGACAATGTTTATTATTCCTTGGCGTTCAGTCCACCGGGGAGAGTACACAGCAGATGTATTGGGTTTCCAGCAATTTTGCTCCAACACGAGCAGACACATTACCGTCAATAAAAGCCCTCTGTGATTACGCCGAGTTTACTGATAGGCCAGTAGTTATCTTCAGACAAAACAATGTCAGTGACCGTCTCTGCCTCTGACAGAGTTCTGTCCCATTGATCAAACTCATCATTATGCTTGTGTTGTGTGCTGAGATCTTTGCAGCTCTTCTTGAATGCTGTGATTAAAAACAGGCGGTATTTGCACCTAAATTTAACGTATTATGGATGAATCGACATTCTGACATGCTGCGATTCTTCAATAAAATCAGTCCAATAACACTCCCCGTGTGATTGTGACTGTCTTACTTACCTCTCTCACCAATGACCTTCTACACTCTGCACTCTCTACTGTCTACTGTACGTTAAGTAAATGGAGATTGTGCAGATCAGGTCAATATGCTTCACTGGGGTCTACTATTGTCTAGCATGTAACGTAAAGGGGGGTAGCTTTATCTTATGTTTCCACACATACGTCTGACTTGACATCTCCCGTCTTTGGTAAACTCACTCCTTGCTCCTGCTGAGGATGTTTTGATTTGAAACAAAACTTAAAGAAAACGTCTCACAATCCCAGTACTCATGTGTTTGGAGCCATAGCCATCAGCAAATAGCTAAAATCTTCCGTTTAAAAACACTTGGAATCATATATTTCCTTACTTTTAACTCCAAACATACCAAAATATGCTGTGGAAACCATCTTAGCACCACCACAGAAGCTAACAGCTATAGTTCACCAAAGTCTGGTCTTGGGGGTGCAATCAACCAGAGCCTCCAAACTCATAGAACCATGCCAAGCAGCATTGTGCCTAGATTTTCCACTATCTAACTGGAATTTTCTTTCAAATATTTTTGATAAAATTTACAGAAAGAAATCAGTGAAGAGGCAAATTTTTCACAAAAAATTTGGGTTGACATTCCACATAGATGACCCCAGACATTGTGATGCCGCAACTGCAGAGTAAGAGACAGTATCAGCGAGCTAGCCATGGAGCTAGCCATACAGTAAAGTCAAGTACAGTGATATATTTATAGTTTTCTCCTCTACCAAAGCAATGAACTATTAATAATAGCAAAATAAACATTAAGCCTAAAATCATACTGCTGCAACAGACTGAATGTTCTGCTCTTTGTGGGGGAAATATTTCAGTGTTTTTGTTTTTTTTAGGGGCGTTATTGTCAATTGCTATGGCGACCAGTCTGCGTGTATCCTGGCCAATGCAGAGAACGAGAAGGACGTGGTTTTGAGTTGTGCTTCAACGGTTTCTCCCTTTGCTGTGGAGCGCAGCATAAAATTAATAATGTCTACATTTCCAAGTTTGATTGACTTAGCAGAATTATTCTACGGCGGCAGCGCGGCTTTGCACGACATGTAGGAGAATAGTCTTTTTGCCCTCCAACGTTGTCCGCAGGCGCGAAATTTCCTTATGCAAACAGTAACATGCATGTGGTCTACATTTGTATATTTGATTATGATTAAGTCGGTGGCTCACCAGCTGTGAACCTCACCGCACGTCACTGCTCGTATTGCGTGCTGACAGTAGGAATTTAAACAGATTATTTAAATTCCTCCCAACTTGCAAATTATGAAGAGGAAATTGCTCTTTGTCAAATTAATGGCTTTAGTTATTAGGGGAGAACATAAATCTGACGAGGCCAAAGCAGGCCACGCGCATGTAACACCAACCCTGACAGGCTGCAGTTCTGTCCGAGATGGTGTTCCTGTTGTTGTGCTTTAGCAGAGTTCAAATGTGACATCGTTGAGTTAACAAAGTTGTACTTTTTGGGCTACGCCAAGAACAGAATGGAGAAATACTTGGTGCTATTGGGGTAACTCTGTCAGGCCAGGGAAGATTGCCTCTCTTCCAGAGTTTCTCTGTTTGAAGATAATGATTCTAACTCTGGTTCACTAAAGCAGAAATAGCTGTAGCGACACTTTTCTAGTCTGATACATTTCTCAAACTTTCGTTCCAATCTGTTTTTTTTTTTTCTTTCCTCCAATTGCATCATACTGAACATGTTGGATTTCCTTTTTCCTCCTTTGAATCCGGCATTAAAATTGGAACAACGAAGCAAATGTAGGTTTTCCCCTTCATTTTATGGACCAATGCATTGATAGCATAGTTGCCAAGTAACCAGCTCGTTCAAACCCGTTCAGTGGCATGACGAGGTTGTTGCAATCAGTAACAGAAATCTTAAAGGCCAGATTTCAGCCTGGTTTCCCTGTCGATACCTGCGTGCTCTGCAACTCTTCTCCAGAGGAAGAAAGAGTCGCTGGAGAGGAAATAACTATAGCTACAGTTTAGTTGTGTCGTCTTCATCCCATAGCAACAGGAGGAGGAATGAAAAGACGCGACGGGCTGCTACACCTCGCTCTGTCATCGCTGTCTTTCAGCTCTCTGAACCACACGATTAG
Organism: Gambusia affinis; assembly: GCF_019740435.1. NCBI lineage: Eukaryota > Metazoa > Chordata > Actinopteri > Cyprinodontiformes > Poeciliidae > Gambusia > Gambusia affinis. The sequence continues at coordinate 6,141,564 of NC_057887.1, read as the reverse complement.
ACAATAATGGTGCAAGAGCAGCTTCCCCCCTTTTCGATGATTATCAGTAGAAAAAGCTTTTGTAATTATGTTTCCCTGTGTTTGTTTTTCTAAAAACCCTTCACACATTTCTTCTCAATGCGAACTGTACTTCTCATTTTATGCTAACTTCTTGAATTACGGTTCTGTAACTTGATATTTGCTGGTTCAGCGTTCCACAAATGCTTGAGCAGTTTCAAAATCATCTGTCATACCTGCCAGTAATTGTAAAACACAACTTTGCATCTAATCTTTAAAAAAAAAAAAAAAAAAAAGGGAGTGTGTTTATGCAGCAAAGCTGCCTCAAAGAATACTTGGAAGTTCACCCAGAATATGAGGAACTTGTGTCACTCTGATTTATGTCTATAGGTTCATTTAAAACCTGATTAAAAACTCGTTTTGTAGGTTTGGGTGTGAGCTTTTTACGGCAGTCAATCAATCCGTTTCCAGTCCACCTACTCCTTTCTGTGGTTTGAAAGCATAGTTTTAGATTTCACATTTATGTTTTCTTCCTGTTGCTCAGTGGAAGTGGGGAAAAAACCCAAAAACATAACAGAATTTGCTGCGCAAACATTTCAAATGCAGATTTGGGGGTTCAATAAATTCTGGCCTTAAAAGCCAGAATAAAATAAGAATGTTTCATTTAGATCTACAGCTTTGAGGCACATTTGAGTGATTAAAATTCAGAAATGCTTCCTCTGGGTTTCTGCCTCAAACAGAGGAATTGAAATATGAAGTAATGTTGTTTATGAATGATATTAGGATGGAGTGGGAGATGCAAAAAAAAATTGTTGCCTCTTTTATCTTCCTTGTTGTCTTTCTAGCTTCTCTCTCTGTTTTCTGTTTACCCGTTTGACCTCTTCCTCACATCTCAGGGCTTAAAGGAAACGTGTTAGTTAACTAATATGATGCTGCTTGTGAGATTATAGACTATAGATCTTCTCACATTAAGTTGAAGGGATAAATGACTTCCTTTTTAAATCTTCTGTTCGGTTATCACAGCTCCATCAGTGGCTCTTTTTTCTCTTTTGGTGTCATGACTTATGTCATTTCCTGCTCTAGTCCTTCATCTGTATGTTGTTGATAAAAACTTCTGGAATAGTTAAATTCCTCACATGATCTCTGCCTTCGTCGAACTGGCCTGAGATAATATAAACTATTTACATTGATGTAATTTGTTGCCTCTTTCTCCAACTCTTTGGCTTGCTTCCTCTGTCTCTGCTTCAAATCTTTCCATATTAATTTGTTTCTACAATAAATTGGCCTGTTTTTAAAAGCGCCCTTGTTCTACGGAGGACTGATCCTGCCAACATTGGCAATAAAAGTAGGAATATATAAATGTAATTAATGTGGGAAACATTGTATCCAGCAATGGAAAATACAAATCTTTCCCAACTTGGATCTTGACATTGGCCCATAGGTGAGAAGCGGGCTCTGAATGCCGTCCCACTGGACCCTCTTCTCCATTGGTTAGTTTAGCTCCGGCAAAGATTCAGAAGGAAAAACTAAATAGAACATGAATGGAAAAAAAGGAAATCAGAAAAAAACAGAAGATAAAATGAAAAAGGGAAGTAGGAGAAAATAAATCAATGTACGATTTAAGAAAGTGACATTAAAAAAGTTCAATATAGAATAAGTAGATATTCTATATTGAACAGTATGGACAATATATAACAATTACAATATGAATAAGAAAAATGAGAAAAATCTATAAAAAATAGAAGATTAAACAATGTTGAATCAAAACTGTTAAAAATTTTGCCACACTATAATCCAATAGGTTTGTAAAGTTCTTATTTATTTTATGGATGGAATATTTGCCCCATTAATTTGTCTTTATCAGGATATTGTTTTATTTCTTTATTGATTGCCAATATTGGCAATAAATAAAGTTGGCACTGTATCTACATGTCTTCAGTAGTTTAAATTATCATGCATGTGAATGTGCGAATTAATGACTGACTGCAGTGTAAACTGCTTTGGAGTCCTCTGACTTAGTTAATCTCTATATGAAACAGTAAAAGCAGCAACTGGGGGATTTAGATGGTCCTACACAGCGGGAGTTAAGCTTTTGTCATTTTCAGCAATTGCTGACTTACTGTCAGGTGTGCAGTGTCTCACAAAAGTATTCACACCATTTCAACTTGTTCACATTTTTCTATATTTTAAATAGGATATTTGATTTTTCTCTGCATTTTTTTATTGCCAATTTATTCGCAATTTTTTTTTTAATAAGTTAAGTTTTTTTGTCGAGCATATTTGAAATACTAGAAAGAAAATGATGCTTAGGAAGCTGAAATACCCAGTAGAAATGCTACTAGATACGCTTTGACTGGTGGTTGCAAAACCAGCCAATCCAAGACCACCATTGTTTTTTCTTTAATGCTGATTGGTTGAATCCTCAAGAGCAGAAGATCTGGGCTGTGGTTGCACCAAGTCGGGTTTCTCTGTGTGTTGTGACACACATATTAAGGTGTATTTGGTGTTTGAATGATTAAAATTAAGCGTTATAGAGAAGGCCTCTCAAGTAAAAAGAAAGCCATGAGACGTCAAGCCGAATTTGTCCATTTCGATACCTAAATCTAAAATGTACCAAATTTCTATTTTTGTAGTCAAGCAGTCAAAATGTTTTTCCTTGGAAGGGGTCTCTGAGGTAGACGCAGACATTTTTATCTCTTTTCTCCACACTTCTTCTGCTCACACACTCAGTCATGGACACGAGTTAGTGCTGATAGGAGTGGTCTGCGGTGCAGAAGAGGTCGGCAGCTGTGTTTATCTTGGTTCTGCCTGTGGGCGGGCCTTCAGGCGTGTTTGTCCAGGGAAGCAACCCTAGGGGTCACGACTCACTGCAGTATGAAATATGTTTACTTTATCTTTCAACTCCGGATGGTCTCCGCTGTTCCTATTGTTCCAACAACTTTAAACGATGAGTCACGACTTTATTGCATAAGTTTTCAGCAAACCTGTGCTGAAGCATCAAGGTGAGACGTGTTACAGCTCATGGAGTGTAGCTGTAACAGTTTAAGTTCATTTATAGTCCACTGGTTGAACACCCATTGATTCCTTCTAAGTAAGAAACACAACTTTTTGTTTAGGTTAATATTTATCAAGTATGTGAAAACTCACTTGAAATCAGACACAGTGCAGTTAAAAGTATTCCTGTTTTTTTTCCAAAACAAAAATAGGAGAAAAAGTAATAAGAATCTTGAATTGCACTGCTGATTTAGAGTTCAGTAGAAAACGTATTTGCTCAATTGCATATTTGTTTTGCTTTAATTAGTAAAATCTTTACTTGGAGACGTTTTATAGTTTACATGCGGGGTGCCCCAAGGCTCAATCCTTGGAATCCTCTTATTAGACATCTACTACTGCAAGTTTTAAAAGAAAATAAGATTATAAGACAGTTGAAACACTGAGCTCCTTTAAATTAATACTAAAACCTCACCTAGTTAGTTGCTTTGAACCATAAAAAATTGATTATTGAACATCATCTTTGAACACTTTGAATTACCCTATTTCAGAAATGTTTGATTTCTGATTGATTGATTGATTGATTGATGATTATCTTTGCATTCAGATTTGTTTAATAATCTGGAATGTTTGTTTTATAAAACAAACGACAACCAAACAGTAAAAAAATCTTCTGATTCTTTTTACAGTGTGGTGACTACAGCATATCCATTGTACACAGAGATCGGATCCAGATTCACGACGGGGGCAAATATTGATTTTTGATTTTCTTTAAGTGCCTCAGGCAACACAAATGTTGGCCTACAGAGCCACTGGGCAGTATCTTTTTAATACCATTAAGCACTCTTTGAAATATTGGATATTTTTAATATCATTCTCTTGCATTAAATTTTTTAATACCACTCTTGAACATTAAAGAGGCAACAAATAACTGTTTGCTGAAATCGCTACAGGGAGCAATGAAGACAGATTCTGCACCTCGTATCAGTGGGAAGGTCTGTTGTATTCCTGCAGCTTTAGTTGATTTTCTTCAGTCTGATTGTCTGTTGTCAAGATATTTGTGTTTGAAGCGTTTTTGAAGGTTCTGTAAAGATGAGAAATGCATAACCAATTCTAGTGAGACGTCTTTTAGTGTCTTTTTATGCCACTGGAAGAAATATAGAATGCTTAGGTCCATATTGTCCACACTAGTTGTTAGTTTTCAACATCAGTTCAAAATGTCTCCTTTCTTCACCTCAAAAAGTTGTGTAGGAATCTGCAAAGGGACAAAATATCCCTACAGGTACAGGAATGCACGTCAGGCATGAAAGGAGCTCCATAATGTAAACCCGGTCCTCCAGCTGCTACTGCGTTTTGAAAAAGCATTCAGGACCTTTGAACTTTCTTTCACCCACTACAAACTTGAATGTGTTCAAGTGGGTTTTATGTGACAGAGCAAAACGAAACAGCTAAATTGTGAGTTGAAAAGAAATTAATACATGGTTTTATAAATGTTTTTAGGACGCGTTCAGACCAGCCCTGTTTAGTCCGCTTTAATCAAAGTTGTTTGCCTAGAAAGCCTGAGCCGCCTACAAACCTTGGTCTCAGTTTGGTTGAAGTGAACTCTGGTTCTGTTCAAATGCCCATGTGAACGCAAAGCGGACCAGAGACCGCTCCAAAAGCAGGAAGTAGAGTCTAGCGCAGGGTATTATGGGTAAATTAAAACAAAACAAATGAGTCCAACGCTAGCGGGAGAAATGGCCCATTGTCTTTTACAAACCAATCCAATCCTACACCAGCTAAATTTGGATGTCACTCCACATTTGTTTACATTTCGTGAATAAGGAAGCTGCCCTCATGTCTTCTTCAGAAGTTTTTGTATCGTTTCCTTCAGTGGTTCTTTATACAGCGCCACCACAGGTGAGGAGGTGAACAGGTTTTTGAAGAGTTTAGTTTGCAGTGTGAAAGCGAACCGCATCAGCTGAAAATGTAACAAATGTCGCAATTTTGGTCCCCAGTAAAACGCTCAGACCACTCAAATGATAAGGGAATGAAGTTCCTCTGCATGTATTTTCATTTAGGATGTTCTCAGAGCTTCGTTATAGAACATTAGTGAACAGACAGCGCCATGAAGACAAAGGAATAAAACAGACATTTAAAGAATAATAGTTCTGGAGAGGTTTAAAGCAGTCAGGAAGGTTTTGGTCATAAAATAGTAATCCATGCTTTGTCATGTGAAAATAGTGAAAAAATAAGTCAACTTGAACACACACTGAAATTTATGGTCGTAAGGTGAAAAAATGTGGTGAAGTTCAAGAGCTATGAACACGTTTGGGAGGGAGGAAGTCTGTTGGTTTGACTCCAGGCTCTGAGGAAAGTTTTGTTGGGCTTCTGGTTCAACAAAGTAACAACTGACATGTTTTTTGCTCCGGATTCTTTAGTTTTCCTTTACTTGACCTAAAAAAAAAAAACGCCACTAACAATAACAGTGTTGTTTAATCTCTCTGACTGATTCCGGCTATTTTGAAGCTTCTGTCCTGTCCTGTGAGATGACCCAGGTGTTGTAATCTGGAGTTTTTCTTTTTGAGACAACCTGTTGTGTGAACTGAGCAGCCAATCATCTGGTCCTCTGCAGGAACCCAATCAGACGTTCCACACGGACCGGCCCGACCTCTCCGAGTGTTTCCAGCTCTCCGTCCTGGCGTGGCTGCCCTGCGTCTTCCTGTGGGCTGCCTCTCCGGCCTACATCTACTACCTGAAGAAGAGCAGCCGAGGGTACATCATGATGTCGCTGCTGAACAGGTTCAAAACAGTAAGTGGGACATTGTTGCATTAATTAAGATCTTAAGGAACAAAATGGTTAATAGATCAGAGCTCGACCTTGGAGGAGCCTGTAGAGTTCGTACAGGTGCGTGAAATCCTTGAAAGGCTTGATTTCAAGTAGGTGTTTTCAAGGTTGGGAGTCCATGAAAAGTGTGTGATATTCAACGTGCGCCATTTTGTAACATAGTGCAATCAAATGTTTCATTAAAAGTCTACATTTTATCTACAGTTGAAACCAGATATTTTCATGCACTGAATGAAAACACCAATTTTTTTCTCACTGTCTGAAGTTAAATAAGACAAAATTTTTCTTGTTTTAGGTAATTTAAAATTACCAAAATTATTTCTGTTTGCTAAAAAGCCAGAAAATGTAGAGAAAACTTTTTTTTTAATAGAATTTTAATAAAATGTATATCGTCTTTAAGTTTTTTAATTTGAGAACCAAGATAATTTACCTTAACATTATTTGTTTGGATTGTTTCAGTGTAATGAATATTTATTACTCCCAGTGGCTCAACGATTTACTAATCTGTGTATTTAAAAAAAAAGGTTGGTTTATATTTTCTATTTTAATTAGGTTATGGAATTTGAAAGATTTTTTGTGAAATTATTGCTTTGTTCTCGGACCAGGTGAGTGTTTAAGGTGTGTTAAAGAGAATTTTCCAAACATAAAACTGCAATGTGGAGTACTACCACAATTTATGACAGTAATAAAAGATGTAATTTAATAGTGAATTGGAGCTGCTGTTTTTAATTCATTTATTCTGCTTTCATCTCCAAAGTGTGGTGCTGGAAAAGTTTGAAAACTTACCTTGAAAATGCTTGAACTTTGCTATTGGAAAAGTGTCTGAATTCTTATTCATAAGCAATAAAAACAGTTAAAAAGTGTGTTTAGTTTTAATTCACATGCACCTTCGATCTGTAAAACAGAACAGGGGAAGTAAAAGGAAGGCTTCCTTTAAATCGTCACACCGTAGACAAATAAAAACAAAATAATCAACTTCCCGTTTTTCCCATTAGGAAGTGAACCGCTGAACTCTTCTCTTCTGCTCTGTAGTTTCTCCCGCCTCTTTGTTTTTCTACTGTTTTTCATTTGTTTTATTCTCACTCTGCTTTTACTTTTCCCTCAGGTGTTCGGCTTGTTGCTTTGGATCGTGTGCTGGGCCGACCTCTTCTCCTCATTTCACGAGCTGCAGAAGGGTCAGTCCCCGCCCCCCATCTACTTCATCACCCCGCTGGTGCTCGGCATCACCATGGTAAGAAACATGCAGCGTAGCATGGGTCACATATCGACAGCTTTACAAAAGACCATTCATGGACTGTATGTCCTGCAGCATAGGGGTTGTACATTTATTTTTGCATACACAAATTCAAAGTGTGGAGCGCACATCTGTGATGTGTTACAGTGATAACAGATGGGACCAACAGCACTCCCTACAGATGTTATTTTTATTTTTTTTTATTAAGATTGCAGGTTTTGTCCCGTATGAAAATGATATGCTAACTCTTGTTCTTCCAAACTGTGTTTGCGTAAGACTGTCGTGCACTAACACAGCAGCGTCATGTGGAGCTGTATTTCATGCAGCTCCCCTGTGGTTGAGCATTCAAGCTGGTCTCCAGCGCTAATGAGAGGTGAAGGCATGCAAGCCTTCTGTTTTTATAGGAAAACGTATAAATGCAGATGTGCTGCATGAAAAGAAGTTTGTGACACATCTGGAATAAGAATGTCGTGTTCAGGACAGACACTTAGAAAGTCTTAAAATAACATATATCTAAAATAAAGGCCTTAAATTGTCTTAATTAATAAAAAGAAAGAAAGAAAGTCGGCCTTAACTACATTAATTGCAGGTCTTAAATTTTGTCCTGACTATTTAATCTCATATATTCTATACGCATTTTTCTTCTTGCAAATGTTCAGGCAAACGTTTGAGACGCATGCAAACATTTTCATTGCGCTCTTTGACTTGAGGCTATCAATGCTAACCTTGCTAGCTACATAGCTAGCTAGCTTTTGTTTTGTGTTTTTACTTATCACCAGTTGTCTGGATGAAGTCTGTTCATTTCTGGGAATATTAGGTCTTAAATTTCATTCATAATGGTCTTAAAAAGTCTTAAATTTGACTTTGTGACATGCAGAGTCCTGTGCATAAAAGACAAACTAAAAGAATTCGAATATGAAAACAATCACTGACAATACTTTCAGCAGAGTCATGAAGGTGAAACATAAAAACACTACAGTCATTATTTCAGTGCAAATATCTAACAGATGGAAGAACTACAAATACTTTCAGCAGTTTTTTATCTGACAAATACTCCAGTGTTGTTTAATTCTCAGGCATTTTAAGAAGGAAGTTTTTCTTTTATGTTAAAATAGTTAGATTTGCACATATTGAGTTATTAAAAAAAGATAGAAAACACTTTTTTACACCCATCCATCCATCCATCCATCCATTTTCTTTACACCCTTCGTCCCTAATGGGGTCGGGAGGGTTGCTGGTGCCCATCTCCAGCTGCGTCCCGGGCGAGAGGCGGGGTTCACCCTGGACAGGTCGCCAGTCTGTCGCAACTTTTATACACCTTGTACTGCAAATGTTCTGTTGAATTGCAGCAATCTGTTGTGTTTTGGGAAGCAGAATTACAGTAAATGTTAATGTCTGGCCACTGATTTGATTTTGTTCATTCACACCACATCTACATATGTTTTTGGTTATTGGATGTGGTTTAAAAAATATAATTCCTACTATTGGAGACTGCAGAAGACCTGAGATTGAGATGGAGAGCAGCGGAATATAAATGTGCTCTTGTTTCTGCGAGTCGTAACGGAAAGAGCGCGCTGATCTCTGAAGGAACCTCACCATCAGATGTCATAAAGATCATTAGGTGGAACTAATCACTGCAGTCCTTTTCTTTCTTCAAGACCTTCTCAAGTATTTACCCTTCTCCCATCTGATTTTAGCAAAGCAGGATGTTCTGATTTGATCCATGTGCTGTGACTTTTCTTTTTCCTGTTTTGCAAAAGCAGTAAATCTGACATTTAAACCCAAAGATATCCACTTTCCTATCTGATCTCTGATAAAGGCTCACAGTTTAATATAAACCATGGTTCTGACGCCAGTATTTAGGAGTGACGGAGTGCTAAAAGGGCTCAGATGACCGGTTCAGATAATCCGTACACTTCAGAAGAGCTGCACCGGCTTATCCTGAAAATCCAGAAAATTTGTGGATTAGCGGTGGTCTGACCCCGTGTTTGATGGAAAACAGATTGTAATCAGGATGCTAACCCCAGTCAGAGTGCAGCTCACCTAACGCGACCTCCACCGCTTTGCTCCGGCTAATATGAAACTCAGCTTCTCCTTTTCCCCCTCCTCTTCCTCTCTCAGCTGCTGGCCACGTTCCTGATCCAGTATGAGAGGTTACACGGGATCCAGTCCTCGGGGGTCCTCTTCATCTTCTGGTTCCTGTCCGTGCTGTGCGCCATCGTGCCTTTCCGCTCCAAGATCCTGAAGGCCTTCAGCTCGGTAAGAGCGCAGACCACCTCAATGGTTTTGGGGTTTTTCATTTTTGTTTAGTTGTTTTTCGCTGTTACGTTTTGACTAACTCAGTTAATTTTAATTAGTTTTTAGAGTAGAATTGCTAGTTTGCTATTAGTTATTAGTTAAACATTGTTTAGTTTTAGCTTTTTCATTCTTTGACCTTGGCAGCTAACTAGCTAACAATGTTAGCATTGAGTTACCGGTAGCTTCAAGTCAAAGAACGCAATGAAAACGACTGTGTGTGACCTAAACTTTTGCCTTTTTTAATTCGGCACCTAAAAATTAACCAAAGTATTGCGTTGTGATTATGCATGCATTGGTTCAGTAATAAATATTCAACAGAAGATACATTTTTTCTCACAAAAAGGATTCAATTATTGTTGAATAACCATTGGACTCTGGTGTTTTCTTCCAACTTTTGCTGTTGCCATTTTGCAGACTGGCGTTTGGGCCGTCAGGAGGAGCACTGAGTGACGTAATCTGCCGACAGCTGACGTAACCTGCTTGTAGGGGGAAAGAAAATCTATTTCACATGAGTTCTGATGGCTGATAAACAGATTCATAAACAAGAAAGAGAAGAATATTTGACTTTATTTCCAGTGCTTTTGTTAGTTTTATAAATGTAGTTTTATAAACGTAGCTCCAGCTAGTTATAGTTTCCCCCGTTAAGTACTGTCTTTTTATTTATTTCAGTTCACAAAAATGTTTTCTCAATTTCAGTTTTTGTCAGTTTTAGTCTAATAACTTTGCTCTGCAGCTCCTAACTGTCAAATCTGCCTTTTCGTTCCCTTTATTGTTTGCTGCAGTTTTCTGCACCACTCAGACTCCCAAGTCGTTTCAGGTCACTTGATCACTCAGTGGTGCCTGTGTGTTGTTTTTAGGAGCTGCTGTGGAGTTTACAGTGAGTAGATGTTTTAGCAGGGTTCAGCTCAGGGCAACACTAAGCACAGAGAGCAGAATACTGGACTTGTTGTTCCTAGCGGCTCACTTACAGTGTGCGCGCCGCGCCGACTCCGCACCAAATGAACCCGCAGGCTGCGCGACGGGCAGGAAGTGTGAAAAAGAAATGACAACAAACTGTAACTCGTGCGCTGGAAGCAGGAAAGCATGCGCTTTAATTCCAGTGACGCAGGCTGAGTGTTTAGATTGTTGCCTTTCAGCGCCGTAAGCTCCTCAGCTAGCTGAGTTTGAGACTTTCCTGGGGAACAGAGCAGAAGGACGAATGACCTAGTAAATATGAGTACTTGAAAGGCAAGAAACATTGTTGGCTTTTTTCTTTTTTTTTTGAAAAAGCCTGGGGTTTGTTGAAAATTCATCCACATCATGGCAACACATACACACCAACTGTAATAACAGGATATGACATGTCTTTATGGAGTTGTACCGGTTATTTTAAGCGAGCGGTGACTGTTGTGCTCAAACGTTTTTTTACATTTGTATCTTATTAAAGCCACAAGCTTACAGGCCCATTCATTAAATCTAAATTTAAAAGTTCCGTCAAATGAGCCTCATCTGAACTCAGAGATATTTAAAATATCGCTGTACATTGTGGGATATGTTCTTGGGAATACAGCAGGGTGATTGACAGCGCTAAGACCCTCCTCCTCCTTCTGATTGTTTTTTTCTGACTGTGTATTTCTGCAGATGGCCGTAGGACTACTGGGAGGAGGTGGAAGGGCTTAATTTTTTTTTTCACACATATTATTAGTTTCATATTATACCGTCATAGTGACACGTTTAACAAATAAATTAAAAGCATTTTAATAAAAGTAAGAGTTCAATACTGTAGTGAGACTGGATGATGAGCGTCAAGGAACATCAACCGCCTTTTCTATATGTAACATGCCAAAACGCCTGGTTTTTTATATTTATGTATATATATATATTTATTTGCTCACAGAGCTCTGTGTGCCGTTTTCTCCAACTATTTCAGGATGAGATGATGCATTTAAAAAAAAAAAAAAAAACATTTCCAGGATTTTTGGTCTGCCCAGATTTTCACCAGATCAGATAAAATTTAATTTTCTCTTAGTCGTACAACTTTCCCATGACTTTGATTAAAATCAATATGCTAGCTACGAAAGAAGTAAAAATGCTGAGAAAACCAATACAAAACGAGAAAACCAGAGTAGCAGGTGGAAGACAATGACTTTCACCCAGACTGGACCGACGTCTTCATCTTCATACTTTGTATGGACGGAAACCCGTTTGAAGCACACGGCTGAAGATGATAGTTACTTTTAGGAATGTAAGCACTTGTTACCAGACGACAGTAAACATTTGAGTCACCACCCATCCTAAAATGTAAGAGATCATTAATGATTCAAGTCTGTCTTCTGACAGATGAACCAGAATCCCGGATCAGGAGAGAAACAGACGGTTTTAAACGGTTTGGGGGCTCTGCCACCCCCAAAGCGGTTCCACGGAACCAGACTCAAAGTTTGAGTCTGCAGTGACTCAACGTCGCAGCTAAATGTTCATTTACGGGTCATAAAGCATGAGTCGGTGCAGCGTAGGCGTTTTCCAGGTCAGCGTTGTTCGCACTGCAGGAGGCTTTGCTCCTCTGCTCTCTCTGGCATTGTCGCTTGCTTTTTGGGTGAAGGTTTGAGCTTGTGTTTAAATACCTGAGCTACTGGATTAAGCTCCATAATCAGGAGGCTTTTCCCCCAGTTAACCTGTTTATAAGGTTCATATTCTATGCAGAGAACAAATATGGGCCGCTGTGAGATTTCCATGGGAGGCTGGCAAAAAAGCCATAGTTGTATGACATGAAGTAATAGATTGTTGCTGCTAAACATATTTATTGATTATTGGAAGAATAAAGTGTTATTTGAATTTTGATACCTGGACTGAAGCTTGAACGTAGAATAAACAACTAAACTTATTAGTCACTTTCAAGTGTCTATACTATGCAGAATGTTGTATTTTGTTCCTGCTCTTCTCTTTTCAGAGTGACACATGCATTATTCAGGCTGTCTGCTCTGATGAATCATCAGTAAGCTGCTCAACACCATCTGTGGTTTTAAGCAGCTTTACATTAAAAACAGTGATGGGTCACCTTCGGTTCGTTTTCACATGACTTTTGTTTTTGGTTATTTCAACCAGTTAATTCTGTCGCAATAAGCAATTCATCAGTCAGTATATTATCAGCCTGGCGGGCCACCAGGCTTTACTTTTGCTTCCACCAGGCTTAGCATTGCTTATTTATTTAAGTCTCTTCAAAATGTTTGCATTTTTTTAAGACTTTATAGTTGGTGTTCAGGTATTAATCTTCTAATCTTTCAATGACACATAATTATCAAGAGATGGTTTCAAATTTCCTGTCGACTTTAAACATTTTTTAACTCAAAAACACGACGGGCTGCTGGATGAAAGCATCCAACCACTGGGCTTAGCAGGTTCTCTGGGGGAAACCTTGAGCAATTAATCGCATGATAAATGAAAATGATTGCTATTTTTTGAAAGGCAGAGATTTCAAATTCTATTTTATTTGAGGTTTCGGTTGTATGGTTTTTTATTTCCCTTCTACTTGTTGTGTTTTATTTCGGATATTTAAAATGTCTTCCAGTGTGGAGTGTTATGTGCAAAGTTAAAATTGATCATAGGGTTCCTACAGGTGCTCGAAATCCTTTAATTTCAATTTGGCGTTTTCAAGGTTTGGAAAGTGATTATTTTCTGTACAAATTCCTTGAAAGGGCTTGATATTCAAACTGCACAGTTTTGCAATAAAGTTATTTCCAGTTTGAACCAGACATTTTCATACACATAATATAAAGACACAAACACATTTTGTCTCTCTGTCTGAAGTTAAATCAGACTAAGCTTCTTTTATCCTGGATAAATAATTGACAGTATTTCTCTTTCCTTTTTTGTTTTGTGCATCTCAGGACGAAGTTCCAGATAAGCTGCGCTTCACCTCCTTCTACTTGTATTTCGGCCTGATCCTCCTCGAGCTCGTCCTCTGCTGCTTGAATGAGAAACCTCCTCTCTTCTCCAATGTGGTCACTGACCCTGTGAGTCCCACACGTTGCAGCAGTTTACACCTTATATATATATATATATATATATATATATATATATATATATATATTTAACTGCCCTGACTTGTGTTTCTGCCCCTGTTTTGATTTCTCCCCAGAATCCGTGCCCTGAAACTACAGCAGGCTTTCTGTCCACCGTGACCTTCTGGTGGTTCACAAGGTGGGCTGCTGATTAGTTCTGGTTTTTGTGATACGATTTTATGATGACTCTGAAATCTGTCATCTCTGTTTAGTTTGAAGTAACTGCGATATTTCAGAATTGGAAAATAAAAGGTTGAATATTTCAGCTTTATTTATTAGCTTTTCTCTGTTTCAAAGAGCAGCGGCTAACAAATCCAAGTTAAAAACCAAACCTCCAGCTGAGTAAAACTGTGTTGAAATATCTACATTCGGATTGACAACTTGTTAATTTGCTAAAGAAGATTCACCAGAAGGAGAAATACAGACAAACTTTAACGCAACAGGACAATATAACAAATTTCTCATGTCTTTTTCTGGACTGACTCTATTGGTTTCTATGGGTCACTGAAGAAAAATATTCAACAGTTTAGAGGTTTTAAAGAGTTTTATTAGCCACTAAATCAAACTTATAGTGGCGAATAAAACCACTATGACTTTTATTATGAAGTTTTATTATCATAATAAAAACTTCTCGACCAGTTTATGACCATATTATGTCCTGTCATTGATCAGTTTGTCAGCTTCTCAGTGGGTTGAAAATACCAGTCGTCTGTTCCTTCACTGACTTCTCATTCATGCTGGAAAACACACAGACTGTAACCACCAAGCTTTGGAAATTATCATTAGTGTTCACACATCCTTAAAAAGTCTTAAATTTATGCATCTAAAATCAAGGCCTTAAAATGTCTTGAATTCATTTTTAAAACAAAGTTTAATATGTTCGTCACCGGTCTTAAATTTGATCGTCGCCTGATTATTTAGTCTTGTATATTCTACGTAGATTTTTCAAAAACCATTTTTCTGTCAGGCAAAAGTTTGAGTCACACTCAGACATCTTCATTGCGATTTGCAGCTATAGACGTTTCAGTGTACCAATAATCCACTGTTAATACACCCTTTTGCATTTTTCATTAGTAAGAGCAAATTTATCGCCAGTTAGAAGGAGGAAGTTTATACATTTCTGTGGAGATTCGGGTCTTAAATGCCGTTGATAATGGATCACTCATAACGCAACTTAATAATTCTGGACTTCACGACAAAATGTTTAGATGCCACTGGTCTAATCTAGTAAATCATTTAGCATAAAAATTTGAAAATTATGAAATATAAAAAAACTTGAATGACTGCTGCAAACCTTTCCTCTAATGAATTGTGACCCATATCGAGTGAGTGAAGCTCTGAGCCTCCTTTAGTCTCTATATTCTGATTCCCGTCGCTCAGACGACCTCAGACGACCTTGAGGCTCTGCTCTGTGTCAGTGACTGAGTGGGAGGACATCAGTATTACAGGAAAAGGTTTCTCTTCCCACTCAATATGCAGTTTGCGTTGGTGTTTTCCTGTGTGAAAGAACAGTTCCCGGTGATTTCTGTGCATTGGTTTATAGGTCTGTGCCCAAAACCCAAACGTCTGTCTTAAGCCATATAAATTGACAAGACAGTTTTCCTGTAAACCTGTTAGCTTACAGGAGCATCTAAAGCCACTTCTTCATTACCAAGTCTCAGTCTAGCAGGTTAATGTTTGGTTCAGGTTCAGCCAAGTTGGGTATGTCTCCACTGGCTGTGTTTTTCTTGCTGCTGTGGCCGTGAATATACTGGAACACAAGCACAGCAGATCAGATCGATGGTTGAAACTTAAAATGACATTGCATGTCATCCTCCGTGTGGTTGTTATCATTGTTGATTCAAATAAACCCAGATATTTCATTTGATCTTAAAGATAAAAAGCCAGAAATGTTGAGTTGATGAGATTAAAGCCTAACCAAGACAGTGCATGCAGTACATGGCTTGGTCTGGCTTGTACCACCTCTGACGGGGTTATAAAAATGGGAAGGAGCCACGCAGGACCTGCAAGTGGACACAACACTGGCTGGGACTCACTGTGGCAGAACTGCTTAAACGGGGGGTCTGCGAATTCTTAAAAAGTCTTAAATCCGTACATCTAAAATTAAGGCCTTGAAATATCTTAAATTTATCTTTTAAAATGTGAGTTGGCCTTTAATATAATAAATCACAGGTATTAATATACCTATGACATCTCATTACATTTTGTGACTCAGGACGGTTGAAGCTACTAGCTGCTAACACATCCTTTCATAGCTAGCCTTTTATCATGGGGTAAGTGGAAACTTATTGCCAGTTGAATGGACGACGTTTGTACGTTTTATCTATTTTAGATACAGGTCTTAAATTCCATTCATAATGGTCTTAAAAAGTCTGAAATTTGAGTTGGTGAAACCTGCAGAAACTTTGTTAAAGCTATTCCCGTGCTCATTTATGTACTGTTGTTTTGTAGCCATGAAATTATTTGTAATAACTTTAAACTTTTCATGTGGAAGATACTTCAGATTTCCAAAAAAAACCAACGTAGAACCAAATTCCTCTCAATTACTAGTAAAAATGTGACGTATCAAAGTAATTTGAAACAAATGCATAACAACACCTTTGTAGTTGTAAACAGATGTTATCCCTATAAGAGTGTTCAGTGGTGATCTTTCAGTTTCCATGTCAAAGTTGTATTTTTTTTGTCACATTGTAGCTCTTGTTCAGCCACCTGAGTGACAGTGTGCAGCAACACATGGAGCAGAAGAAAAGCATTTAAAGCCACAACTTTTCCAAACCCTAGTGAATCTAGAAACCAGTAAGCATCGCAGGCTTGCTCTGAAGTCTGGAGATAATCACTGGAACAGAAATTAGATTCACAAAAAATGAGGCTACTGAAGATTTTCACTTGAATGTCGTGAAAATTCTGTATTTATTTACTGTATGTGATTGTCTCAATTCAGCTGCTTTTTCTCTCTCCCAGTTTGGCCATCAAAGGTTACAAAATGCCCCTTGAAGCCAAAGACTTGTGGTCGCTGAACGAGCGCGACAGCTCCAAGAAGATAGTGCCGAAACTCCTGAAGGAGTGGGAGAAGGAGCAAAGCAAGATCAAGAGGTACAAGTTTAAAAGCTCTAGAGCGAAGGGGCCGGTTTCCGGCTCCTGAGGCATGAAGTGCTTTCATTCAGTCTTTGCTACTCATTCAAAAAAGAAAGTTTACCAACAATGAAAACTTTCAAAAAAATGTTTTAAACATCAGATTGAACTGAATCATTTTAATGTAAAAATAACTCTACTGTGTCTGCAACTTATTATTTTTACCTGTAAAATTGCTGCTCAATGTCTAAAGTTATTTAGAAAAATGTCTGAATAGCTTTAGGCATTCGTCAAGCTACAACTACAAACTTAAATGTGTCTTAAGGTTTCATGTCATAGACTAACACAGAGTAGAAGCATAATTATTTTTTTTTTTTACTTTACACACAAAATATGACACATGTGACTTGCATTGTCATATATTCAAATGCCTTTAAATACAATGCACCCTTAATAATTTCTTAAATCTAAGATTAAGGACTTAAAGTGTATAAGATTAATTAGAAAATATATAAGATGGCCTTAAATACCCTAATCACAGGTCTTAAATTTGGTCGTGGCCGGTCTATTAGATCTTATATATTTGATGCAATTTATATTTATCGTGAGATTTTTCTATCAGGAAAAAGTTTGAGTCGCACTCAGACATCTTCATCGGGTTCTGTGACTCGAGGCGGTGGAAGCTACAGCTGACTATACCTTTGTTGGCTAGCTAGCTTTTTTAGCATCTATCATTGTAAAGTGTAAATTTACTGCCTGTTGCCCGGATGACGTTCGTCTTTGCCACTGGCTTCACTCCTGTTGCCAACTCTTATGACGCTATGTTCGTTGTGTGCCAAGAAGCTTCACATTTGTACATAAATTATATGATTTTCTGTGTACGTCTCTGTCGTGATACAGGTCTTAAATTTAATTCATGATGGTCTTAAAAAGTCTTAATTTTGAGTTGGTGAAACCTGCAGAAGCCTTTCAAACCGCACTGCAAAAAGTCCTCATTTATTTTTGGTCAAGTTTCCTGCTCAAATGTCTTGGAACACTCGAAATAAAACTAAACTAACTTACAAGTAATTTTTGAGAAAGACATATGAGGTTGTTTTTAGTAACTAATTCCTCAATATTAATGAAAACATTTTGGTTCCACTGGCAGATTTTCACTTATGACATGAGAAACATGTCTTGTTATAAGTCAAATTAAATAAAATATTTTCTTTTCTTTCACAGACACTCTCCCTTCAGTCTGTCTGATCCTAAATTACTTTACAAATACTGACTTCTTATGTGCAAAGCTCCTTTCACAACAAACCTCATTGCTTTACACACAAATACACGCCAGACTTCCCCATGTAAAAACCTTTAAAAACCTTTATAATTGTGCATAATTGGTGCAGCTGAATTGTGTTGCTTTTTGCCTCCCTGTTAGACCACAGAGAGCAGAGGATGTTGTGAGAGAGGGCAGGTCTCTTAGTGCATGCTCTTTGAGCTGCACAAGTGAAACTCTGAGCATGCTCTATGTAACCCACACAGTGGGATGGTTTCCTCTAATATGTCAAACTTCTTCCAGCTCTCTGACTTACCAGATTTAAAGAAAAAAAAAAAAGAAAAGGAAATGTTTTTTTTTTTTTTTTTTAAAAAAAGGGTGCTAAAAACACACTTTAAGTTAATTAGACATGGTTTTGTGTCTGTGTTGCTAATTCATAATAAAAATCATTCATGGCTCAGGTAATTACACCGCACCATGTTTTCAGCTATAATTGGTCTGGCTTCTTAGTTTGCCCCGGAGTACAATTTTTGTACGTTTTTATTACTCTTTAAAAAAAACAAAACCTGCATAACAGGTCTGCTGAACTCTGGCCTCCTGGAGGCTGCTTCCTGTTTCAGGGCCACAACATTTTTTCCTGTGAGTTTCATTCTGGACTGAGATTAACTCGTAAATAGATATGTCAAAGCTGGATTGGTTTTTTTCTTTGAGCTGCACACAAACCTGTTTGTATTCAGCTGAAGCTCGACGGTTAGTTGACAAATGGAGGGTTTTCTGCTCTCTAAGCTTGTGTTAGAATAGGTTTGTTGTATTCATGTAAATAAATATATTCCTTAACAAGCTGACTCTTTCCCCCTGACTGCTGACTGCCTCACTGCCTGCTGAGGGATTTAACGGTCAATACTTAAACAAATGCAGTTGGTTGGACGGGACAATTATTCACGTTTTTCTCCTGCTGTGTGTTGAAACTTGCTTGCTGGTAAAAGTATCCATCTCATCCTGAGACTAAATAACTAATAAAAATCTTTTACAATGTAGAAATTGGAGCTAAAATAATTTAAAAAGAGTTATAGTAGCTCATTTTCACTGCATTTTTGTGACTTAAGCACCTTCAGATCTGTAATTATCTACAAATACAAACCCATGATTTTTTAAAATGTTTTAAATAGTTTAATTTTTACGCCTCTTCACAAACAAGACTGCAGATCAGTGATAGATAATTATGGTTTCAAGAAGAGTTTATTTTCCAATCAGTAATAGCAGTGATTTTTTCAAAGTGGGGTCAACCAACTCAGAAAAATAATGAGAGAGAAAAAAAGCAAACAGAAAAACACAAAACACACATAAATACCAATATTACCAATATTAGAAAATCCCAATATGTTGCTTCCTGGATGACTTTATAGCTTGTTTAAAGCTGTTTTGTAATAAGAATCAATGATTAAACTGGAGAAAATTGTTACAATTTTGCCCTAAAAAGTGAGAATTGGTTGTAATTTAACTTTTCAGTACAAAAAGATTATTGTAAACCTGGAGGATAATCGAGGCATTGAATGATTTAATTCTATATTTTGTTTTATTGTTGAAATTATTCATTATAAAATAGATGTCTTTTACTCCAAGGTAACCGCGTTTTTAATTGGGTGTGTCACAATGACTTTAATGACATATGAAGCCTATTTTGACATTTCCATTTACTTTTTTAAATCTTTTTATTTCTACCCCTCTAACAGCAGTGAACAGAATCTGACCACCAAGGCGACGTACGCTAAGCAGCAACCATCGGCCACCAACCACGTCTCAGGAGGAGCCGCGGGGGGCGAAACCAGCCCGGAGGAAGTGGAGGTGCTGCTGTCCAATCAGAAAGCGGCTCCCCACCAGCCGTCCTTCCTCCGCACCCTCATCAAAGCGTTCGGCCCCTACTTTCTGATTGGCTCGGGCTTTAAGCTCCTGCAGGATTCCATCACCTTCGTCAACCCGCAGCTGCTCAGGTAAAACAATAAATACAGTTTAGAGTCTCCGTTAGCGCGCTGTCCACGCTGCGACACATTAGCAAATAAAGCCCTCTTTGTTCCAGTTCTGAAAATAGCTATTTCCAGCACTTTGGGGGGTTTTTTTGCATGTTGCATTTGCATCTATCCAAAGTAGTGTTGCTTTCTTCTAAGTAAAAAAATGTGTGCTAGCTTTGTCCAAGATGGAAATAGATTTCCTCTTCGGGCCCTTAATGGCCCCCGGGTGGAAATTTGATTAAGGCAAATGTTCTGTGAAAGCCGTATCTCCAAGTTTCAGTCAGATAAGATATGGGAGCTGTTCACCAACAAATTTCCCTCCGTGCATTTTATCATATGACTCAAGATTGTTAACTAATACCGATCGTATCTGTTCTGTGTAGCACAGGCAAAAAGTTCAAGACTTAATTTGAGTTTTCAAAATGCAGCGCTCTACTTGCATATCTTAAAATCTTCAGTAAAAAATGGATAAAAACTGAAGTCATGATGAAACTGTAAGTGTGCTGGTGTGTTCAGTCAAATATGTCAAGATGGCTTTTCTAGTTCTGTCTAGTTTTTAACCCACGTGTTCTCTGACCCACAGCCGGCAATCTTTTGTCCGATCTTATCAAGGTTTAAATCTCATCCACTAAAACAAGTCAAATAACTCAGACTGACCTAAAGGGCTTGATTGTATCTTCTCTAGTTTTGCTAGTAGCCAAAGGCCAGAAACCACCCTAAAGAATTTTAAGTATGAAAATGACGAGCAGTGTACCTGCCTGGTCGACTAGCTATTAAGAAACAAAAGGAAAAATTAGCTAAAACAACAATGTTAAAAAAGCTAAATGAATGATAGCTCAGTTTAAAATCGACTAGCATGAAACAGTAAAAGACTTTTCTTTAGCTGAAAGCTGACATGCTAGCTTCCTTCAGTAGTCTGCAAGTTCCCCTGAAACAAGATATTTACTGACACTGTTTAAAATTCAGAATCTTTTCACTTCCTGACATAAATTCAACTACATTCCTTCAGTTTTAGGTCAGTAAGGATTACCAAAGCTACTTCTTTTTCCTAAATAACGACGACAAAGAAGACAAATGTTTGCCTTCACCCACATGTAAAGGTTTGCATACATTACAAGTGTCTCCGGGTTGAAGAGCCTCTGCTTTCAGATCCAGACTTGTGGAGGTCATTCAGGATCTTCCTTTTATCTTTATATTTTTCTATAATATCACATAAAGAACCAGATGTTAAACAGTGTTAAGAATTAATCTAAGAAAATAACAAAACTGAGACTTCACCAATTACACTTTCCCAAAGTTCTGGAAATAAAAAGGTGTTTCTATTGGCTTTGCAGCCTCCATCAACTGCAATAAGATAAAATGATAAAGAGGTTTAGTTGATGATAATTTGTGCCCTGGTACAAACTGATCAACTTAATTAATTTCAGTACAAACGGGTGACGCAGGACACCTGAAATCACTCCGCCAGTGATTAACGCGGTGCAGATTGTTGAATCTGAAGGCTGCGGTTGTTTGTAACTTTGAATTTTGTTTACTTTTCCAGAATGTTGATCTCCTTCACCAGTCAGAAGGACGTCCCTGTTTGGTGGGGTTACACGCTGGCCTTCCTCATGTTCTTCACAGCCATACTGCAGACTCTCATCCTCCACCGGCACTTTCAGTACTGCTTCGTAACGGGGATGAACGTCCGGACCGCTCTCATAGGAGCCATCTACAGGAAGGTACACATCCGACAGTCGCGCTGTCACTTTCTCAAACCTCAGTTCACCACCCCACATTCTTCAAATCTATCAAAATTGGTGGCAAATGCCTGTGCTGCGTTTGTGCCTCTATATCATTTTAAAGATATTAGTAAATGTTTCCAGAGGTCATGAAAGGTCAACAAACCTTCCCAACCCCCCTTTCTTCAAATCATGGAAAATTGTGTCAATCAACTCAGCTGCATTTGTGCTAGTTTGTGGAGTAAAAACTTTCCGCTTACGCTGCTTTGGCTTTGAAGATATTAATGAAAGTTTAACAGTCAATAGAGTGAACTAAGCATCTATTTTAATAATAATTGTTTTTATTATTGGTTTATTAGTGGTTTTCTCACCACTTTTTATTGTTTCTTTTTTTTTTTTCAGTCTCTGGTCATAACCAATGCTGCCAAGCGTTCCTCTACGGTGGGAGAAATAGTGAATCTGATGTCTGTCGACGCTCAAAGGTTCATGGATCTCACCACCTTCCTCAACATGCTCTGGTCTGCTCCTCTGCAAATTATGCTGGCGCTCTACTTCCTCTGGCAGGTACACAACACAGATATTATAGCAAATTTAACTGCATTTAAAAATCCCAGCACTGTTGAAGTTCATGTTTCTTTCATATTTTGCAGAACCTTGGTCCATCTGTGCTGGCTGGAGTGGCTGTCATGGTCATGCTCATCCCCTTTAATGCCGTCATCGCCATGAAGACGCGCGCCTATCAGGTACAGAGAGGGAAGCTGTGTGGAATTCATTTAATTTTGATTATTTGTTTTAAAAGGTAAACTTAAGTACTTTTTGTAATTATTACGCACTATTTCCAAATTGTTTACTGTGGATCTTCTCGAGACGACAGAACAGAAAACAGGTTCCAACATCTTGGGCTCATGGTGGATGGATTAGGCCAAGTGCCAGTGCTGAACTGACTTAAACTTTCTCATGTAGCGATGCCCCATTAAATATTTTAGATTAATTTCCAACCTCAAGTTTCTGTAAAGTTCCAGCTTACTGATTTAAATCCAAGTTCAAAAATACTTTATTGATCCCAAATGGAAATTGAATAAAGCGAAGTAAAAAAAAATAAAAAATTGGCTAAAATCAACCCAGCTGCACAGAAAAATGATGGAACAGTTAAAAAAAAAAACAGGAACGAAGGTTTGAAAAAATTATGCTGAATTTTAAATTGTCTTAATGATGTTTTAGTAGCAATTAGCACAGGCTAACATTAACACAACAGTTTCCATATGGATTCCCTTGGGAATGTATTTTCTTGCCTTAACACTGAGATAAAAAAAAAAAATCTGTTTATTTCGATATAAGGAGATTTAGAAAATCTGCTCTATTCAGCCTTCCTGTTATCTGATCAAAGTCTCGCTCTCCTGTGCCTCCCTTTAAAAGCCTTTTATATTTCTCATTCCTCTAATTTCAACACCTGACTGATAAGAGAAAATTACTTGAAAATTGTTTCAGCGCTTTTTTTATGGTCAATATGGATTTTTGAGTTTCCAACTGGTTGGTTTTTGCATCGTACATCTAAATCACATGTAGAATCTTGCCGTGTGTCATGGAATCCTCTAAAATCCACCTTAAATAAGGTTTTAAGGTAGCTTATTAGCTTTTTATGTATAGTGGCTATTTCTAGGTCTGTACATCCACAATAAAAACAATGTCTTCCTCAGGTGGAACAGATGCAGCACAAGGACGCTCGTATCAAGCTGATGAATGAGATCCTTAACGGCATCAAAGTCCTCAAGCTGTACGCCTGGGAGAACTCCTTCAAAGAAAAGATCCTGGCGATTCGGCAGAAGGAGCTTATCGTCCTCAGAAAAACAGCCTACCTGGGAGCACTCTCCACCATGGCCTGGACCAGTGCCCCTTTCCTTGTAAGCTCTTAATATTTTACTGTTTACTAACAATAAGAAGTGAAACAAATAAAAACCTCAGAGACCACATTGCTCTTTTTTGTCAATAATTTTATGTAGTTTCTGAGACCTTCCTCTTCAATTTGTTTTAGCAGGAGACTCTCATCACTTATCTTTGTTTTAATTGTGTTTTTGAACTTTTACCAAGTTGCTGCATCTTGATAATGTCATATAGTTTAAGAATTTAGTAGCTGACGACTGATCCAAATCCTAGACGAGCCCCCAAAAATGTCACAGGTACCTTAAACAGGAGAGTTGATATATAGAATTTAAATTAAACTAGTTTAGACTACTTAGGCATTTTTAATCAAAGAGAGAGTTGGTTCTCTGATTAGTACTTTGGTCAGTTTTGGTTATATTTTATAGCGATTTTAAAATACCTATTTTCAGATGTTTAATTTCTAGTAGGTCTTAAAAGCAGTTACTTCTCTTTAATTTATTCCCTCTTCAGGTTTTCTAATTAGAAATATGAAACAAATGACATTTAGCCTGCCACATAATATAGGGGATCCCTATTACTGCAGCATATGAATGGCAGGAGTTATACTATATAATACAGGATACGGGTAGCTAATAGAGACTGAATAAAAGTAACCGAGAATGTAGTCCTGAAGGACCCCATGTCATCTTTGAATGTAAGCAGAAACTAATGCATTCAGCACTTGTCTTTTTGTTTTCTTTTGTTTTCCGAAACAAGTAAAATAATGTGCTTACATGATGCTAATTACTGCTTTTCCATGGTGTAATAATGGGCCTTGACGTCTTGCTGCTTTTCCCATGTGTCTCCAGGTTGCCTTGACGACGTTTGCCGTGTTTGTCACTGTAGATGAGAAGAACGTTCTGGATGCAGAGAAGGCCTTTGTGTCGCTCTCCCTTTTCAACATCCTTCGATTTCCTCTGAACATGCTCCCTCAAGTGATCAGCGGTCTCGTACAGGTGTCCTTTCTTCCCCCTCTTCTGCTCTTCCTCGTCCTCCCTGCGTTTTCTTCTGCAGCTTTACGTCTCTCTTCTGTTTCTCAGGCGAGCGTGTCGCTGAAGCGAATCCAAAATTTCCTGAGTCATGATGAGTTGGACCCAAACTCTGTGGACAGAAAGACGAGCTCAGGTAAAAACAAAGCTCAATTCCTACTTAAAGGTTGTTGTCAGGGTTTCTTTTCACTTCTTCCAAAAGGGAAATCCTTCTGCAAAGCCGCCTCACCTTTCACCCAGTGTCTCTGAATCTAAACAGCAGTGACATGACTCAGGCTTTCTCGTCTGTCATCAGTTGAAAGTTGTTGAAAAGAAAGTCTTTTATCCCGTTGTTACTCAACAGAGTTCGCCGTCTCGGTGGTGAACGGGAAATTCACGTGGGCCAAAGAAGATGAACCTGTTCTGGACAAGTACGCCACGCTCAGCTACAGATACGTCCATTCACAAGTCCTGTGGTTTTACTTCTCTAACTGTGACATGTTTGCTGTGTTGCTAGCATCAACGTGATGGTGCCCCAGGGCTCCCTGGTAGCAGTGGTGGGTCATGTTGGCTGTGGGAAATCCTCGCTGATCTCCGCGCTGCTGGGCGACATGGAGAAAGTGGAAGGCGAAGTTTCTGTTCGGGTATGACTTCACTGAGAATCACTTTCCCTGAAAGTAGCATCTCCCTTTTTCATAAGACTGCAGCTGAACCTACCGCAACGTTTCCCAACAAGGTTGAACACGTGACTCACTGTTGTAAAACCTGACGAGTTTCTGTTTGACTGAAACCAAAACTTTTACGATTTCTGTGACCTCAAGAATCCAGCATAGTAAACATTTCACGCCCCTGATGAAATCTTTCATACTTTCCCACAGATTATGGGGAAAGTAATGTTTGCATCATTGTACAAACATTTCAAAATCAACACTTAATTTCGAGTTTGAATAGTTTATGTGCAGGAATTTTTAAAACAAGGATTTTGTTATGAAAATTAATATTAGGAACGTTCAAAACAGAATCAAATCGGAGAAAATGGGATGAGTTTACAAATCCAGTAACATCACTTCAGTCTCTGACACCAACAGAAATGACCTCACTTATATAGTCTGTGTCTTTGGACACACAGGAAACAATACTTTTCTGTAATGTTGGAGTGTCAGAGGTCATCAAAAGGTCACAGCAAACTTTGGACAGGCAGATGTGAACTCGGTTAAAAGAGCAGAACATAAAAAAAAACAAATTAGTAGGTGATAAACCTAAAACAATGCAAGTAATAAATGCAAATGATTCTTTGAGTTTATGAATAAGATAAGAAGCTAAGTAAAACAAATACTATACATGTAATAATTCAATAAGTAAATATGGGATTATAAAAATGATGACTAACATATTTTTCCAACAGATTTCAAGATATTTTCCTTTAGATTTATGCTATTTAAGTTGAGCTTATCTTGCTTCCCAAATTTTTCAGCAATCCTATTTCTACTGTTTAATAGTGCAGTAATATGCACCTTCCCAGTTATTGGAAAATACTTTGAAAACTATATTTTGCAAAGTATTTTCCCCCTTAGCAATTTATTTTACACATACAAACAGTCCAGATCTACTTTAAAGCGGTTCTATTTAAATGTTTTCTTTATTCTAAAGATCCGTCAGTACTTGGGCCCAGATGTGGTTATTGGCTCATTCATGGTCCAATTATATTTCCCCCATAATGAATAAAATTATCACTTGAAAAGTCACATTTCTCTTTGATCAGGTTTTTGTCTTTTCCTGAAATTTATTCAATGATCTGAAGCAGTGACGTATGGCTTAAAAAAGCAAACTGTGTAGAAATCTGTACTTTTTTTTTTGTATAACTAAAGTTCAGTGTTTTCTAAAAGATCAGCATTTTTGACAGCTATACCTCAGATTAAAAAATAATTAGACAGATCTAAAAAAATAAAAAAAGAGTCCAGCTTTGATGTTCAGCAGCTACTCTAGGTCGTCATTTTGTAGATCGTAAATTGTCGGGGTTTAGGCTTTAAAGTGTCAAGTTTCAAGTGCTTGCACTGCATACACAGTGGAACGATTGCAAATGATTTGTTTTGTGCAGCCAGCTGGAATCCTTAACGCCCAGAAGGTGAACATTTCACACACTCTGCACACAAAAAAACATGAGAGCTAACTGAAATCTGACTCTGTTCTCAGGGGTCGGTGGCTTACGTTCCCCAGCAGGCGTGGATACAAAATGCCACCCTGAGGGACAACATCCTGTTTGGGAAGAGCTTCCACGAGTCCAAATACCGCCGTGTTCTGGACGCCTGCGCCTTGACGCCAGATCTGGAAGTGCTGCCTGGAGGAGACATGACAGAGATCGGAGAAAAGGTAGAAAAGCAAAAAGCAAAAAGTACTCCTGCCTCCTGGATGTTTCTGCATTTAGGAGGTTTTAAGTTATTGACATTCATAAAGAACTGTGTACTGTTAAAATGAAACTTGGGTCATGAAGGGCTAAAATATTTCTGATTTGGTGGTTTGTCCTTGCTTCCCCACCCCTTGATGCTGCCACCTCCATGTGTTCAAGGTTATCCCTGTTGGCAGAAACATTCAGTCATTTTTCCTACGTAACTTGAAGCAAACTATAAACAGGGACGTCTTACGGCTTTGTGCATTAGCGTTTCTCTTTAAACTCTTCAATAAACATCTATTAATTAGATAATGTCTTAAAGACAAATGATGGCTTTGGGTTTTATTTAGAAGAGTAAAGGTCTCTGAATACAGCTAATCTGAGTGAGGCATTTGTAAAGAAAAAGAGACAAAATTTTAATCTCCATCTACCAAGTACCAATAGCCATCACAATTTTCATTGCACTTCACAATTGTGCACTCGTAAAATCCTTCATGCATGAATATTTTTGGAGCACTTCCTTAGAGAAAGTCTTGTGTTCATAATCTAAAATGTTTTGTTTTTAATATTTTGTCTTCTGATTTGATGATATGACATTTAAAACGGAAAGAACCGTCTTTGATGGCAGAAGATGACACCGTCCCGTCTCTCTGCAGGGCATCAACCTCTCCGGCGGTCAGAGGCAGAGGGTCAGCCTGGCTCGAGCGCTGTACAGCGACGCCGAGGTCTACCTCCTGGACGACCCGCTGTCCGCCGTGGACTCCCACGTGTCCAAACACATCTTCGACAACCTGATCGGCCCTGAGGGCTTGTTGAAAGGCAAGGTGAGGAAACTCTCTGACGTCGCTGATCCGCCCAGGTACTGGAACCACTGCAGCGTTCGGGTGAGGAAGTCGGATCTTATTGCTCTTCCAGTGAGGAAGCTGTGTCAGTAAATGACTCGTTCTACGTCGTAAACAAAATCCTGGGTCTTTGATAAGAGCCGGTTTTCTCTGATGGGAATCTGTGTGGAAAGCTTCTCTGAACTCGGGCTTGTAATAAAAGGTGTGTCCGTTGGGGTTTGTTTTATTGGTGTTGATTCATTTCCTTTGTTTGGTTCCAAGACTCGCATCCTGGTGACGCACGGCATCACCTTCCTGTCTCAGGTGGACAACATCGTGGTGATGGTGGAGGGCCGGGTGTCGGAGATGGGCTCCTACCAAGAGCTGCTCAATCAGAACGGAGCCTTCGCGGAGTTTCTCAGGAACTACGCTCTGGAAGACATCGTGGAGGAGGACGAGGCCACCGGTTGAGCAACACTTTCTCCCCCTTCCCGTCAATCCCTTCTGATATTAACGGCTGAGTTTGCTGGCTTCACGCTGTCTCTTTCTGTTTTCCCCAATGGCTTCACAGAAGAGTTAATAGAAGATGAGTTGTTCCCCGATGACGTCCTTAGCAACCACCACACGGACATGGTGGACAACGAACCTACGGTTAATGAGGCAAAGAAAAGTTTTATGAGGTGTGAGAAATTAGAAGTAGTAAAGCCTCCATAACCGCATCCTGCTGGAACAGCCTTTCTGTTTCAATGTCCACTGACTTAAATCTGTTGGCCACCCTCTTGTTTTCAGACAGATCAGCATCCTGTCAGGAGACAGCGAGAACCTCCGGTGCCGCTCAGTCAGGAGACAGAGCCAGAAGAAGCACCAAGAGGCCCAGGAGAAGAAGAAACCCCAGGAGGGCCAGAACCTCATTCAGGCAGAGACAGCAGAAACAGGCCGGGTCAGTTGAGAATATTCTTTTAAAGTGAAAGTTTTTCTTTTAAAGTCACTGATATTTTACTTCAAAAACAAATCTGTAGCTTTTTTAAAGCAATTTGGTCATCAGCTTTTGTTTCTGTACTTTTTAGTGTAAAAAGCTGGTTAATTAAAAAGTGAATAGCAGGTTCAGATGTTTTACCCTTTACATTAGAGATATCACTGATCCCTGAAGTCCTTTACTTCATGTCTTGCTCACCTGATCAGGCAGTTCAATGCAATTTGCTTGATCAGTCTGTATAGATGTTTGCCTTTATCCAGGAAGCACTTGTAATGATTTACAAGTCAACAAGTTTCTTAAAAAACTTTTGTTTAGCCTCCATGATGACCGTACCTGTTCTCTGCTCTGTGAGCCAGACAGCTGTAGGGAAAAGCTGAGCAGAGAGCAGCTGAAACCCTAATCATCAAATGTTATGACATTCAAAGCATAGTACTAAATTTATGAAGCACAATAATGTTTTCTCTTCAAATTTTTAACAAGGACAGCATTAAAATATAACAAACCAAATAATTGAATCTTTAAAAAAAAGAAAAGAAAGTATGCTAACATTTAGCTAGCTAGCTAAATACTTTTTTTTCTCGCAGTTCTTTTCTCTCAGGCAAAAGTTTGAGTTGCATGTAGACATCTTTATTGCCTTCTGTGACTTGAGGAGGTTGCCGCCACTGGTGACAAGCTGCAAATATACTCTTGTTACATAGCTGCATAGCTAGCTACGTTTTTTTTGCATCTGTCATGAGGAAGTTCAAATTTATTGCCAGTTGGCTGGACTACATTCGTCTCCTGTCGCCATCCCATACAAGGCTCAGTTCATTCTGAACTACGGGGGTTACGACTGTAGAGAGCATCAGAAAACATAGAAAATATGACACTTCTGTACAATTACTTTCCGATACAAGTCTTAAATTTCATTCATAATAATCTTAAAAGGTCTTAAACTTGGATCTGCAGATATCCTGCTAAAACCATCTTGCTGCTGACATTTCTGAATTTGACAGGTAAAAACCAAAGTGTTCCTGGAGTACGCAAAGGCAGTGGGACTAGTGCTGTCGGTGATCATTTGCTTGCTCTACGGCTGCCAGAGTGCCGCCGCCATTGGCGCCAACATCTGGCTCAGCCAGTGGACCAGTGACTCGTTGACAAATCAGACCAAGGAAAACGTTCACATGAGGGTGGGGGTGTACGCAGCGCTGGGCATTGCACAAGGTAAGAAACCAGACACTGACTATCGAAGCATCTTTTTAATTTAGTCCTGTCCTTTCTCCTTTTTTGTCTTGAAACTGTGCATAAACACTTTGAGGTTATGCTACGGCTTGTCACTTCCACCCACACAGCTTCTTGGTGCTGGAAAATTAATCTGATATGGTTTGACTTGCAGGTAGTTTGTTGTTTTTCTTGCGCAGAGAGATTTCATTATGCTGACAGAAAGCAGTATTTGGATGGAGGAGACTGTGGATCTGAAGCCTGGTGTTTATCGCTCCTCCTCTCCTAGCGACCTGCCAGTGTCTCCACCTTGCACCTTCATTCCTTCTCCCTCTCCTGTGGTTCAACCCCCTCCCAGGTATCCTGGTCATGGCCTCTTCCTTCACTCTAGCCATGGGGAACATCGGCGCAGCCAAGAAGCTGCACGCCAACCTGCTCAACAACAAACTTCACACACCCCAGTCTTTCTTTGACACCACACCCATAGGACGCATCATCAACCGCTTCTCCAAGGACATCTACGTGATCGACGAGGCGCTGCCGTCCACCGTGCTCATGTTCCTCGGGACCTTCTTCGTTTCCCTCTCCACCATGATCGTTATCATTAGCAGCACGCCCATTTTTGCCGTCGTCATTGCCCCCCTGGCTTTTATTTACGTCTTTGTCCAGGTACTCTAGGGCAGACGATCCTCCGTCCGCTGTGCCATAAAAGCGTTCTGTCCTCCTCTTCGCTCATGTCTGACTCTTCCTCCTCCTGGAGTGGCATGCGGCCTGCATGTTTGGCGCAGCAAATCTTTTAACCTTCCAGTTACGGCTTTTGTTTCCCTTAGCATGTGATGTCGGTGATGAGCGCCTCGTGCTGTTGCTGATTTTACTCCTCTTTGCTACTGGATTTACTTTGCTCTCTCCTTGCAGCCAATACACTTCTGTCCAGCCTGCAGCGTGCTGCCACACACCCTTCACACACACACACACATCTAATAATCCTTCTATAGGTAAAAGACATTGTCAAAGTAGTAGAAATTGTCCTAAATAGCTCATTACTGCCCTCTAGTGGATCCGTGATGATCCATCTCAGCCTAATTTAAAGTAGGTCACTTTTTTTTCTACTCTTAGGGTGTCCAGGTTGGTTATCAGGGATATTCTCACAATCTCTACAATGTTGTGCAATGTTTAGGTTATCGTCATGGAAACCTAGAGCACCCTAGATCTCCCGTGGCATAATAACAGCTGCTCCGGGTAGATAAGAGTTCCTCTCATTTCCCTCCTTTCAGACCACCGTGCATCAATGTTTTGAAAGATTTTGTAAGCGGATACGTTTTTAGACGAGGCCAGCCACATTTTAAAGAGTTATTTCAAATAGAAACAATGAAGGATTCTCATGTTTACATAGACTTGTTGTGCACACTATCAGAGTCCACTTTTTTTCCTTAAATCAATGTAAACGCAACAAAAACACACAATATGTCCAGTACTGCTTTGGATTTTACAATGATTTGCAAACGTTTTCATACCGCTTGAATGTGGTCAGGTAAAAGTGTATCAAGTATTAGACTGGCCCAGTCAAAGTCCAGAGCTAAATCCAGCTGTAAACCTGTGGCAAAACTTGAAAATTGATACGTATAGACGCCGTACATCCAGTCTGTCTGGGCTTCACCTACAATTTTCAGATTCTTATGTAAAAAAAAACCAACAACAACTCGTTTATAAATTTTATTTTACTCCCCAAATATTTTGTACTTTATGCTAATGAAAAAAAAATCCTAATAAAAAAATTTAACTTTGTAATTTACAAGATATACAACATTTTAAGAAGGATGTATACTAAAACAAATATTCACATTTTAATTATTTTAGGGTCAACGTCAATTCCCAGTAGTTTATATTTTTATAAAGTGGGGTGCTGCAGAGAACTTTTTACCAGTCATTATGTTACCTGCAGTATACAGCTGCCTGAATGGCATCAGTTTCTTTCTTGGAGTTATTTGTAAGTTAGTTTTGTTTTCTTTCAAGTGTACTAGGATGTTTGCACTAGAAACTAGACCAAAACTACTTGGTAAGATTTTGTGTTTTCTCAGTGAGTTTTCTTTTTAATAATTCACACATATTATTACATTGGTTTAATGTTGGATTAGTTATGTTACCTAGTTAGTTATCCGCTCATGGAAATTTGTAAAGATACCTATGAGCAGGTGGCCTATAAAGTGTTTCTGCCTCATTTAACCACTGCCTACACTCATCACTTTATACTTAATCAACAAGCCAAACTGACTTGCTGAAATTCCTGATATTCTGAGTCACAATGTTTTTCTGCAGGCACTTTATCACAGAGGAAAAGTACTGTGCCAAATGAAAAAAAATGAAAAAACAGATTTAACTCTTTTTTTCCCTCTCGCTTCATCAGGTGTTATTAGCTTTCTGTTGATCTGAGAAAGTTGAACTTGTTTACGGCAGACAGTCGGAGCAGATCCTTATCCATTTAACGCAGGTGTTGTTGTGTTGTCTTCTCCTCCCTCCCCCCTCTCGCAGGTGTGCTCATTTTGGTTAACTGCCTCTTGTGCCGGGCCTACTGTATGCTGCGGGCGGCCAAGCTCACACACCGCAACATGCTGCAGGGGGTCCTGCGTGCCCCGCAGGCCTTCTTCGAGAGCACCCCGACTGGGCGGTTACTGAACCGCTTCAGCAAAGACGTGGATGCTATAGACTCCCACATCCCCGATAATATTGACATATGGATGCGCACTTTCTGGTACACACTGAATGTGCTGCTCATATGCTCTGCCCTCACCCCAATGTTCCTCATAGTCATAGCCCCGTTAATGGTGTTCTATTGGTGGGTTCAGGTAAATAGGAAACAAGTGTGCTAACTCATGAATGCAACATGCATGGGTGTGAGTGTTGCCGAGCGAGTGTGGTGTTTATAGGCTGTGTTTGAGGCAGTAATCGTTGCCGCCGTAGTGTTTTAGGTCGGCTGTGGTTTGATTTGTTTTTGCTGGTTTGTAGTCGTAGCAGCTTCGAAGGTTAGAGCGGCAGCGCACTAGCTAGTAGCAGAATTCAGTTGGACTGTTTACGTCAACAAATCGTATTTGATGTGCAGCAAAACATTAGCTGAAAAATATGAAATTTTGGATTTTAATTTTAATTTCGCTACAGTAAATTCTTTGAGGCAGGGTTTTATTTATGGCAGAAATAAATTTATTGATATCTTTAAAGGCTAAAATCAAAGGTCTGTTATCATCATAATAATAATAGCTTTTCTTTTTCAACTGTGGTGTTGTACACGCGTGTAAAAACGAATAACTCTCGTCACAACATTTAAAAACATCTCGTACACAATTGACTGGTTTCAGAAAAAGCTTTATCCGCATGAACTCGCACAGATCCCCTCCTGAGTGTTGTTTTAAACATGCCACACCCACAGGGGGCAGTGTGGAGCAATGCTAAAACCTGTCAGCCAATCAGATTGCTGGATGAAAAACCAAGATGCATAAAAATTTAGATATCCGGCTAAATGTAAAAGTAGTCTAATCCTTTCTGGACAGGAAGTTAAATTCATTCTGGTAAACCCAATCTGTCTGTAATTTCCCAGAAGTGAATGAACATTTTTGAGCAAATGTGTGATTCAGAAGACTATAAATAAACTCCAGTTTTTGGCAATGATCCATCATAGCCTATTTTATGCCGTCATCAGCAGGACAGTCGGTGCTAATGAATGGCAACAGCTGAAAGTCCCACTGTTGCATACACAGATTATTTGTGAGGCTTTAACTGCTAAAGTGATGTAGCAGCAAAAAGATTATTCAAAGAACACCTTCTGTCATTCCAATCAAAATCTATATCACAAAGGTCAACAAAAGACTCATAAAAGTGTGTAACATTAGATTTTCCTTCCAGAGGAACTTTATGCTCACAAACAAAACTTGTGGTATGATTCCTGAGAGATTCTACAAGTTTTGATAGGTTAAATAAAGGGATGGACTTAAAATTTGGGCTTGTATTGATATCCAATATGGATATTGCTGCTAAGACTGATAACCAATATTCACATATATTATATATATTACTCTACACTTTCAACCCAGCAGCATTGCTTCTCTGCTTCACTTAGAAACACCTCACAATCGTGAAGATATGACGATATTTACCCATATCACCCTTTCCTGAGACTAATTTAACCGCTAGCTTGGCAATTATCTTAAAAGTTACACATCTTCTTTTCGCAGTATTTGTTTTAATATAATTTTGCTAGCTAAATATCATTTAAAAATGTTCACAATGTGACTAACGTACCCTAACAAGTCGTGGTTGACGTCAAAATACAACTACATGTGAAACATTTATCGTCGCAGTAATCACATTTTTATTGAACGATTTTCAAATAAAAAATTAATATTGTTAAAAAAACAGCTGCTACTTAGTGCTTTGTACAAATGTTTTAAACTGCTGGTCACTAACTGAGGGATTTGATGCATTATATTAACAATCGGAAGGAGAACTGGGCATAAGTGGTCACATCATGGGGCTTGGTTTAGGGATATTTAAGAGTGGCTTTAAAAGTGTTTATGCTCCTTTTGTTATTTTGATGCTTTACCAGCACAAACTTTAGTCAGTTTTTTGGGGATTTTATTTGAGAGACCAACAGAAAGTTCAATGAAATGGAAGAAAAATGTGCACAGCATTGAATCAAAAGTCTACTTTTTTGAGGTTTACATCAAGTTATAATGTTACTCTCTTATCAAAAACATACTTGGAGTGTTGATTGATTGATTGATTGATTGATTGATTGATTCTTTCATGCCTGTTTGAGAAATTGTTTGACAACCTGGCAACTTGAAATCTAGCACCGCCTTCAGGGTGCATGTCCTCCTCCGAACTACAGTTCCCAAGCTTTCAAGCTTCTGACTCACAGAGGATCCCTCTCCACTACTTCCCAATCAGCTCCTTCAGACTAGCCCGCAGCAATTAGCAAACACCTGCAAAGCTCATCATATGAGCTGCTTCTCAGAGCAACGCTGGTAAAAAACGTTGTTAATGTTGCGATGGCTTCCTGAAGGCAGCGCTTAACATAGTTACTTGATTATGCTAAAAAAAAAGTAGCACTAAATGCTTGGATGTGCTGTATTCTGACATTTATTTGTTTTTCATTTGTGCTGGTGTCAGACTAAAAGGCCTGAATGCAAATGTTTGCCCCACTTTACAGATTTTCATCAGTGAAAAAAAAAAAAAAAATCTTTGGAAATCAAATTTTGTACCCCACTTGTTGGTCTGCGACATAAAATCCCTACGATTTATTCAAGTTTGTGGCGGTGAGGAAACAAAATGTGAAGAACTTCGAGGGTTCAGAACACTTCTACAAAGCGCTGCCTGTCTCGGATCAAAACCAGAGCGTCGGTATTTACGCACTGGGTTTCAGTGTTGGTGGTTATCGAAGGAAGACTCTGTGTGTGTTCATGCTGTGATTCTACCTGGACCTCCAAATGAGCAAAGTCCGTAATAACAGGGTCATTTCTGTCCTGCTGCTTTTTCATAACATCCACCCTGCATGGTCTGCTCTTTGCTGCATGACTCTTTGTTTCTTCTGTTTTTGTTTTTTTTTACCCCCGCCTTCCCTGAACTGATGTGGGAAACAAACTGAGGACATACTGCTGATCCTAAAAGCTTCTAGGCTCCTAACACTTTATAATGAATCCCCTTTACAAGACTATAAATGTGATTTTTTTTTTTTTTTAAAGACAATATGCTGCATCTGTAATAAAAAAACAAAACACCAGCAGCTCCCCTCCACTGGTGCTGAGTTGTTGTTGCAACATTACAATCCGGCAGTGCACCGGCGAATTCATTAACGTGTTTACACGCCGCGGCGCAGAGAGCGTGCAACATTCCTGCTGCTTATGAGCTGATGGCGATTGGCAAATGATCAAAAATCTGAAACCCGGAATATCAAATATCTCTGCAGGTGTTTTGTTCTATTTTACTTTTTCTTTTTTTTAGCTGCTTTTATTATTATTATTATTATTATTCGTGCGCATGTTTGTGTGTGTGTGTGTGTGTGTGTACACACGTGTGTGTGTGTTTGAACTCATCTTTGTGCATTTTTGTCTTTCTGTAATTTCTAAACAAGTGGGAAGGCCTCGTCAGGTCGTAACGCCGTGTTTGTCTCTCTCCTTCCTCGACGCCTGTAGAGATTTTACGTTGCCACGTCGCGGCAGCTGAAGCGCCTGGAGTCGGTCAGCCGCTCTCCCATATACTCCCATTTCTCTGAGACCATCACCGGCTCTAGCGTAATCCGAGCCTACGACAGACACGCTGCCTTTGTTCAGATGTGTGATATGAAGGTGGACGAGAACCAAAAGAGTTACTACCCTGGTATAGTGTCCAACAGGTAAGTCTCCTTCCGGTTTAGTCGGAAAACACTAACTAGCTTGTTCGACGAGGAAACGCTTGTAGAAAGTGTAAATATTTGACCGGCTCCAACAGCAGAGTGAAATCATGGTGGTTTAATCCCTACAACACTAAAATACAGCAAGGTTTCTTTTTTACACTGTATTGCTTGCCTATCTTTGAATAGATATGAATTAATTCAACATTTTCTTTTTAATTGATGGGGTTTAATATGATGTAGGGCTGAAATGATTAATCGTATAAAATGCGACTAATCGATTAATCATTTAGCGATTCATTTAACACAGGTCAGGATACCGTGTCTGTTTGTAAAAGAAGAATCCGGCCAATGGGGAGTATAGTCTGAGAAATTCAAGAACTACCTCATGTTCTTAAATTGATTCAATTTACAATTTCTATTAACGTAAAAAAAACTTTGAGTGTTTTTACGTAACCGACCCAGATCCACTAACGTCTGACTTCACAGAACCGTTTTTTTCCTGTCTTTGTTCCCACTCTTTGCTCAGCCTCTGATTCACAAAGCAAATATTAATTATTAATAAAGTAATGAATAATTAACAGTCAGAAAATAAAGTGGGAATTAACAAGGTGGACACTTTTTTTGAGCGTGTTTTTGGCACCAAATTCCAAACATGTTAACATTTTTCCAAAACCCTGTTGATGGAAACGTGGATGGTCTGTAAAGTTACTTTGCTATTTAAAAATTGATTAGAAACTTACAGTCATGTTGTGTCATAGTTAAATTAAAAAACAAAGAATCAAAGTTCTATTTAAGGTAATCTGTTTTCAAGTGCTAACAAGATAACAATCCCTTCTACTCGAGGATGTAATTATTTCTCATAACCGTCTCGATGACAAAACATTTCATTTCCTCTCAGCAACCATCACCTCTCTGGCCACTCGAGTTAGAATATTGTTATCTTTTCATCCTGGCACAGAGTGTTTGCATAACGGGAGCATAAAGGGGGACGGTTTCTAACTGGAAGTCCGTTGTCACGCAGGTGGCTCGGAGTTCGTATCGAGTTCATCGGGAACTGCATCGTGTTGTTTGCCGCTCTCTTCGCTGTGATGGGAAAGGACACTCTGAGCCCGGGCCTCGTGGGTCTGTCCGTGTCATACGCGCTCCAGGTGAAATAACTCATGCAACATGAGCAACTTTTTACTGTATGTGCACCTTTTCCATTCAAACTCCTTCGCATTTTGTCACTTTAAAAAAAACAACAACATAAATTTGTGCGTTTGGCTTGATTTTTAAGAGAGGAGCATCATTGGGGAGTGGGTGGAAAAGGTTTACAAAAAATATTTATGTATGAAATGTGTGACGTGCTCCCTTTACTTTAATGCCTGTAAACAAAATCCTGAGCAAGAAAATGTCTTCAGACGTCATCTAATTAGTGAACTGAAAGTTATGGCAGAGAGGCAAGAGGAAAGTTATTGTTAAAAGAAATCAAGTCCTGTTCAACAATATGAGTTTTTGGCCATATTTGGAGGAAAACATCCCGCTAAGTACCGCAGCTCTAGGCTGAAACATGGCGGTGGCATTGTCATGCTGTGGTGATGCTTTTCCTCAACTGCCAGGGCCGGATTAAGAAGAATAAGGGCGTCTTTTCTGAAGCCACTTCTTTTTATTCCCTCGAAAAAGTATATTTTATTCATAGAAGGTGGCTGCAAGTTGGCCCCAAAGAGACGTGTCATAACTTCCTCTTTATATTTGAAGATGTTTTAGTGTTATTTCGTATTTAGTGTTAGGTCGTTAAGCTGCTCAGAGCTGGTTGAGAGATGGAAGAAGCTGAGTGTTGCAAAGAAGAACGCACAAAATCGTTGGCAATGTGCAGCTACTCATAACTTGATCAGCAGATTTCCCCATGTGGCTTTGAGCGACTTTTAAAACCAGGATTGTTTGAACAGGTGACCATGTCTCTGAACTGGATGGTGCGGATGACTTCCGACCTGGAGAACAACATAGTGGCGGTGGAGAGAGTGAAGGAATACTCCGAAACCAAGACTGAGGTATGTGGAGCATCCTCAGCTAAAACAATTCATCAAATTAATCTCTTATTGGAATAATTGTCAATTTATTAGTGCAACAAATAATCATTAAGTGGAGAGTAAAGACTGAAAGAACCACACAGTTCAGAGTGGTAAATAAGCCAAAACTGCTAAAAAATATAAAAACTTTTTGCATTTAAGATGAAAAAACCTTCTTTGTCTGTAAATATATTCACTAATGGAATGCAATGTTATTGCATTTTAGGCAATATAATGTTTATTTTTGTTATGTGAAAAGGGAATTTTGTTCTTGTTTTTCTAAAAATACGGTAATATTTATTTATTACTTAATAAATTATTATTTAAAATAAACAATTATTTATTATTATTGATTATAATAATAATCTGCAGAATTTACTACATTTTTTTTAATCAGATTAATCGACTAATCGTCATAGTAATCGATACAAAAGCTGCATCATTATTTTTGCATTTTTTTAGAAGCGGTGCTTGTTTCACATGTTCCACAGAAGTTCATGCAGGGCTGAGCATGTGTTTGCTTTTAAATCACGCACACGCACACACACACACACACACACACACCTCCAGACCGACTCCATGCTAGACTGAAAACGCAGGAATTCAGCCACATTTCATAAAGCTGCTGTGCTGCTCAGCTTGAGCTGCGCGGCACCTATAAACCGTAACTAGATCCATAAATGTTACATTGCCTGCAGCCCAACACAAACACTGCGTTTTGTACACTCTGTACTTCAGCAGCACGGCTCCCTCCGTCCACTAGCTGCTCTACATGTGATGAAATGCTTTGGTTTAAAAGCGAAATACAAAAAGAAAATGTCCCTTCCAATAAAAGCTACCAGAAAGTGTTCCTGTCAGAAAAAGGCGTGCTCTCTCTTCTAGGCCCCGTGGGAGGTGGAGGACAAGAAGCCCCCTGCGGAGTGGCCCACGCAGGGCAACGTGGAGTTCAACGAGTACAGCGTTCGGTACCGCGAGGGTCTGGACCTCGTCCTGAGGAACATCACGCTCAGCGTCAAGGGAGGAGAGAAGGTAGTGACATTTTTTTTAATTTTTCTAAATTGAGATGGATTTTTAATCAGGCACGGAAAAGGTGACCGCGCCGGTTGCTTCTGAGCAGATCGGTATCGTGGGCCGCACCGGAGCTGGGAAGTCCTCCATGACGCTCTGCCTCTTCCGACTGCTGGAAGCTGCTGGAGGGGAGATCACCATCGACGGCGTGAAGATATCGGAGATCGGCCTGCATGACCTGAGGTCCAAACTCACCATCATTCCTCAGGTACAAACCCCGTCACTACGCCGCATGCACACTACCCGTGTTTCTGTCAACGGTTTTTAATGTGCTTTTTGAAGTATCACATAAGAAAACAGGGTTTCCTCCACCATGTCTTTGTGTTGGAGGTGTTAAAAGTTGCAAAAATGAAGAGGTGCGTGAGCAGGCATCATCATTTGGAAATGTGTGTTCAGGGGCAGCAACGTGTCAACGATAAATTTAGATTAATCCGTCTTTACTGTTACCTGGTGTCTAAAACCCTATTTAAAATAACCAAACGATGCTCAGTCTGGTCGAGTGGCAAATAAAGCCTGGTGGCCCGCCAGGCTTGTAGTACACTGGGGGAAAAGGTTGATAGAAAAAAAACATTTTCAATTTCGCAAAAATGTTTTAAAGCCCAGTTGAGGTGGCTTTTGGATTTTGCAAAAAGGTGTTAATGCACCAAGGGGGAGATGGAAACCCATTTGTCTAATAATTTCTGACGTAGCGAACTTTCCCATCCACTGGTGGGTCTGTGTCCTCACAGACATTTGATTGCGCACCAGCGCCTGCACAATTCATGTCCATGTTCATAATTTAAGTGCAGGTTACATGTATGGATCTGTGTGACCTGTGATTGCACAGTGTGGATCGTCTGTTCAGCTTGTTAAATACTAATTAAAGCAAATGACATGCAATTTAATTGAGTAGGCCATTATTATTTTAAAAAGTGACAGAGGTAAAAATGGAATTTGACAGATTTGTTTTTGATCATGTCTGGTGAAATGAAGCACAACAGAAAAGTCTAGGATAACCTCTGGTTTT
The DNA here is from genome assembly GCF_019740435.1 of Gambusia affinis. Lineage (NCBI taxonomy): Eukaryota > Metazoa > Chordata > Actinopteri > Cyprinodontiformes > Poeciliidae > Gambusia > Gambusia affinis. The sequence goes on along the minus strand of NC_057887.1, from coordinate 6,101,342 downwards.
CATCCACTGGTGGGTTTGAGCCTTACTAAAATTGTGAAAAATTTCTACAATTTCTTATTCTTTCTACACAAGCATGAGTAACAACATCCGACAAAATTACACTTTAAGCCTGGTCGATTCACTTAAAGCTAGAGATGCTCTGATATCATATTGATATCTGTCACAATATTGATAAAAACTCTAGAGTGGGTATCACTGACAGTGTTCCCGATCTGTAAGAGCAGATCTATCTGGTCAAATTCTGTGCTCTGTGCTCTGAGTAACATCATGTTTTATTTATTTTGCATTATATTTAGAAATCCTAATTGAACTTTCTGAACCATAATGAAAGAAGGTTTGTTGCAGTTAATTTTTTACGTGTTGGACCAAGTTGTTTTTGTCACTTTCATTTTTATTATTACTTATTTTACATTGGCTGTTCAACCCATACATGCACTGACTGAACAAATTAAAGTTTTTACATGTTTGACCAAGCTTGTGAAGCTGTTGGTGCATTTCAGAACGATGTACTGGTTGGTGCAGAGTTGTCAAATAAATTTGTAATTCAGTACATTTATGTCTGTGTTTTAAAAAAAGAAACATTTTGAAGTCAATTCAGCGATGTGTTTCTGCATCAGATCGGCGTCATCCGATACTAAACCTCAGATATCGGTATCGGAAGTAAAAGAAGTTGGATCCCTACGTCAAACCATCAGATGGAAACACGCCTTTTTTTTGTTGTGATATTTCAAAAAATGTGTTGTTTTTTTTTTAAAGATTTTCCATCTTCGTTGTCTGTAACAAGCCAGTGTCTCTCTCTTCCCCAGGAGCCCGTGCTCTTCTCGGGGACTCTGCGGATGAACCTGGATCCGTTTGATAAGTACAGCGACGACGACGTGTGGAAAGCCCTGGAGCACTCGCACCTCCACAAGTTCGTCAGCAACCAGCCGGCAAAGCTGGAGCTGGAGTGTTCGGAGGGAGGAGAGAACCTCAGGTGCACTTAGCAGACTAAAACGGAGCCACTGAACAGATGCGGATCGGGTTTTTTGTTACTGAACGTCTGCTGGTCTTTGATCCGCAGCGTGGGCCAGAGGCAGCTGGTGTGTCTGGCTCGAGCTCTGCTGAGGAAAACCAGGATCCTCGTGCTGGACGAAGCGACGGCCGCTATCGACCTGGAGACGGACGACCTCATCCAGTCCACCATCCGCACTCAGTTCGATGACTGCACCGTCTTCACCATCGCACACAGACTTAACACTATTATGGACTACACAAGGTCAGGCAGATCTGCAAACAGCAGCATTCCCCCCCCCCCCCCCCACACACACACACACACATCTTCTCACCGGCTTGAATGTATTTTATTATAATTTAATAGAAAAACAAAACTTTTCAAAATGTTCTACTAAGACAAATCTGAAAAGTGTGGTGTGCATTTGCATTCAACCCCCCATTACTCTGATACAAAAACAATTTTTAGATTGTTAGATTATTAAATCATCTTCCACGATACGGCTTAAGCATAAAATCAGATTTTTTTAATACCAATTTTCATCTATTTTTCTCTCATACCTCTCCTTTTTTTAAAATAAATAAATAAAAATTATGAATGAGAGAAAATATTTTGAAGAGCTGATTTTTAGTTCAATCATCTTGTTTGAACTGTTCAGGTCAACAGGTGAGTTGACCTGATCTTAAAGCCCAAATAAATAGAAAAACACACTTGTCAAACAAGATGGCGGCCATGGGCTTGTTGATGCCCCTATATGGAAACCCAAAAAGTCCATTGGCGAAGAAAAAAAAAATATCCAGATTTACCAAAAGTCAAGTCTTCAAAGGCAGAATATGCAATTAATTGATCAAATCGATTAATTGCCCAGTGATGCTGTGAGAAGTGATGCTGTGATTAAAAAAAATCTGGATCAGAGAAAAGACAGTTCAATGAGCGACTGACGATGAAAAAACACAAAGTGGAGACACAGATCAGAGTCCCTGTCTGTTCCTTAGCTACAGCCTTCTGACGTCGCTGTACAGTGATCGCTTTTATAGACAATGTCAACACTTTGTCACACATTAACATGAACTAGTGATCACAATAGCCTCTGTCCTCTGAATGATCCCTTAATGCCTCTGGTAATGGCCGTTGCCAACACGAGCGTAAAGAAGATCAGCTGTTCGAAGCCGGCTTTTATTACATCTCCCATCTTTTGCTGCCAACATCCATCTTGGGAAATCGAGCGAAGTTCTGATCGTTGGGAACAGAGCCGGTGGTAGCTGGGTTCTCGTTGGGGAACAGGAATCAAGATTCATAATAAAAGAAACTATTGATGTTTATGGTTAAGCCTGATGGAGACTGATGTCTGCAGATTATTGTCCCTCACTGCTACTATTCTGAGAAAGTGGCACCTGGCAACACGGCCAACGTGTGGTGTTGTTGTCCCTGTGTTATCACTAAACACTTTAAAAGACCAGAGCAGGAACTATTCCCACATTTTGACAAGCTATGATCACGAACCTTAGAGTATTTTATTAGCATTTTGCGTGATAGATCAACGTATTTAAATCAAATAGCTGTATTACCTGCTCAGTTTGCAGTCAGGTTCTCCAGAGTCCTGCTGATGACCTGGTTGTTGGACTCAGGTGTGTTGAAGCAGAGAAAAGTTGTAAAAGTTGCAGGACTGAACCTGGAGGCCTGGAGCTGATGGACCAATACAAAGTAGATGGTCTACTTGTAAAGCAGAAACATAATTATGCATATACTTACAAATTCCTACAAATCAAAGTGAGTCTGGCATACAGTTTAATATTTCCCATCTGTTACTAAGCCGAGGAAGCCCGTCTCTTCATGGTGTGTTAGTCAGGGTGTCCACGCATCCTTAAGAAGTCTTTTTTTAATTAAGGCCTGAAATTTTGTCGTGGCAGGATTATTTCACCTCGTGTATATTCTCATAGATGTCATTTTCCCTCAACCAAAAGTTTACCATCTTCTAGAGGCAATTGAGGCTACCGCTAAATGCTAGTTGGTAGCAAGTCAAAGTTAAGACTTAAAGATCTTTTTAATGCCACTTTCAGTTAAAATTTAAACTGAAAAAACAATAAATTTAGGGTAATGCTGAACAATGAATGAATAACAATATATATCTCGTGATAGACACATGATCAATAGCAATAGATAATATATTTGATATAATATTGACTACATAAGATATTCACTGAACTTTTGCTGCTTAACCTCTCACGGTGAGCTAAGCAAGGTTGGCGGCATCAGCTCACTCGCTCTCTGGTTACCTAGCAACAACCTTTTGAGTAATCTGCGTAGTTTCAGGTTTTGCCACCGTCCCTCATAACTGCTTAAGAAACAACATCGTGGAGTGAAGACTGTGAATAAAAGCGGAAAGCCACCAGCTTGGCAGCGTTTCAGATATTTACAATAAAATGAAAACCAAATCAATAGTTATCGATATCGGCTGACATGAAACACTTATATCGTGACACGTTTTCCATCCATGTCGTCCAGCCGTAATCTAGAGAATTGTTAGGGAATGACTGACGGCTGACGATGAAATTGCACTTACCCATACATGCAAGAAAAGCTAGCAAGCTAGCTAGTGAGGGTATATTAGCAGTTAGTAAAGTTCTGATTGAACAGCCACAGATGGCCAGTAACTTTTGTTCTCTCTCTCGTTCCAGAGTGCTGGTGTTGGACAAGGGACAGATAGCAGAGTTCGACACGCCCACAAACCTCATATCAAAGAGAGGAATCTTCTACGGCATGGCTAAAGACGCAGGACTGGTGCAGTAGAGGATCAGCTCAGTTCATCACAGCCTGACTCTGGGCTTTAAACCTGGCAGCCGAGCTGTTCGTCACTTCGTTCTTACGTGGACTTGCTACATGACATGACTGTGTTTGTGCTTGTCTTTAGGAGCACTTTCTGCTCGTTCTGAATGAAGCCTGAACTCATTTTGCAGGCTTGGGTCAAATTGTACTTGGGGGGGGGTGAAAAGTTCTAGCTTTCATCAGAAAGCACGTCAGGTCTTTTTTTCTTTTCTTTTGTTTTTTTTTGGAGTGGTTAACACCTGCAGCCGCTCTTCCAGCTGTCCTTCTGTCACATAAGCAGGAAAAAAAAAAGCCATACACACAGACGCTGCTTGACCCAAGCCTGCTCCTTTGTGCCTTCTGCCAGTGTGATAAGCCAGTGAATGTATCATATTTTAACTTGGCTCATTGGTGCAAAACAGCTAACGAAGAGGAACTTTTGCTTTACTATACAAAGAAGAAGACTGTGCCACTGTACCGTCCTCATGAGACAAAAAAAAGAAGAAAAAAAAAGACTACACTTTTGTGATAAAAACCCACGTTATTTTTGTACTGTACCTTTATTTAAACTACTTGTATCATCTAGGGACGCTTCAATTATACGTGTGATTCTTCTGTGAACCAAATCTATAAAAACTTGAATTCTATACCACCAAAATATGAAAAAATAATAATAATAATATGCCTTTATTAAAAAAACAAAACAAAAAAACAATGGAAGGTTAATCTGTGTGTGCTTTGTTGCTGACATTAGCTCTACCAGATAAAAACTATTTGTTGATGTGGTAACACTTGGCTCACTATGACTGACTCCCACTGAGAATACTACAGTAGATGTGAAAGCTGTCACATCATGTGAAAAGAAAATCAAATTTTAAAATTGAGGAAAAACTCCTTTTATATATATTTGAGAAGTTTTAACCCAAATTCATGTTCCGAGTCAAAAACTATCCATAGACTTTGAAATGCTTCAAAAAGCTAATTGAACTGTTGAGTAAAACCATTTTAAAATATCACAAATCGTCCCCTTTTGGGAAAATTTAAAGGAATGAAACAGAATTGAAGACTTCTGTGTTAAGGGCAGATACAAAGAAAATAAATTATTTTGGAATTATTTATGTAGGTGATTGTAATCATTAAAATTTAACTAATAATGAATCCATCCACAGAGAGGACTCATTTCAGCTGCTTGTGTCCAGGATTCACTACTGTTGTAGGAATCTGTCAGTAAATTATTAAATACATAAATGTGTAATTCATTAAACCTTGAATTTATAACGTTTTAAAATATCCAATTATGTCTAATTAATTAATTCCCCATTCTACCATTAAATAATTTGAACTGAACTTGAAATATTTAATGTGTGTACTTGCAGTTATTTTTGAATTATTACATTTATAAATATTATTTAATTTCTTGTTTAAGAATTTCCCCCACCCCAATCAGTACATAACTCGTTGGGTTATTTCTTTTAACAGTTCTCTTGGCTTTTTGAGATTTAACCAAAGTCTTCTTACTGAGTGGAGACGCATTTAGATTGGTGTAAAACTTTTTCACAGCACAAGTATTATTTATCTTGAGTTCCTGAATCTGTGTTTAAAACAAACAAACCCACCCACTAGGTAGGAGTGTATTGTGAGTTAAAATGTTCGTTAGCTCACCAAAAACATTAGCACAGTTCCGGTACGTCGACCGGATGGTGCTGCTATACATTTTGAACGCCAGGTGGCGCCTAGTAAGTACGTTTATTTATCAGTCTATCAAACGTGCCAAGGCGCATAATAAACACCAGATGGCGCTTTTAGTCCAGGGGTGGCGTTCTTTAAACTTTAAACCACTGCTTCCGAATGTTTACATTGCACTTGTAAGTTCAGTCATCTAAACTTATTCCATTGAGATTACGGTACGATGTCCTTGAGCTCATGTACAGGCAACATGAAGTTTGGATTAACAGTATGGTGGAGATAAACATAACCATCCCGTTCGTCTTCAAATATCCAGGTGTAGCACACTTTGGTAATTACCAGCCTCCCTCTTGCAGAGAGGTTTTACTCTTTGGGATCCTGCAGTAACCCACCACCGTTGTTCTCAGTAAACATTTTTTCTAAGCTCACCCTGCTTTTCTAAGAATGTTCTCACCAGCTCCCGGAAGGGCTTGTTTTCCTCCTGCAGTCTGACTGATGGTGGCCTGTTTTACTCCCCATTTTAAGGCTCCTTGGACTGTTTGGTGTGGTTTTTCAGAAGAAAAAAAGAAGAATGATTCCAAATGAAAATCCCACACCTGAAATGACCTCTGCAGCTTCTACCTGCTTTGCCATGAGATAGCGTTTGTGAAACGGATGGAAAATGTGAATCATTTTTAAAACTGGGTTTTATTTTTGTTAAGTCCACAAGTCAGACCCAGCAAAAGAGATACAGGCAGCAACAGCTTTAGGAAGAGCAGATCTCAGATCCCTTAGGGCAAGATTGGCTCTTGTTTTACTAAGAGGCAATCTGCGGCTAGGATTTCTTAATATTTCCTCCAAACTTAATATTTGGAGTTTTTATAAGCTCCAAACTGATGATAGCTTATAAAAACTGATTATGTACGCACCCTGTTTTTGTCTCTGACATGCCAAGAACTGAAATGGCTTGAGATGAATGAGAGCTCTGCTGCTAGAATCTTCTGTAATGCCCATGGGGAATGTTGTCTGGAGTGGCAGGAGAGTCAGGTTCTGGGGTTCTGACTTATCCCAGCACTTCGTACCACAGGCGCCTAACTCAGGCATGAACGTTTTAGAAAACTTTATTCAGAATTTGCCAGAATGTTTCTGAATATTATGTCTGTAAAGATGATCTGATTAGGATGTTCTTTCGCTCCCCAGAGTTCTCTGATAAGTTACTGGAAGTCCTGGGCTTTCCCGTCACTGACATAAAAGTAAGGTCAGGCTTACTCTTTGCCTGTTAGAAGCTGTGGTCATGTTGGGGTGGAAAAAGTTGAGTGTTATGGGCATGTGGTAAAATATTTTGAATTATCCCAGTTTATAATCTGAGCTATTCAGAGAATGTGACTGATACAAAGAAGTGGGCCGTAAACCGAGCCTTGAGGAACCCCACATGTGTTGTTTGTTAAATCCGATTTATGACAATGAAACAATGAAACAAAGCAATCCCAGTCTGCCAGGTAGTTTGATTTGATCAGTTCTGCCATGTAGAACTGACATTTAGTAATAGGACAATGAAAACACCTAAGGGTGCAAGTGAGAATAGCCAGTTAACCTTGGCATGAAGATTTTCAAATGGTGAAAGGGACCTAGAGAAAACCCCAGATTGGTCTCAACACTATCTTATAACCCACATCACCGTATATAGATTAGTTTTAGCTACATTTGCCTACAATCTGTTTCAGAAATGCCTATTTCACACATACCAACAATCATATTGGTAGCTCTTTGCTGCCATCTAGTGGTCAACAGACCACATCGCACTGACACCAGAGAACATCCAGGGAGATGGAGCACTATTAGGAGCATCTATGTCCTTCTGGTGGTTGAAGCTGATCCACCATTTTATTAAATTTTTTTTTTCATAGAGAAATTTTCACTCACAAATAGGATCTTCTTATTTTAGGCATAACACAGGAGTCATTTTGTATTAACCATGTTTCTGTTTTCGTTGATTAGATGGATAAACACAGCCAACCCTGATCCATCCCCGACTCTCGTTGCCAATGGACTTAAAAACATTTTGGAAAGACCTTTTTTACATTTTAGATTAACAATTATTTCATCCTCAACTTTAGTGTTCTATATAAAGCGCAATCTTTTGATGAATTTCATATTTATATCGTTTTTAATGTGGTGGATGGATTTTTTAGTTCTATGTTTAGCTTTCTTGGTTGACCTCAATTTGCAAATGTGCCATACAAATACAATTAATACTGACTTTTGGGATATTTAAATGATTGCTTATGGTTATGTTAGAAATTGTTATTAATATAGTGAGTGATAAGAAGATTTTGTCAGTGGCAATCACTAAATAGTGCGTCAGCATCAACACAGTGAAACTGCCTTGCTCCTAGTTTCAACCCTAATTGCCTCTGAAGCTGCATTAAATATATTTTCATCCTCCTTTTATGACCTGGTCTCACAGGGCAATGTGTGATTATGTTAATATAGTTCTGCTGTGTCATTTCCTTGCCACAGGAAGGTGTGACTCTGACTTCTCTGATGTCAGAACCAATTAGCTCACTGATTAATAGCAGCTGGGTCATGACCATCTGAGAGGGTTTTTTATGACCCTCTCAGCAGAGGGTTGAGCTTTCAATTGGTGGTTGCCACAATGGAAACTGTTTGGCCTCTGCTTGTCTGGGTGCTGATGTGTTGGCCTTTGATGTATCAGATGGCTTTCAATACACCAGCAGATTGAGAATATCACTATAAGCAATGTTTTCAGTTTTAATTATTCGGGCATTGAAAAGTTGCACCCCTAGAAACGTTTTCTAAATACAATAATTGATGAAAGTGAACACACACTTCATTAACTTCAATATGTTTTGTCTTTGGGTTTGTGTATGTCAGTCATTGGAGGAACAAAGGGGGATAGTGAGGAACTCCAGGAGAGCTGGAAAGGTAATATTAGTTTGAAGCATTCATATCAAGGTTGCTTTTGAACAGGAACTTCATGTCTCCTTTCACAGTATTGTCTCTAAATCATATCTCCATAAAGGCCCTCGGGTTTGTCCAGTCAATGGATTCTGTCAGAAAACCAAGTTAAAGCAGGTCAGTAAGTTTTATCCTGCTAGAGTTGATGGCTGAAGCAATATTTTTGTTGTTGTCGTTGCACCCTGTTGGCTTTATCCTGCTATTGGGTAAGATTACTCCAACCAGGTAGTCCAAGCCAAAAACTGAGTGGCAAAGAGGATGTGAAAAACTACATGTAGTTACAACTTTCAGATTTTTGTTTTTTTTATTTCATTGTTTTCATGAAACTTTTTCACAGTACTGCTGGAGACCAACGAGGTTGAAACCCATGCCTCACTTGGACATGTGAGCTTTCAAGTGCTGGACACGAAAGCTAAAAGTTGATCCATACAATGAAATTACTTCCATCAATGTGACTGTTGCCGCTACTACCAACAGGACAACTTTTCCCAGCAAAGAGGGAGCAGCTGGTGCCAATGGAAATATGATTGCAGGCAATGAAATGGTGACAAGCACCAGAGGGACTATAGTGGTTGGGAACAACTTTGTGACTGGTTCCATTGGGATTGTGGTTCCAGGCAACCAAACCGTGGTAGTGTCCAACAGCACTGATATTGTGGCCATCACCAACTTGACTGTGTTTGTGAGCAATCAGACAGTGAATGGTACCTATGGGGCAGGAGTCGGTGCCAAAGCTGTCAATAGGACAGTGATTGATGTAAAGACTATTGCCAGCACCCTTGAAACTGTGGTTGCTGACAACAACAGGACTGTGATTGTGGGTAATGAGACAGAGTTCAGTGCCAACAGAACTGAGGATGCAGGCAACAAGCCTTTGACTTACACCAATGGGAGACTGATTGGCATCAAGCCCAGTATTGCCAACACCAAGGGGATTGTGGCAAACATCGCTGTCACCATTACTCCCACCAGGGGTGCTGTGGCTGCGGTCAAGAAGACTGGGAGCAGGAAGACTAAAGGACTTTTTAAGAAGTTTCTGAACTTTGGAATAGGGAAGCTCATAAACGAGAAACACCTGGGAACAATCAAAGGGAGACAGGACAACACGGAGACTCAGAGACACAAGAAAACTCGAAATAAACACAGAAAAACACAGATCACGACAGAGTCCTTATCCTGGTCTCCCAGTAGGCTACTGTTGAAATATTTTTGGCATCAAAAATTGAATCCTTAAATAACCTGGACTGAAGACATGCTTATTGCCACTTGATTACAGAGAACAAGTTGGGAATCTCCTCTATGAGCCATAGCCTTTAGACATAACAATTTAAAAAGTAGTTTTATTGAAGACTTATTAGTTTAAACTGACCTGTCTAGACTAAATTCGCCATCAATGAGCTCTACTTGCATATTTTATAGAAAACCAATCAATTCAGTTGAACTCAAACGGTTCTATTGGAACTATTGATTGTTTAACCGATCAGTAATAACCCTGGTGTTTTCATAATTAGACAGAGGAGGACGAATGCTGAGAGTAAAACTGCATACCTAGAAATTTGACTCTCAAATGTAGATCGATGTTTATCTCTGAGAAACAAATGCAGAAAAGTTTTAGGTGCAAGTAGGTTTGGAAGAAAAACATCAATCAAAAGGAGGAACTTTTAGGTCCATGAACATGACCTGCTGCAGTCCCAGAACAAGACAAGAGCAGGGTTCCTGTTTGGTTCAGATGATGGTTTAATTAGTTGCAACCATCTTGGATTCTGCTCTGGGTTCTGCAGCTCAGTCAGCTGTTCCGTCTGTTGGTTCTGTGGTACAGTCTGGACGTCTTGGTGGTTTCTATCTTTGTAAATCACAACTGACATTGAAGAGACACTAAAACCCCAAATAATCCTGCTGGATAATTTGGGGTTTCGCCTTGGGTGCAGGAAGACCATGAAGGCAATATAAAACTTCCTGGAAGTTTAAAGATTAAAGTATTAAAAGTACAGTAAACAAAAACTATTTTGCAACTGAATTGTAGAGGAATGGGTCAGGCCTGGTTTTCATTCCAACTGTATTTCTTCTTCCCACTGGTTTAATGTCTCATAGGGCTGACCCAGCATTGGGAGCCGCCAACCACAGTATTTTAGCTAAGGGTGCCATGTTTTATTATATGGCTGTTAAGAAAGATGGATTCGAAAACCCTGGTGCTTACATTTCTTTGTAAGAGTCGGTGCAAAAACATTCTGCCTAAAATATAACCAGCTCGACCCAAGAATGCATTGGTTTCAGCAGCTTACTGCGTCCTAAGCTAGCAGGATCCTTACCTAAGACAAAATGCTATTTGACAGCTCGCATTTAAAGTGGTTTTAGTTTAATACTTCATGCATGTAGACATAATCTATCAACTCAAGAGGCATCTGTATAAGATTGTTTCAGCTCAATAATGAAGACCTGTACAAAACGTATTTTGTTCCTTAGAGTGACAAGTTTGCGCACCCAGCCTGTCAAAAACATGCTATCGCTAAAGACGCAACAAAGGACATCATGTGTTTTCTTGCTCTGATGTTTATTACGTTAAATGGCCGGCTTGTTCAGGTGTTAATGACATAATTTTGTAGAGTAGACAAGCTGACAAGTAATCATACATGCATAATATGAGCAGTTGTTTGTGATTAGTGGAGAAACACAATTATAATCCCTCTTACAGGTTTGAGAGCCTCAGCTCTGCCGGCTCTTCCAGATCCCAGATAAACAACGGCTTTGCTTGCTGCACACAAACAAAACGCAGACATATTCAGAAAAATCTGTCTCTGCATCAAGAACAAACAATCCCCACCACATACACTCTGGCACAGCGTGAGTCCGTAGTTATTGCACTGGAAGGCAAACTAATAGCTCCCCTGTCCTCAGTTGAACTGTGGGGAACTGCGGTTTACACAGAAAAGGAATGAGCAGCCCAAATTATAATAACAGCTTCATTCATTAAACGCTGTGCCAACACACTCGCCTGCTGAGGGGAACGTCTCCTGCTCTTCAAAGTAATTCTTTCATTTATTTATTTATTTTTTTTCAGAAGTTGTGCTGTCCTCATCTCACCTCTGCAGCTTCGCAACTCAGATTTGTAAGGGAGAGCGTTCGTGTTTGCCATTTGAAGTCTCTACGGACGACTCATTGATGATTTGATCCAGTGATGCAGATCGCCTGCTGCTGTTTCCATTACAAATCTGCGCAAACCTTTGTCCACATCCTGCCAATATCGAAAAACACATTTTCGCTTCGTTCCCATTAAACAAGAAGTTAAATTAAAATCGCACGTGAACAAGCTAGTTAGCACTAGCTTGACAAGAAGTTATTAAAACTCACGCAGCGACGGATTGTAAACGCTTAAAGTGAGATATACTGATAATTCAGCCGAGGCGTTAGCGCTCATTATCTATCACCCAATCAGAGGAGACGTCGGAGTCATATTTGGCGTTTTAAGTGACAAACTCCTTATTCGGAGCAGCTGTGTGGCGGTTTGGGGAAAATGTAGTTGGTAATTTCACTTCAAAGCTATGAATTCAAATGACACACAACTTTTTATGAAAAAAAACCCATCCTCCTATTACTTCCTGTTGTCTTCTTTGTCGTCTCATCCAGTAGTAACATGCAGCTGATGATTGTGTGACTCGTGTGATGTGAAAAAATGTTTCCGTTACAGTTTTGTGAGATGCATCTATTTCAATAAGGCCAAAGAACCCCACTTCATCCTACCACAAAAACCTTTCTATCAAAAACCACGTGTTTTTTTTTTTTCAAAATTGTTGTGTTTCTATTGAATTTATTTTCATAATTTAAAATTTTTTTTTTGACTAAATTTAACTGCCTGAGCTACGTGGGATTTAAACTATTTGCATTCTACTCTCTGCATGTTGCAGCATTAACACCAGCATGAAGACTCAGTGTTTATTTGAGAAAATAGTGGCGAACATGACGACATTCTTTTGTATATTTGCACTGATGGGCGGAAACAAATTTGATTTCTAAATCTTTTATGGCGCCATTGGCCCTTACTGAACAGTAAATGGACAGGGAGCAGAATGGAGAGAGGGGAACGGCGTGCAGCGGATGGTATCAGACCGGGACTCGAACCATCAACGCTGAGGACTGTAGCCTCCACACATAAACCTAACTTATAAAGAATATAATTTTGATTGTGTTCCTTTTTTTTTTTTACCGCAACAAAGGAAAATTAACACCAACATACAAAGCAAATACATATCTTAAATTATGTAGTAGTATAATGGGCATTTTTAACTAATCTTGAGCATTTTTTCATTTGGGATCTTGAAAGCACTGATCAGCCTCTTTCTCTCTCTGCATATAAATATCGTATATGTTGTTACTGCTTGCGTTATATTGTAGAAATTCAGAAGATTCATCGGTGTTAATTATCTTTTAAGATTAAGGACATCCCCACTTGCACGATTAAGATCGTTTTCGTCTCTTTCTACCAGTTAAGTTGCTTTTCTCTTTTTTCATCTTTGATGTCATTTCAGATCTGAAAATCTAAAAGAAGATCATTTTTGACTGGGACAAATTCAGTGTTAACATCCTGTTGTTTTCTGGTTCGGTGCCACTGGGTTCAAATCCCAGCGAGAGCCTTTGGTCACTATACGCACTAATAAAACACGACGCATCTCACCGATTCCAACTAAAATCCATTTGAGTTTTTGTTTGGCACAAACTTAAATGGATTTGTGGAAAATGTTTAACTTTCTAATGCGATCTATGCAGTTATGTTCAAAGTCATTCAGGCAGAGTTTACATGTGAATTCATCTTTTAATCTGCCCAAAGGTGTTTATTTAGACCCGAGTCCCAAATGAAATCTTTTGGATGGAGACAAAAGATTAGGGTGATGGCACAGAACTCAAAAGTTGGAGATCATTAACAAAGACATATCATAAATATACAATAGGAAAAACAATTATAAGAATTTTTTTTTTATTGCTTTGACACCAACATATCTACACATATTACTGAGAAGAGCATAAATATTTCATGCCTTGCATGATTTTATTTATTTATTTATTCATTTATTTAAAAATAATATATTTTTTTATGTTCAAAATCTCAGGAGAGTTGCATGTTTGACTGAAAAACGGCTGTAAATCCGCCAGGGGATTTAACGATGCAATCATTCTGGACTCACGCACGTGAAGTCAGCCTGACCTTCTGCCGCAGGACAAGCGGCGTCGACATCACTCCTGCTCTGGAGCACAGCTCTTAATTTTTCATTTCCACCTTAAGACCGCGGATAAACAGAACATCTGGTTTTAATCTCAGCAGTCGTTAAATAAATCTTCTCAAAGCAACACGTCTCCTTTCTTAACTCCGTGCGTCTTGGCACGCCGCGCGCCCTGGCGCCGCTGGAGACCGCAAAGGGTTAAACAGGGTTACCAGCAATCCCTTTAACAGGCAGGTGCCCCCACTCGGCCCCAACCCCAAGTGGAGCTCCGACTTATTAAAACAGCTTCTTCCTGCATCGCAGGAGCAACTGCTAATTGTCTCATTGCGAGCCATTGGCGAGTGATGGCCGCAGATTAGGGAGGGAAGAGCAGACCGCCAGCGCCGCGACTTCACCGGGACTCATCAGCTCGATCCGCATCAGGTTGCTTCTTGTCGCCCGGCATTTCTTTGAACAAGTGTAAGTGTTTTGTTTTTTTTAAGGGGGGAGCTGGATCACAGACCCGCAGCTCTGTCTCCGATCTTCACCACTTGTCGAGTTGAGATGCGCTGGATGCTGTTTCCACGGTGGATCTGGTTTCTGGCGTGCGCGTCCGCGCGAATGGAGCTCGGCGGCGCAGCTCTGCCCAGTGTCACCTACTCGCACGCGGGCGTCTGCCCCAATGAGATGAACCCCAACCTGTGGGTAGATGCCATGAGCACCTGCGCGCGGGAATGTGAATCTGATGAGGTAGGCTATTTAACTTTTTTTTTTTAAAATCACCGGTATGCAGAAGAGTTTTAAAGTTTGATATTTGTATTTTAGGGTTACAAAGTGTCTTCGTAAATTATTCACACCGTTTGAACTTGTTCATGTTCTTTTTCCTTATGAGTACATATTGAAAAACCAATCCAAAGTATTACATAATTGCAATATGATAAAAAATCGACACATCACTGTCTTCCGTTTTTTCCTTCCTGAACCTTCAAATTTGATATTTTCTCACGTTTATCTATAAGTCATCTGAAATTGAACTTCTTATGCCTTTCTTACAACAATGTTTCTCTCCTGTTACTGCAACTAATAGTTGTCTTGTCAACCTGAGCGTAGATCTCAGTTCTTCCCGTTGCTTCTCTTCCTAACGCTCTCTTTGCCTGGCTTCCATGTTGGTTTGGAGTTGTGCTCTCTCTTCTCATTCTTGGAAAATTGATTGAAAGGTGCTTCATTGAGATGTTCAAAGCCCTGCGAGTAACTTAAATTGCTTTTAAACTTTTTCTCTAGCCACTCTGCTGTGTTCCTTGGTCTGCCTTATGTTGATTGTTTGTTAATATTCCACAAAAGTGAAATTGTAATTTTTATTATTAGCGGAATATGGACAAAGTTTTGCGCACATTTGTTATAAAAACGCAATTATTGAGGTAGATGCGTGAAGAAAATTGTCTTCTCCTTTTTGACACAGGGCTCTGGTCGATCTATTTGGACAGAGCTCTTTGCGGTCAGACATTTCCGGACGGCAATGTTGGTCTTACGCTTCAGTGCACTCCCACTATCTGATTTTTGTGTCTCGGCGACACAAATGCTTCTGAGGATCGCTTATCATGTAGATCATTCACGTTGAGGAATTAGGTACATTTGTACAATTCTTCGTCAAATGGCATTGTCATGCTCAGCCAACGTTGTCCCTTCCTCCACCTGTTGAGTGAATTTAAACATGTTCATCTCTAAGGCTCCTGCCGCTATGTCATAGTCTGAAACCATGACGTATACTGAAATGGAAGGAGTGTTCCCCTGGTGGTCTGCGCCATGTATGAAAGGTTTGTGTGTAAATATGAATGTCCTGCAACCCTTTGACACTGCATCAACTGTTTGGCTAGGGATGAAACATGACAGAGTCTTAAGTCCTTCACAAACCATCTTGATTAACAGTAAAAGTAAAATACACACAATTGGACTCTATATGCCAAGTTACATGAGTTCTGAAGGTAATTAACTGCACTTGATTTTATTTATGGGTATAGCAAGCTGAATAGAAATCCATGCTTAAGATTAGTATTTCTTTAAAAAGAAATACACATAAAATCAAGAATTGTTTAACACCCACTTTGAAGTAAGAATCCTCATAACGTCTCCCACAGCTTATTTTGTGAGAGTGTGTGTGAGCGAGCGGAAAGTGTGTGTTGTAGTGCAAGAGGCTGCATGACTGTAAAGCGATGTTACAATGTTTTAATTCTGGTGAAATATTGGTGACAGACCGATACTTTATTTTGGTCTTTCACCAAAATGCGAGGAAATTCCAGGTGTCGGGCTGCTTTGCAAGGTTTCGTATTGTTTTTGTTGATTGCAGTGTGTGAAGCTCTTCCTAGTCCTCACTTGTAAAATTCACCCCATACACCAAACATCCTTCATGAGCAATTTTCTCTTTGATTCTTACAGGAGTGTGAGTCCTTCGAAAAGTGTTGCCAAAATGTCTGTGGGAAGCACAGTTGTGTTGCTGCCCGCTACGTGGATGGGAAGAAAGGCCCTGTGGGAATGCCCAGGGAAGCATTGTGTGCCAACTTCATGTGCACCCAGCAGGGCTCCGAGTGTGTCATCTGGGACGGCCAGCCCTTGTGTAAGTGCCGGGACCGCTGCGAGAAGGAGCCGAACTTCACCTGCGCCTCAGATGGCATGACTTACTACAACAAGTGTTTCATGGATGCAGAGGCGTGTTCTAAGGGCATCACCCTCTCGGTTGTCACGTGTCGATTCCACCTCACCTGGCCCAACACGAGCCCTTCGCTTCCCCAGGTGACCACACTTCGTCCCACGACCGCCCCCTTTCAGCCCACCGTCCCTCTACAGATGGAACCTGAACAACCCGCGTTGGTCACCAGCCCCATTCATCAGACCATAAACGTGGGCGAAACAGCCAGCTTCCTGTGCGATGTCACCGGTCAACCCCAGCCTCAAATCACGTGGGAGAAGTGGCTGCCCTTGGGAGTTTTGAGGGTGATCATGA
The DNA here is from genome assembly GCF_019740435.1 of Gambusia affinis. Taxonomy (NCBI): domain Eukaryota; kingdom Metazoa; phylum Chordata; class Actinopteri; order Cyprinodontiformes; family Poeciliidae; genus Gambusia; species Gambusia affinis. Next base: position 6,084,712 of record NC_057887.1, on the reverse strand, counting down.
GGCCCAATAATGTGTTGGGGAACATGGTGGTCACAAACATCGGCCAGCTGGTCATCTATAATGCCCAGCTGCAAGATTCTGGGGTCTATACCTGCAAAGCTCGGAACCCGTTCGGTTCAGTTCAGGCCCACCACCTGCTCACTGTGCTCTCAGCAGAGGTGTTCAGCACTCTGGGGCCCAAGAACCTGACTCGCTGCCTCCCTGAAGAATGCCAAAACCCCTTTGACAGCCAGGAGGACTGTGGAACGGAGCTGGAGAAAGTCAGCTGGTACTATGAGTCCAAATCCAACAACTGCTTTCCCTTCAGACACTGCCAAAGCAGCAATGACCAGTCACCCAGAAAGGTCTTTGACACGTACGAGAGTTGCATACGGTGCTGTGGACCAGAGCTGTCCAGGCCCTGTGGACTGCCTGCCCTGCAGGGCCGTTGTAAGGCCTATGAGCCCCGGTGGGCATACATTACCACCACGGGCGAGTGTCAACCCTTCATCTACGGAGGCTGTGAGGGAAATGACAACAACTTTGAGTCAAAAGAGCTCTGCGAGGATATGTGCCCCTTCCCAAAAAACCACCACTGCAAAGCTTGCAAGCCGAGAGGCAAGATGGTGACCAGCTTCTGTAGGAGCGACTTTGTGGTCTTGGGCCGCATGACGGACATTACGCAAGAGAAAGACTCAGGCCACGCCCTCGTGACTGTGGAGGAGATCTTTAAGGACGAGAAGATGGGTTTGCGCTTCTTCGGCCAAGAACCTCTCGAAGTCACTTTCCTCAACATGGACTGGAACTGCCCATGCCCAAACATAACAAGTGCGGCCGCGGAAGGTCAGGTCATCATCATGGGCAACGTCAGCGAAGGAATGGCTGTCCTCCAGCCTGAGAGCTACGTGGGCGCTTCCAGTCCCCGTCGGGTACGGAAACTGAAAGAGGTAATCTCCAAGAACACCTGCGACATCCTCAGAGCAATCAGCAACAGCCCTCAGTAGGTTTCTCACCGCACAAAGCGTAGACTTGACTAAACTGAATAAACTGTTGTGAGCTCGACCTCAATGAGGCGTTGTTTGAATCTTTTGATTCGAAAATTCTTTGCTCATCTTTTGTCCCCTAGCTGTTCATCTAGGATTTTGTATATTTTAGTTTCTGTTTTCAAATCTAATGGTTTCAGATCGCTAATGATAACCTGAAAACATTTAAATGCAGTGTTAAATTGTTTTATTTATTTATAGAAGAAAAAACTTAAAAAAAAAAAATCAACCTTGTTTAAGGTGAAAATTTGTTAACTATAAAATTGAACAAATTTTAAAATTACAAAATGTAACAAATGCTAAACAATAAAATTCCTGCAATTGACCATATTTTTTGGAAAGTTGGTTTCAATCAACATCTCGGTACAGACCCATTTGATGCTTTAGTGGTTTTGTATTCACCCACGTTTTCTGTCCAATATAAAAATAGAATTTGTGATACCAAAAACTGAAATGAACCAAAAAGAATAAGCAAAAACAACAGAAATTTATTGGGGGCAAATCCTTTTTCACTGCATTGTAGCTTGTTACATTTCATGACCACCTGCAGAACGGAGAACGGATATTTTTTTTTATTTTTATGTAATTTAAATGGCCTTGTATGTGTGTAGTCTATTAGTACCAGCTCTACTTCCAATCAAGAACTTTGCATATACACATTATATCAAACCAAAGTACCTGTTAAACATAATATAAGCTTTGATTTGTTTGATTAAAAATGATTTGTTATTACAACTTTGTTTTTTGGGGGGGAGGTTACAACCAATTTTGTACTTTTTTTTATTAACTTTGCTTTTCTTTTGGGGCTATTTATTGATTTATTGCCATGTAGGCTTTGTATTTTGTTGTGTATGTAATATCTCTATAAATAAATGGATTTTTATAATGTGTCTTGTTATGTACATAAAATACACATCCATAACTCCTTGAGAAGGATGCTTCCTGTGCGCTGACATTAAGCCCTGTTTATCTCTGTGGACTATCTGATAGGCTGATAAAAGAAACTTGGGAGTCGTACATTCCCAGCCGACTCTGCCCCCCCAATGCTTACCCTAAAAAACTTCAAAACAGAACCATTCATTCTAAAGACCCCAGTGGCATTGTAAAAAGCTTCACCCTATTTTGATTTGCCTGCGAGGTCCAGCCTAATTGGGTGAGGAGCCCGAGTTGTAAACCTCAGATCCAATCCCATGGAGGAGTTATGCGTTTCATGCAGTGCCAACAGACCTCTCTGGGTTCCTAGAAAAAGGCCTTGGTGGGCTACGACCAGGGTGTTCCACTTCCCAGATGAGATTCTGTTTCCCCCATCCACATCGGCGATGGAGGCAGGACATTACCGCAACTACAGCGCTCCTTCATCGGCTGCTGTTGAGTGGAGAAATATTAGATCTACAGCACTTTGGGATCCGATGACAAAGTCATCAGCAGCATAAACTTAACAGCTGTGAAATGTTCATGGGGCTGCTGGGCAATGGAAACGCTTTTATTTACGAAATGTATCATTCAAATTAATATCACAGAAGTGAAACATCTACATTCTGTGTTCAAGTTTTACGCTACACTGTCGTTGATACATTAATGTAAGAAAACACAATATATAAGAAAAGTTGTGGTCCAAAGTTTACATTAAAATGTATACATTTCAAAACATTTTTTTTTTCCAATTTAAGTCATGTCAATGTCATTTTTATTATCTTGAACCCAGCAGTGTGCTCCACTGTGACATATAAGTTGTGTTTTTCACCACAAATATCATTCACGTACTTGTTGAACTGTTTTTTTAAAACGTTACTAACCTATATAGATAGCTAAAGCCAAACCAAACAGCGTACACACGTCAAGATTCTGTTTCAGATGTTTTTGTCTTGTTATGTTATAAAATGTCTTTGCAACAAATTCATTATTTTTAGAAGTTGTTGGAAAAACTCAGACTTAAGGTAAGGTTTTTTTTTATTTATTATTGTTATAATGCTAGCAGCGGAAACTACTCTTATCACTATAAGGATGGGACTACAAACACATAAAATATAAACTCCAGAATTGTTGTCACTGTATGGATTTTTAAAAAAACTTTAGATTTTGGTGAAATTCCTGCTCTCTTATTTCGTAATAACAGCAGAGTCGCTAAAAAATAGAAATACACCTCTGGTCATTACCTTCCAGAAATGGAGGAAGTATCTCTGTAATTATCCTCTGGCTGATTAGCAGAGGCGGCTAATGAGGACTGCGCGTCGGACTGGCTGCCAAGCTACGGTTAGCAAAGAATAAAGACTTGCGGTCACAAATCAATTGATGGGCAGGTTGATAATGGGTGCCTGTACATAACAAAACTGCAACAAAAAGAGAACAAAGACATGAATGAGTTGAAAGCGTCGTGAGAAGGCTAGCTAAAGGTTAGCCATCAAAAATGCGAACGTTGGCATCTGCTACAGAACATCGTAACAGCACTAAAGTAAAAGGGTTTTCTAAGTAATCATATCTGATATAGGATACATACTATACAAACTATATATATATATATCGGTTTAATAAATTTATTACATACAGATTTTGATACACTCAGGTCTAATGTTCACTTAAAGTTGAAGGATATTCTTACACTGCTAAAACACAAAAACCTATCAAGTATTTTTGTCCCGTTTCCACAGCGAAAATACTTGACTTGGATGACATGCAAGAAACTTGTCATCTAAACACAGAAGCTTAAGTCAATAATTATTAAATATTGATTAAAAAGTACTAGTTTCATCTGTAGATTTTTTCACTTGCGAGAAAAACTTTTCTATATTTTTAAACTAGTTTTGAGAAGGGTACCTTTACTATAGAATGGTTAAAAATGCATGATTATTAAAAGATGAAAACTACCATATTTAATTTTTTAAAGATTTCAATTTGGGAGTTAAAAACGATCTCTTAAAACAAAAGGACCTCCATCTGCTGCATGGGCAACTTTTTGCTCAGCCCTGAGTTTCTCTGGTCGTAAAACCTCCCAAAAATTGATTTTTTTTTCTTGGCCTCATGTACGGCATCATCTTGTGTACTGCATATATGAACTCGGTCAAATAAACTCTGACAACAATGTCCAGAATGTCTCCGTACATCAACCACATCTAATCGTGGCGACAAATGATTTTGGAAGCTTTGAAGTAAAAACTGGCACCCAGTTCCAAACTCATGATATTTTCAGGTGCCGCTGCAACGTGCTGCCATGTCAGATCTATCTCGGTGGCACGCAGAGGTTCGACAGAATGGACATCGGGGGTGGTCATAATGATTTCCACATCGGTTCATTTGCACAACCTTGTCTCTTCAAGCGCCTTGAACTGAAGCCAAACATTTATAGCCACAACCAACAGTTCAGCTGAGGAGAGGAGTTCAACTATTAAAAACAAAACAACCATTGTTTACAAAAAGAAGAAGGAGAAAAAAAGAAAACATTATGTCTATTAAAAAACACCTTTAACTACTTTAACGTGTGGCTCGGGGTCTACAAAAGCACAATTTATTATCAATTAAAATTCAGACATATTTGAAACATGTGTGATCTCCATTTTTCAAACACCCGTGCACTTTGATGCTTCTCTAATTTGAAGTGGGCCAACTCAAGGGGTACATGAGTTATGCTTTGATATGCGGCGCAGAATTTTTTTGTTCTGTTTTCTTTCTCTTTTTTTTTTTAAACATCCTTTCCTCTGTCGATCCGATGGGGTCGTTGCGTTCACAGACTCAGTTCACTCGAGGCCGGAGCTCACACATAGAGCTGGGTCGGGCAGAACGGACCCACAGAGGAGGACGGGCTCGGTTTGGGGGAGCCTCTCCGGCTCTGCGCTCGTGTGTGTGTAGATCTGTAAAAAACGTGTCCGTGTTTTGGATCCGGGCGGGATCGGACAGGAGCGCCTGTGGAAGAGATCAGCTAGATGGGTGGTTTAGGACCTCTGATTCATGACCCTGCATCTGTTATGTTCATACGACTCGGAAGATGTATTGAAAAGATACAGCGGCCACCTCACATATACCTCCTACGCTATATCAAACCGTGGCAGAGGGAGTCGAGAGGTTTGAAGCTGGTAGGTTGTAGTGGGGCTGAAACTGATGTTTGGATCTGTGCGTGGGAAAATAACTTTACTGTATAACTTGCAGAGGCTGAGTGTAGCACTTCACCTGCAGAGAGTCCTGTTTTTATGGAAGAGGAAAAAAACGGGGGGGGGGAAAAGTTGGAAAAAACCACTTCGATCCATCTAAGGGTTCTACAATTACACAAAATGTAAAAAACACAGAAAGCTTATAAGAACAATTGATGCTTCTAACTTTTTCACATTCTCCGTAGATCGTAAAATGTCTCTCTGTCCGGTATTTTTATGGTAATGCAGAGATTTAAAGAGAAGCGGCAACAGCGAGTAAACAACTGATGATGTCCTTGACCTTTGACCATCCACAACCACTCTGAGGTTCCTCACAACCTTTAATTTTCCTTTAGGTTGAATAAGGTTTTCTTCAATTGAATTGAATTGAATAACTTAATTGGTTTTCTCTGACATGTTGAAACTCATCTGGCTTAAGGAGAGTCTAAAGTTTGGAGATGATCAAAGTTTTTGTCGGACTCTGCTTTTCCACCTGCTGTTTGAGAAATGACCACCACAAGTTCTCAGTGGGATTACAATCTGGTGAGTTTTCTGGGCAGAGGTTCAAAATGTTGATATACTGTTGATATGAGTATCGCGACACAGTGAAACACTACATTATGTGGGAAAAGCCTCAGATCGTCCCCAAATTGTTTCCAAAGTTGCTCTTGGATGATGATTTGATGTGTCTTTTTTTGTTTTTGGTCTGGGCAGAATTGGGAGGAAGCCCACTCCGTCGACATAGAAACGACCCAACACAAAGACTATATCAGGACTAGGTCTGCCAATATCAAATTTTTCAATACTTAGGTTTTCTCTGAACATCCAATCTTATATATATATAAGATTAGATGTTTCCAACCATTATTTCCTGGTACTTTTACCTGCAATCCTAATCCCATCGTCTCATTCATGTCTTTGTTGTTCTGAGTTATTTTCTTGTCTTTTGTGAACTTGATGTGATTTTGGTAACCCAGCTTCGGCTGAAAATAATTCAGCTTTGTAACAGATCTAATCTGTTCTTGAATTTCTTCATGATTTGATGCTTTTTAAAATCCTTAGCTTTGTAGATAGGCTCGATTTAAGTGACATTTTGAATTATACTTGTACGTAGGAGCCAAGTTGGGTTTAAATGGCATCTTCTCCTCCATGTATCCTTAAAACTACAGTGTGTAACTTTTATAAAAAATATTTTTTAGCTAGCACAGCCTGTCATGAATGCTAAGGTTAGATGACCCGATGACGGTGGATAAAAAGCTTTCCTGTAACGGTAAGTTGTTTCTCTGCCATTAGCACATTTAGCAACAAATACATGAGGTTGATTGACAGCACTAAGACCCTCCTCTTGGCTCTGATTGGTTGTTTTTGGTCGGGAGCGGGCAATGGTGACTCAGGGAGGAGATTAATTTTTTCATAGCTTACAAGTATCATTACACACTATCACAACATTGTGACAGTCTCAACAAATATGTAAAAATATGTATATTTTTATAAAAGTTATTGCATCTTTGTCATTTTTAAACTGTATCTTGCAATGACTCAGTTTGTCTTAGTTTGATTTTAAAATCTGGTGATCTGACAAAAAAGAAAAAAAAATGGAGGAAGCTGTAATGGAGCCACTTTTTTTTTTTTTTAACAATGCACCTTAGAAACTCAAGTTTGTCCAAAATGTCCCAGTTGATGTGTATATTTTAAAAACATACGCTTGTGCTTCCAACTTGTGCTTCCCTTATGAGAACATGTTGTAAAAAGGGAGACAACTTCATTTTTGGTGCCCTAGATTTTTTTCTGCCATTAGCAGGAGAAAAATGCTTGAATATGTTTGTAGGAAAGCTGTTTCAAGAATCAGAACCTTCCATCGTTGTTGTTCAAGCTGCTCTGTGATGCTAAGCTAACGGTTTACTGTAGCATTTTGACAAGATCTTTTGTTTCATTTGTCCCAAACATTGAGGTCTTTTGTTCATCACACTTTTTGTAAACAGAAGGCAAGGCAACTTTATTTATATAGCACATTTCAGCCAAGGACAATTCAAAGTGCTTGTACAAAACAAGTTAAAAACAACAAGAAGATAATAGAAAGAAAGTAAATTAAAGCCCAAACAGATTAAAAATGTACAAAATAAAATATTACAGTTTGAATATAGTTAAAAACAAACATTTAAGAATAGGCAATGTCAAATAAGAAGGTTTTTAACCTTGTTTTAAATAAACTCAAGGTAGGGGCAGTCTTACAGTGAGCAGGAAGTTTATTCCAGAGTGTTGGAGCATAAAAACTAAAAGCTGCTTCACCATGTTTGGTTCTGACTCTCGGAATAGTTAGAAAGTTTGATTGTGATGATCTTAAAGGTCTGAGTGGTATATATGATTGAAGAAGATCAGAAATGTAGTCTGGGTTTCTATTATGAAGTGCTTTATAAACCATTAAGGAGATTTTAAAGTCTATTCTTTGAGTAATGGGTAGCCAGTGCAGGGATCTTAGAACTGGACTGATATGCTGATCTCTTTTTGTTTTAGTCAGGACTCTTGCAGCGGCATTCTGGAGAAGCTGGAGCTGTCTTATTGCTTTTTTTGATAATCCAGTAAAAATAGCGTTGCAGTAATCGAGTCTACTAAAAACAAAGGCATGAACTAATTTTTCAGAGTCTTGTGGGGACATGAGTCGTCTAACTTTAGCAATGTTTTTTAGATGGTAGTATGATGTTTTTATGATAGATTTGATGTGGTTATTAAAGTTCAGATCAGGATCCATGATTACCCCCAGATTCTTGGCTTCATCAGAGCATTTTAATCCAATGGATTGAAGGTGGGGGATTATACTTAATCTATGCTCTTTTGGTCCAAACACTAATATTTCAGTTTTGTTATTATTTAGTTGGAGAAAATTTTGGCCCATCCAAACATTAATCTGCTCAATACATTTGGTGAGTTTTTGAACTTGACTGTAATCTCCTGGTGAAAGATTAATGTACAGCTGTGTGTCGTCGGCATAATTGTGATATTCTATCTTATTATTTTGTATAATTTGAAATAACGGAAGCATATAGATATTAAAAGAAGCGGCCCCAGGATGGAGCCTTGGGGAACTCCATATGTAATTTCATTCAGTTTGGATTTAAAATTGCCTATGGACACACAGAAGGTTCTATTGGACAGGTAGGATTTAAGCCAGTTTAGTGCTATATTGGAAATGCCAACCCAGTTTTCTAATCGTGATAATAGAATTTCATGATCGACTGTGTCAAAGGCAGCACTAAGGTCAAGTAAAACTAATATTGATATTTTATTACGGTCAGTGTTTAGACGGAGGTCATTGAATATTTTGACCAGCGCAGTTTCAGTGCTGTGATGTTGACGGAAGCCTGATTGATGGACATCAAAACAGTTGTTCAGGGCCAAAAAGCTATTAATTTGCTGAAAAACAATTTTTTCTAGTATTTTAGACAGAAAAGGTAAGTTAGATATTGGTCGATAATTGCTTAAGTTTGATGGGTCTAGATTATGCTTTTTGAGAAGTGGTTTAACTACCGCAGTCTTGAAAGCCTGAGGAAAGACTCCAGAGGACAGTGACTTATTAATTATTTGTAGGAGGTCCGGAGCCAAAACCTCTGAGACCTTTAAGAATAAACTTGTAGGTATAATGTCGAGGGAACAGGTGGATGATTTCATATGATGTAAAATGTAACTCAAATCTTTTTGAGTGATCAGGTTAAAGTGGGTCATCAAAGGTAAATTCTGTTTTGGGGGAAACATAGTTAGTTGTTTCCCAGCAGCAGATACAGAGAAGTTAATTTTTTCCCTTATTTTCACAGTTTTATTTCTAAAAAAAGGTGGCAAATTTGTCACAGGCCTCAGAGGAGAAAAATTCACGGTTAACAGAAAAAGATGGATTTGTTAATCTGTCAACAGAAGCATGTCGCACGACTGCAAAAACAGTCCCCTGTGAAACATGTGACTGAAACAAAAAGTTCTGTTTTTGTTTCTTCTACATGTTCACAAAATTCTATGTTTTTCACAAGCCAAACATGTCTGCAGTTATCACTATAAAACACAGAAAGCTTGTTATTGTTTCACTGTAAACGTGGAGTTTTGCTAGCAGAATTTTGGTGTCACTTCTTCCTTTAAATAATTGCAAAATACACGGAAATATACATTACATGATGTTGCCTTAACAACACAGGAAGAAAATACAGATCGGTCAGTTGCTTTACTTTGTAGCAGAAAATAGAAAATACAACACAAAATCACTTTTTGAAAAAAGACACCTGATATATATTTAATTATTGGTTAGAATTAATTTTTCAAATTAAGTAGAAATAAATAAATATGGAATGACCCAGTATTGAAAGAAAATATATTCAACTTTGGAATGGTGTAGTGAGAAAATGATTTATTATCTTTATTTATTATTTTTGGTGACGGTACCAAATGTTTGCTCACCCAAATCAGCCAAACAGGTATGAAGATTCTGCTCTGTTCTATAATTTCTAAGAACTAAAATAAATGACATACTGCCATTGTTACAGGACTCAGCCATGATGATCCCACCACTAGCCGCTTTCAGGCTGAACCGCTGTCTTTTCTCATTTTTGCATACCTTGGGCTTGCTTGGTTAAAGATGGAGCAGCAACAACAGCGCCCTCTAGTGTCAGAGGTTCACAATGCACCTTTATTTTCCTGACCACAAAAAAACATCAAGATGACAAAGAACTATTTGCGTTCTTAGACATCGGGATAAAAAAACTTGTTTTCTTGCTAATTTTGATTTTAAAAAATCTTTATAATTTTGTGACAGGAATGACCTATAATTAACTACTACTGAATACATTATGTGTGCAGTAAAATAATAATAATAATAATAATAATAATAATAATAATAATAATAATAATAATAATAATAATAATAATAATAATAATAAATAAATAAATAAAGGGCTTGGGTAAGTATGATACAAATGGATTCTAAAAAGGTTCAAACTAGTTTTGGTACTTTTTCTAACCAAGCTCTGGCTTAATTATTAAAACCTGGGTGTTGTTATGGGTTTGACCCTAATATTTGGTTAAAGTAACTAATATCTGATATTTATGTGACCAAAACCTGGGCTGAATCTAAACACCTGGGTACCTAAACATATTATGTTCAAGTAAAATAAATGGCAATGAGTTTTGCTTAATTCTACATTTAGTAGATTTAAAAACCTAAAACGGTGATGAACCACATAATGTCTGAAAATATATTCATTGACAAGCATCTACATTTGAATACCAGATACAATAATGATTACATAACGCTGTATAAAGCATCATTTATGGGCAATTATTTTGACGAAAGTGTGATTGCTAAACAAAGCTAGTGCTAGCACTAGCTTGCGCAGGCTATGAGGTGGTAAACGGCTAACAACAGACTGAATCTTCTAACTTTACACACTTCTGACTGAACAAAGAAACACAACTACAACAAATACAACTAATTAAAGATATAAGAATTACAATTTTTATGACGATGATCATTTCAAACTTTAAAACGGGAAAGTTGATAAGTGAGATGCATAGTTATGCATAAAATAAATGCAGTAAAATAAATAAAGAGTAAAACTCAATTTCTTTTTAATAGCTTTCCCACACATTCAAACGCATCTTAGATACGTTTTAAAACAGTATACCCTTCATTTCACTAGAGGGCAGCACAAGCCCGTACATTTCTCCGACATCTGGCGTCCATCCTAAACTCCAGAGACGTCGTATTGTTAGTGAATAACGTCAGTATGTTATCTGTATGTTCTGCTCTCCCCAGGAAAGCTTTCAGAGAACTCAGTGAGCCATTAACATCTGCAATGCAGGGAACCGCTCAGGAAAAGTACTGTGGTTCTGTTAGCGCATCACTTTTATTATCCTGTGGCGAAAAAAAGCTCTGTTATCTAAGACCCAGATAATTGACTATGTAATAAAGACACAAAGGGGAACTGTTCAAATGGACCACAGACTTCTGTCCCGCATCCAAATGCTCAATTATGCTTTTTACAACCTCACTCAGCAAACTGAGTTAGTGAGCCTGGGGTCACTTCTGTCCGGCTACTGATGTTCTCCTTATGTAATGAACGACAGGAACACACAGGCAGACACACACACGCTTGACATCCCACAAACGATGTAATACAAGTATAGACTCCAGTTGAGTGCGATAAGCAAAGAAAGCAGTTATCGTCTGATAGAAAATGAAAGTAGAACACTCTTTATATAAATCCTTTTGACATTCATAAAAATATTAAAACAAACTTTTTGAAACATGTGTGACTCCTGACTGAATTGTTGAACTGATTGGGGTCTTCCTGTATTTTTCATGGGCTTTAAGCTGTTTTTGATGCAAAACAAAACTTTTCTATTTTTATTTGTAGCCCTAAATCTGCTTTTTATTTATTTATTTTTTTGTAGCTGGGCTGAGGGCAAAAATGGCTCTTTAGATTTTAAAGGTTGCTGGAAACTATGTTAAGGTTTTAATCTAATCAATACTTGATGGGACCCCTAACTGCTCAGTGTCCTAAAATGTAATTATTTATTCTTGCTTCTCATGAACTCAATCAGACGTGTAAGAATGATCTCAGTAAAGAAACGGGTGAGGGGAAACGTTTGTCGCGTCCCCATGCACTCCCCCACTTGTTCCTAATGTTTTATTTTTGGCTGGTCAGGAATAGACCAGCAGTCGAGTGGAAGGGGTCAACATGCTGGAAGGCTGGTCTCCCCTTCCGCCTCCCCTCGTTCGCTCTCGTCCAGACGCGGAGCGAGCTCCACTTGCCCGAGTGTGTCCGGTCCAATCAGTCACGACGGCTCCTAGAGCCTCCGTGACCCGAATCCATCCCTTCTCCTTGCCTTAGGCAATCCCTTCATAGCAGGCAGAGAGGCTGCGGCTGTTCTAAATCTCCACTGCCCTGCTTCTGTAGTACGCATTATGCAATCTGCTTTAGAAGTTTAATCAGGATGCTGGCACACCGCAAAAGTACACAGCGTGTGTGTGTGTGTGTGTGTTCAAGATCAATAAGGGATCTATCAGGTTTGTCACACACAAAAGCAATGCTTCACCCTCATGGTCAGCAGCAGATCAGTGACAGACAAACTTTCCTCTAACAGTGACGAAGGGTAAACTTCGCCAAGCTAAAAAAATTATGCATGTGTAGCCGAGTGGGGCTGACCCACCTTGGTCTAAATCTGTGTGACATAATTTATGATGTAAGTTAGATCTGCTGCTTGCATTAAAAAAATGTTACTGAACGATTTGTGTTGACTAATAAATGTTAAAGAGATATGTGGGACATTTAAGCTATAGGTTTTCTGAAGTTATTATGACTGATAGTTTCCTTACCTTTTGGTGGAAAGATGTGATATCGGACGGTGAGTTTGAAGAACTCCTCAGAGCGGTGGAAAGCAGACAGATTTTAGCTGATTCTGTCATTTCCAGAAACAGAGCAGTATTGCTAAATATTTAATATAAGCAGCTAGTTTTCTCTTTTTCTGTTTTGTTTTCTCTTTTTTTTTCTTCTTATAGCTGCCATTTCTTATTTACGCATTTAACCTGCAGATACCTGCAAGCAGCAGAAGTAGAAGTCTTTTTAGGTTTGTCATTTCTGACGGTTTTTCATAAATGGATTTTAAACCTTTTTTCTTTTTGTTTGACTTGGGTCTTCTCTTCACTATATCAAGCAAACCTTGGTTCAATTAATTGCATGATAAAATAAAACAAACTCAATAATTTTCATTTGCTTGATTTATCGTTTGACTCTTTTCTCTCTCTTTCTACCAAAACTGGCCTTCAGCCTGCTTTGGTCTCAGCTATTCTATTTTTGAAAGACAAAAATTGATTGGAGCCTGTCGTAGCAATGCATGGAAAGCGCCTATCACTCTACCCCTCAAAATAACTGCCGCTTCCTTTCACCAATAATGCGTCTGGTACTGCTGCGTGCACCCCCACAATATACTATATGTATATCAAAACATGCGGCTGGATCTCGGCATGCAGGCTATTACTTCTGTTGGCATTTCGAGTAACCATGGCGACGTAACTAGCCGTGGTCAAATTCAAATCAAAACAACTTCTAACTGACTCTGTTTTGTGTTACTTAAATCGTGTCCGATTTCAGGGTCTGGTCCTTCTCAGGGTCTGGTCCTTCGAAAGACCCGGTTTAGGCAGGACGGGGTTCCTTCGCAGGCCGCGACAGGCCTAGCCTTCAGCTAGCTGTCTAGCGTCCACCAGAATAACTCATGTTGCCTAGCAACCGTGACAACGTGAAGCACAGAGCCGCTAAGGAACGAAGGTGACGTATTGATGTACTGATATTTAAAACCTACAGAGCTAAATTCTCGCCTTTCTGGTAACCAAGTGCCACGAAGTAAACATCTGAGTTTTACCAACTGTAAATATTTTGTCTCTTACGCAGTATTTCAGAATAGCTTATGTTTTATAAACAATAATACTTATTAATTCGGTGTGAAGAGATGAGCGGTTTTTTTTCTGGTAACGAACTGCCACGAAGATTTTTACTTTTGTGTTTAATGTCTGTTTTATAATATATTTACCAATGACAAATAAAAAAAAGAAAAACATTTTCACTTCTCTGCCAAATTGACCAACTGTACAATTCTTGTCAAGTAGTAGAGGATAAGTAGTATTTCAAAAGAGCAGAAGAAATCTTATATATTTTGAACAATAACAATTTTTGTTGTTATTCTGTTGCTAAGAGATGAGCGTGTTCTCTGGCAACCAAGTGCCACAAAGTAAACATCTGATTTTTACTTTTGCAAAATTTACCAACTGCGCATTTTTGTGTGTAAGCAGATAAACAGTATTTCAAAACAGCTTATGTTTTATAAGCAATATTATTACTTATTAATTTGGTGTTAAGAGATGAGCGTTTTTTTTTAAGGTAACGAACTGCCACAAAGTATAAATCTGATTTTTATTGTTGTGTTGAATGTCTGTTTAATAATGTATTTGCCACCAGCGACAAGAAAAACAAAATTTCACTTGTCTGCCGAATTCATCACCTGCACTGGACAACATGCTAATGATACCCCATATGCCACTGGCAGCATTTAGGCTAAGAGTAGCATTTTAGCTAATTTTAGCTTATCCACTAATTTTAACATACTGAACAGAGTAAGTCCATGCTACTCAATATGCTTGTGACTCTCTACATGCTATTGAGTACATTGTAGCTTACTTTAGCATTGATGCTAATTTTTAGCATCATAGCAGTAGGTTCCAACCAACAGGCACGTTTGGCAGGCCCCGTTTAAATCTCTTCAGAAATGTTGTAGTTTTATTTGTTGTTTCTGTTGTTTTGTTTGCATATTTGGGATTTTCAAAATGTCTTCCAGTTCTAATGCTTAAATGTTCATAAAATGTAAAGTTTATTGATCTTTGAGAAAGTGTTCTTGCATTATTCTTCCATTATTACTGTTGGTCTCAAAACAACAATATTATTGTTTATTGCAACCATTTCTGGGACAGTTGATCGTCTTCCAAAATTTCTTATCATGACAGGCCTACCTGCTCATTGTTATTAGGCTTTGTTAATATCCGTTAAGGCCATATCTATTTTTTTTTTGTTGAGAAAATTACAGCACATCCATTAATTATTATGAACGTACTCAGAGAAGTGCATCTGAAAAGACGTAGTCAACAACTGTAATAGAATTAGCCTTTCTGTAGTGAAAAAACAAATCTGGTATTCTATGATCTAAAAAAGAGGGAGCTTGTTGAAATGGTCTAACAACAAAGCCTTGAGGAACTCCATGTGTGATCTTTGTTGGTTCAGACCTATAAATGAACTTCAATAAGTGCTTTCTCATCGGAAGACGTGGCTGAAGACATGACCAGACTGCACTGCAGAGATTATGTTGATTCCAAAAAGCAGTTTGCTTAAGACACTCCTTATTACAGATTTCAAGAATTATTCAACAATAAAGATGTTTGTGCTCAGTCCCAGGTAATATTCCTGCAAGTCACAAGGGGAAAAAAAAGATACCTCATCTTAATCAGAGCAGCAGCTATAATTGGAAAATGAGGCATGAGACATTTCTGTTTTGTCAAAACACAATTAAGAGAGCGTCTCCGGCCTCCAGACTCTGAAGTCTGTCTGGTGTGTGTGTCGGCGGAGAGCTTCATTAATTCACACACTGCCGAGACCCTCAACGCCCCCCCCTCCTTGTTTTCGGGGCTCTGAATAATTTGCTGGAGTTAAAGCGCAGTAAAGCTCTTAAACCCTGATTTCCCTCGTTTACCCTGTCTGTTCTCTCCCTCAGTCGTTCTTCCCGCTCCTCTTGCCTTTTGGTAGCAGTGTTTGCTAATTACTACTGAATGTACTTCCCTCCTATTAAACAGATTAGTAGAAATAAATAAAATCTCTCAATATGTCTGTGCATGTCTGTGTGTGTGTGTGTGTGTATGTGTCTGTATGTTGACACACATACACTATAGATATTTTCATATTTGATCTTTTCTTCAAATTCTGGCTGAAGTCTTCTAAAATCTCATGTTTTGAATCGACGAAAACAACATAGCTCATAATTTAAGAAAAATAGCACCATCACATCGTGGGGTTGTTGATTATTATTATTATTATTATTATTATTATTATTATTATTATTATTATTATTATTATTATTATTATTATTATTATTATTATTATTATTATTATTATTATTATTATTATTATTTTGTTTAGAACTGAGATGTTTGTTAAAGTGAAGGAGTTTTATACAGTAATCAGTTTCAAAATACCAGGCAGAGTTGACAGAAAACCTCTTGGTGTCTGACGCTACAGAAGGATTTCATTTTTCAGCACCATAAGGAGTCCATCATAACTCCACATCAACAGAAGAAGACCTTTGTGTGAGGAAGATTAACATTGGGGTGCACCGACTGCGGTTTTTCGGCCGATCACCGATCTTTAAAAAGCCTGACCTGCCGATTCCAGTTTTGACCAAAGCTGGTTTTGTTTGTCTGAAATGTTGCTAAATGAAGCAAGAAAGGCGCTGAGTTGGCAACAGTGGAGAGACTATTGCTAACTGCAAACCTGCCAGTCTGTCAGCAGAGCTGAATTTGATCTTGTGATTAATATTTTAAGAGTTTTTATCACTTTTACATTAGTCAATGTTTCTATTGTAATTCTGAAGCACTTTTAGATTTACAAGTAAAGATCATTAGAAGTAAAACCTTATTATTCTAATTTTTTTAGACCTTTTTTATTTTAAAAACTGTATTTTATTTCAATCATCCCTTACATATATATTATTCACCAAATAGTCTGTATGCAATAAACATGACAAACAAATAAAAAGCAAGAAGGCCTATTGATCTATAAAATAATTGACCAAATAATAGAATAAGTAACAGCAATGAAATAAAAACAACCAAACTAACAAAAAAACAACAACAAGCAAACAAACAAGGAGGTGTACATTAAAATGAATACATTCTAAACAACCTTTGCAGTCGTCGATAAGATGTGTGGTTCAGATCTGCTTCACATTGAAGTGTTGACTGAAGTAAAGAAACCGAGCTGCTTATTATTCATTCTTTAATGTCATCTTATATTACTCATTGTGCTTGAGATATTTCAATGTAAAGTTATTTATTTGAAATGAAGTACAGTTTTGTAAAAACAAAGAAAAGATGATCCAAAATTGTCCTAATGCTTCATAAGAGCACATAACACCAGTTTTAAAGTCCCTCCATTGGCTCCCTGTAGCTCAAAGAATAGACTTTAAAATACTGTTGTTAGTTTATAAATCACTGAATGGTTTAGCACCACAATACATTAAAGATCTGCTGCTGTTGTATCAACCTTCCAGAATCTCTGAGGTTCTGGTTCTGGTTCTGCTCTGCATCCCCAGAACCAGAACCAAACGAGGAGAAGCGGCATTCAGCATCTATGCACCACAAATCTGGAACAAACTTCCAAAAAACTGTAAAACAGCTGAAACACTGACTTCCTTTAAATCTCAACTAAAAACTCTCTTGTTTAGAGTTTTATTTGAAACGTAATCAATTACAAATTTAATGATGGAACTTGACTTAATGTTGTTATATTAAGTCAAGTTAAATGTGCTATACAAATAAAATTTGATTGATTGATTGATTGATTGATTGATTGATTGATTGATTGATTGATTGATTGATTGATTGATTGATTGATTGATTGATTGATTGGTTGATTGATAAGACAGGTTTTTGATTAACTTAAAACAGCACAATTTCAGGGATGGTGCCTTTAAATTCACAGTGTGCGTGGCGGCGGGGAGCGTGAGTGCTCCGATTCGTCTTCCTGCAGGCTCGGCACACACATGACGAAGCTCCTCCACGCTCTCAGAGGACAAGCGAAAGGCAGCTGGGGATGAAACCCAAGCAGGAGCTGAGGGAGGTCGGGTGATCTAGGGGCTGCCTGGAAACCAGGAGTGGACTGGAAGTGGGCACGAGGGAAGAAATGGGACAGGGCAGGAAGTGTGAACGGGTATCGTGGCAGGACATGTGAGAGGGAAAGGGGGGGAACACATGGTGAGGTCACATGGGAGGATCAGGTTAGAGCGGAGGGAGACGTGACTGGAGGTGTCCCCAAAGTGCACAGCCCAAAGCAGTCTCCTGCATCTGGACACGGGCCAGGAAAACTGTGCCTGGGTACATCGTGTTCGCTCTCTCGTTTCTCCCTCGACCACACACACAACACACACACACGCACACGCATACATGCAATGGCACACGGGGGCCGGTGAGCCAACACTCCCACGCTCAAATTTGTTCTGAATTGCTGAGACATATTGACACACATAATAGCCTAAACACAGAAAACAATCTGCTAACCCGCGCTGACGCCAAAACACACACACACACACACGCCCCCACACACACACAAGCAAAGAGTGTTTGCTTCATGTAAACTGGAACTAAAGAAGATTCCTATTTCTACAGCTAATCTGGTCAGTGTTCATTTACATCACAAGATCTGATGGGAAGGAACTGCAGCAGATCTGAGTGTGGTGGGAAATGATTCCTGTTAAAGGAACAATACGCGATTCAGGAGTTCACAAAGCAGGAGCTGGAAGCCTTGGCGTTCCCATTCCTGTCTGTGTTGTCCTTTCTTTTACTATCTGAGGATTGAAAGAAACAAAAAAGAAGCTTTAAAGGGATCGTTTTTCCGGAGGATTTTGTTTTGCAGCTTACGAGAGTTAATCATAAAATATCTGCACCTTTAAGAAATGTTTGAAGAGTGTTAAAAAAGGATTTGCATCCCTTTGACCTTTTTTAACAAAATAATTTGTCAGGTTATAACAGCAAACTTTGACATATTTTGTTGAGATTATATATGGTAGACCAACACAAAGAAGTGCATAGTTCTTCAAGTGAAAGGAAAATTGTTGCACAGTTTTTCAGAATTTCAGAAAAAAAAATTTTTTACACATGAGACTGTTTATGCATGAGACACAAAATCGTACCAAGTGTTGTTGGTCTGGTTTCCAGTGAAAACCTCTTGGTGCAGTTGAACTATAAGTACAAGTTAACTTATAAGAAGCTTTTCAGCAAGAAATAGGAGTTTGTTTCAAGTCAATAATTTCTTAATAAAGATGAACAAGAACTAACTCCACTGGCAGATTATTTTACTTTTAATTAGTTCTTTTTCATCAATATTAAGGAATTATTGACTTAAAACAAACTCCTACATGTTGCTAAAATGCTACTTAAAAAAGTATGTAAAACCATATGTAAAACTAAAATATATATCATAGGTTATAAGTTAGTCTTAGCTAAGGCTGACAAACGCATCGCAATAAGCATTTTATATCAGTCAGTATCAATAATTATTGAATAGTTTTATTGTTTTAAATATCTGAAATTCTGCCAAACAGGTGATGTGACCATTTGGGTTTTATCCACAGATTCCTCTCGAGCCGTTGTTCTCATTTTCCCTGGTGACACCACGCCACTGTTGTTCATTTTTAAGCACTTATGAGGCAGAATGCGGCAAAAGCTGAAACTGCTGCTGCACAAGCTACTCAACAGGTTGTTGCTAGGTAACCAAAGAGAGAGCAAGTTGCTAGGTAACCAAAGAGTAAGTGAGTTAGTTGATGCCACCAACCTTGCTTAGCTAGCCATGAGCGGCTGAGCAGCCAGAGCGTTTCTTCTGCCTACATCTCCCAGAATGCAATGCGGCTCAGTGAAATTATAGAACATTCTAGCAGATGTGTTATTTATTGATACTGATCACGTGCCTATCACGATATATATTGTTGTTGACTTATTGTCCAGGTTGTCCAAAAGCAACAATAATCAGAATATAAACAATATATAAAGAATAAAAAATAATAAAGACGCCACTGTTACATGTTCCAGGTTGGAATTGAATTATTGCCCAATAACCTGAAAGTCCTATTGCTTCTAAAACAAGCCTCTGTAGTTCACACTGTAGATATTGTAGTTTATTTTACCAACGAGAATAAACTACGGTAGGTTCATCAGGCCTGCAGGGATTTAAGTTCTTTTTTTCCTGCAGAGGTAAAGGAAACCCGGCACTGGAACATTCCACTCTTGATGTAATGTGATGAAGATAATTGCGTAAAAAGGCAGGAGATAAAGGAAGGCTTTGTTCTGTAAAGTCGGCTGTCAGACACCATCTGAGCTGATGCCACAACACTCCTCCTCCCAACCCCTTCATCCTTTCTCCCCCCCACCCTCCCCGATGTGAGGTCGTGAACCCTCCAGAGCTATACCTGATGAATCCTCGATAAGCGTGTCGGCAAAATGAAAAACAGAACATTTACAGAACCTGAGAGGAAGCCTCTGCAGCAGCAACGTGAGTTCAGTGAGCAGAGTGGAGGTGAGAGGGGGGGGGGGCCACGCAGACTTACTGGGATGGGTTTTCTGCATGAATACAGATTGGCACGGTGATAAAACAAGATTAGATGACTCACTACCTTTTCATGTAGCTCGTCAGGCTTTCTCAAGGTTTAAGGTCTGTCTCCGGGGAGCCTGCCAATGTGAATCTCCTTTCTGTTTTCCTTTTTTTTCCCAGAGTCTCTTAAGCTAACCTTCAGGCTAAACTGCTGTTCTGAAGTCCTCTGACTCTGAATGCAATTCTCCTGTGCATTTATTCCAGCTGCTCCACAGCGATGGATGCTAATGGCTGCTCACGCGTACAGGCTTCAGTACATGCTGTTCTTTCATGAGGCTGGACGTGTCTGTGGCCGGAGTGGGTTTAACCTTCACAATGTGACATACACTGTGTGCCTTTCTTCACAGTTTAAAGGAGCAGATCAAACAAATAAGAAAATGGGAGAGGGGGCTTCAGAACACTGGAGGAACAAAATATGATTTGTTTTTCAGTCATTATCATACATCCATCCATTTTCTGTTCACCCTTGTCCCTAATGGGGTCGGGAGGGTTGCTGCTGCCTCTCCAGCTACGTTCCGGGCGAGTCTGTCGCAGGGCAACACAGAGACATACAGGACAAACAACCATTCACACACACACTCACACCTAGGGAGAATTTAGAGACCGTCATAACCCGACAGTCATGTTTTTGGATTGTGGGAGGAAGCCGGAGAACCCGGAGAGAACCCACCATGCACAGGGAGAACATGCAAACTCCATGCAGAAAGACCCCGGGCCGGGAATCGAACCCAGGACCTTCTTGCTGCAAGGCAACAGCTCTACCAACTGCACCACAGTGCAGCCCCCATTATCATACAATATAAGTTAAAATAATTTATTGAAATGTTATTTGCCATACTCATCTCTCTGATTTATCAATGCTTTGATTTCAAGCTAGCATAGCATAGCTAACTTAAATTGGAAGGCATGAGGCAGCCTGTATGCTAAATAAATGAAACAAGTATTGAATACAGAATGAAAGTGATAAAAATATTCTAAAAGTTTCTTTAAATATTTTATAGCATTTTGTCTGTGGGCTTCCAAATGGCGATAACTGCAGAAGCTAATGCTGTTAACTTCCATGTTAGCTCGGAAGCTAATGCTGTTAACTTGTGCGTTAGCCCAGAAGCTAATGCTCACATAAAATCTCTTCAGGATGAAGTTATGTTTTACAGCTAGCACTGGATGATATGGACTTCAAATTTTATCATAGTATTTTGCAGTAGTTATAATAATGGTAAAAATGATGATGAAAAACTATTTATTACATCTTTTTTATGTGCCTGTATGGCTGTGACTGCAGGGAGCGGCAATCATATTGCCACAAACACAAATACTAAATATCGGCCACTTTCTCAAAGAAATGTGATTTATGTCAGTAAACTGCAAAAACTGAACCGCATTTAATCATATTTTCAAATTCCCTGACATTTACCAATGCTCTTGTGGAACAACAGTTCAGAAAATAGTACAAATAATAATTCCAATGTCAGTTTAGGTTAGTTTAGAATTGAAATTTATCAACACAGCGATAAATCGAAATGCTTATCATGACAAGAAATGTTCACAATAAATGATTAACGATACGATAAATTTCCACCCTAGTTCACCTAATGTACAAAAAAACAATCTAAAAGCGGGAATAGTTTCGCAGGCAACTGTAATCGGAATATGCAGAAACTGATCTTTGCTAAAACATTTGTGTGTGTGAATTTCAAAGAGAGCAACTGATGAATATAAGCTCAGCAAAAGGCAAACACACACACACACACACACCCACGCACACAAGCACGCACACATTTAGCAGCTCCTGATGATTCACTCAACTCCCCCTTTCCCCCATGCTATATTTGGAATTATCTCCAGGCTTCAACTAAACATCAAATTGTGTATGTGTGTGTGGGTGGGTAGGTGTGCGTGTGGGGATCGGGTGGGCGTGTGTGCGTGTGTGTGTTGGGGACATGATTACATTCACAGCGGGGGAACAACCGCTGCTGTTGCCGTCACGCAGAGAGCGTGACATCAGCGGCCTCACGTCAGCGCCGGTGTTCTCTCCGCTCACTAGAGCGGTGGATATTAGTCGGGACGCCGAGCGCCTGGACTCCGTCTCCAGCATAGCAACAGCAACGTGGACTTCCTGTCTGGACGACTGGAAGCAATAAAAAAGGATTCTGATTGCGCCGCACGGATGGAACCGGGAGGGTGGATGATTTTTAACCCAACAGCCACAATGTAGGATGAAGTGCCAAAATAAGCAACTGCCTTTGTCCGGTCTAAATTTTCACCTGTATTGAAGGAAAGAGGAAAGAGTTTTATTTTTAACACCTGCTCCTGCTCGTCAGACCGTCGCGTGACCCGGACTCTCCACAGCTCAGGACAATACAGGCGAAAGCATCTACCTCCTCCGTCCCCGCTGCGATCCACCGCTCTCTCATTATTTCGTCAATCTAACTGAATGCTAATTCCTTTTCTTTTTTTTTTTTGGCTGAAAGGCACCGATGTTCCTGTCAAAAAATTCACTTGAAAGTCTTTAGAGCACATGTGTCAAACTCAAGGTCCGGGGGCCAAATCTGGGCCGCCATGGTTTTCTCATGTGGCCCTTTAGACTTTAGAGGGACACATAAATAGAACAGCCAAGATAACAGTGTGTTTAAATATTATTTTATCAATCAATTCAAAAACAGTTTTTATCAACTTACTGCCAGATTACATCAATCAGCGGCTCCAGTTTCTTGCAAATTTTTGTGGAAATTCATGCAAAATCAACAAATTCCCGCACTTTAAAAAAAATAATAATTCCTTACTAATGTGGCACCAAAGAGGGAGAAATAACAAGATTTTCTTTCTCTTTGTGCAAAATGACACAAACTCCACATATTAAAAGTTGAGGTGAACTCAACATGCTGTTCGTTACCTTATCCAGAGACCCCTAAACTAAAACAAACTAACACATAATTAAGTAGTTGTCAAAACATAAAATCATGAATTTAAAAAGGTTTTAATATAAAGAAACAAAAAAAGGCTGGTTGTCTTTTGCACTTTATTCTGTTTATTCACATAACCCAATGCAGAAGTCACCAAATGACTAAATCGTGGCTATTTTTGTTTAACTTAACCTCAGGACAAATCCCTGCACACATCCTTGCAAAAGGTGAATACTTTTGCAAAGCACAAACCAGTGGAGGAAATGCCTTCATCCAGGCCTGAGCGGAGGTTTGAATGTAATAGGCTAACTCAAAGGAACCCTACACCTCAACGACGCGTTCAAACCCGGCGTGTGAAATGGGACTCCATGAGACTTGGATTTGGTTGAGTAAAACAAACAAACAAACAAACAAACAAGAATCCAGACAGTTATTCCACATGGATGCAGCAACTAACGTCTACCGATGTCTAACACCCACCGGGAGCGAGAGACGGAGGAGAAAAATACTCAACCGCCAACCGATCGCCGCTGCATGAAAAAAAAAATGCTTGCTGCTTAATTCTGAGTCATCATCTCATGTGGGAGGAAGACGTGCCCACAAACAAACGCCTAACGTGTTCGGGACGAGCAACAAGCTGTGCCGTGGCATCAGGCGTTCTCCTGCCTTCCTCCATTTTTCTGCCGCTCCGAGCTTTTCCTCCGTGTTCATGGCCATCAGCGTCACTTGTTACGCCGCGAGGAGCGGTGCTGACGTCACAGCCGTTATGCAATTCTGTCTCTACCGTCTGAGCGGGTAGAGGGTTTGAGAGAGGGGCTTTTTTTAGCAACCGCTCAAAGACAATGTGCCGTTCAAGCATGCACATCTGTCCTGAGAGAGAGTCTGCGTGTGCGTGTGTGTGTCTGGACTGGAAGCAAGCACATATGGATGACTTTGTCAGCTGTATTTACCCGGAAGATAGTGAGCAAGAGTGTGTTTGATGAAGGGGCGACAGAGGATGGAGGAGAAAAGTGCAGCAGCCCTGAGGGCGGCTTGGTGATGAACGTCTTGATTCTGACACAGAGAAGATAACCAAGAAAAAACTTGCTGTTGGAAAAAATTTAAAAAAATTCCCCACCAACACACTTCTTCCATTTGGACTTTTAAAAAAAAATATATAAATTTAAAGGGGCAGTATTATGTATTTTCTATCCCCATAGTGACATTTTATAGCACAACCAAAGGCAACTATCCTACCTTCAGCTCATATAAAAATGCTGCATATGTTAAATGTGACTTAAAATTAATGTAACTTTGCAATTTAACGCCTTGAAATTGGGCCTCTGTCTCTTTAAGAAGCTCCAGCTCTTTCTGAAACTCCGCCTACAGGAAGTCATCACAATGTGACTCTAGTAAACCTTTAAGAGGCAGGACTATGCGTTTTCTATCCACATTATGCCATTTTAGAGCACAATTAAGAACCTATTTTAATTTCAGTTGTTATAAAAATGCTGAATATGCCAAATATCACTTAGAAGAAATTTGCCTTTGCAATTTAACACCTTAAAATTGGGCTTCTGTCTCTTTAAGAAGCTCCTGGTCTTTCTGAAACTCAGGGAGTCATCACAGCATTGCTCCTCTATTAATCCTTTAACAGTGTTAAGCTCAGCAGACGCGCCATTCCACCAGGTGTTTGCTAATTGCTGTTGGCTAGTCTAAAGGAGCTGAGCGTGGGAGGGCTGCTCTGTGAGGCGGGAGCCCGGAAGCTTGGAAACTGCAGCTCTGAGGAGGAGCTGCGCCTCGAAGGTCCCAACAAGCGTTTTGCCCAGCTGAATGGTTGCCGTGGGAGATTAAAGGATTTCTCAAACATGCATGAAGGAATCAAACCAACACTCATGAGGGAATAACATTACAACATGACATAACGCTAAAAAAAGAGTTGATTTTACACAATACTGCCCCTTTAAATCCTCTCAGAACATCAAGCGGTTGGTAAAAATGAATTGGTCGTTTCACAGGTCATTAAGTACCTGGGATTAACCACATTTTTAAAAAGCTGAGTTCAGGATTAATAGGGGACTATAAAATCCAGATTAAAAAAAAATCTGGTCTCCTGATGCTGCGTAGCATTAATACTCCACATCACATTACGTTGCTGACACACTTTTATGTCAGAAATAGCGACAGCTGAGATGTGCAACAGGCTCACCGGCTTGTGAAGGTAGAGAACGTGGATGGGAGACGATTGGTCTGGAGGGAAACGTCTGTCATTGAGCAGATCATTAAAAAACTGTTTTTTTTTTTTTACATACTTACAGCTGTCACTAAGTGGGCAAGCTTGTAAGAAAACGTGACTGTATCGACCTCGTTAGGTCAAAAAGTGACAGCACAGCATTTTCAGCTACAAGTCACTTATTTAAGGACCTCTGTTAGGTCGAATAATTATCGACAAGAAGGATGTTGGGCTGTCGTCATTTGGAGCATTCATTCAGCGTGTCACGCCAAATTAGGTCAACAAGTGGCAGCGCGGCGTTTCTGCTACTAATTACTCACACGTCCATTGGTATGGCAGCAATCTAAGATTTGATTATTTGTTCACATCCTCTGCCAACCTTGGAAACCGCTTCTGTCACGGACATACACCTCCTCTGGCGTTGAAATCACCAAACGAGATGCGGTGTGCGGCCACAGGAGCGAAGCGGTGAGCCTCCCTAGGTTTGGTATCGACATCCAGGAGGTCACAAAGAAACCCAAGCAAACAGATGCAACACTGCAGGCCCAAGCTGCCCTGAGAGAAGGTTGGTGTTAATGATTCATCTGTACTGCTGATCTGAGACCGTTTTGCTGCTTCAGTGCCTGTTCACTGATGAAACCATGAGTTCCAGCATCAAATCCTGGAGGAGAACGTCTGGATGTGAGTTTGTGACCGTTACACAGCGTAATAATGATCTAAATCACGCCATCAAATCCACCTTTAAATGCCTAAAAATTTCAAAATTAAAAATTTGGAGTGGCCTAGTCAAAGTATGGACTGAAATCCAACAGAGACGGCATGGCGTGACCTTTCCTACGAGGTTAATCCGCATTAACTCTTCAGTGAAAACAGTTCTGCAGAAAAGAGTGGGCTGTAATTTCTCCATAGCAATTATCGTCCAGACTAGTTGTCTTTTAACATAAAAGCTTAATAGCAGCTTTTGGATTTAGATGGTAATTTTTTTTTTCCACATAGGGCCAGGTTGATTTGATTTTATCTCCTCAGTAAAATTATTATTTAAATATTGTATTTTGTATTTACTCAGGTTAAATTTGTCAGACACTGAAATTAAACGAAATCTACGTCTTGATTCACAAAAAACGATGGATAAAAAGAAGAAGAAGAAGAAGAAGATTATTTTTCCTTCTTTGGAAATTTAGATTAATATGCAACTTCAATTTTCCAAAAAACAAGGGTTGATGCACCCATTTCCCACCAACTAGGGTGGCCAGAACTACTCTGATGTTTGAAGTGGTGTGACGGCTCCATATATTTGTAACCTGAACATTCAGTGACACATAAAGACAATTATAAAGCTGGCCTTCTATTAGCTGAAGAAGATTTCTAAGATTAAAAGATTAATGTCCCAACTAGACAAGCAAACATCCAGTCATGGTGCAGCGCCAAGATTGGAAAACCACACAATCTTATCAAGTATTTTTGTCTAGTTTCTGGTGCAAGTATCTTAGTAAACTTGAATTAAGACAAAAATAACTTATCAGCAAGATATAGAAGCTTGTTTCAAGTAAATAATTCCTTGATATTGATTAAACAGTACTAGTTCCATTGGGAGATTATTTTACTTATGGGAAAATTGTCTTATAAGTAAATCTGTCTGTCAATGGAACTAGTACTTTTTCCACTAATATTAAGGAATTATTTACTTATAACAAGCTCCTATATCTTGCTAAAAAAGATACTTGGAATTTAGCTTTGTCTTATTTCAAGTGTAATAAGATACTTTCACAAGAAAGTAGAATGAAATTACTTGGTGAGATTTTTCTTTATTTCTTTCCAGTTCCCAAAACAAAAAGTGGGAACAAGTTAGTCTTAGAGCTGATAAAACGGCTTCGTAATGTGAACCTATAAAATTATGTTGCCACTGTCAACTGTCATAAAACCAATACATAATTTAAATAATCAATTATATCCGTTCTGACTTCAAACTCTACTCACACCCACAGAGTGACTAATTCACTGCATCTGCTTCAAAAAGGCAGACTTGTATCTATTTCCAATTGCTGCAGCGTAAGTAATTATCAAGTGTGAAATCCGAGCCAGATTAATCTTTCTGAAGGTGTCAAGAGAGACGTGTTCATTATACGGCAGGGCTGCATCACAAATAATTTACTCACCATTAGTGACCCTTTGGCCTCATTAGCAGATTTCTCATTATTTTTGTCTGAATCCGTCCAGGATGCAAGACGGTTTTCAGACAAACAAACAGTCTCTGCTGGGTTAGTGTCTGACTTCTTTAATAGCTCTGAATGTACAAAGGTGTTTTTGTTTTTTATACAGATCCTACTTTAAAAGAAATAATGTATCCTAACTTTTACTATCTAAAAGAAAAAGCTTATAGCGTGTGTGTTTCCTCTGAAGTCAGATGTTGGTGGCTTTATGATGTTTGTTATCAGCATCATGTTACAGTCTGTTAAAGGTGTACTCACATCCTGCTAGTTTATACTGCAGAATGCATTATCTCTGTCTGGGAGTTGATATCAAATGAAACAGAAGACAGCTGTTTGAGTTTTGGGCGTCGTCAGGTGGAGACAGAGCAGTCAAAGCTCAACAGGGATATATTCATGACACGCCTATGTCAGGAACACCACAGGGATGTAAATATCTTGGACATTTTTTAAATCCTGGTTGGATTAAGCGTGGAAAGTGCAGCACAGACTGACAGAGCTCCTTGCGGTGGATGAATGATACTGTAACATTAACAGTGCTGGCAGAGAGGCTGCCAGAAAAGTAGTTAGTTGTGGTAGCTGTGACAGAGGAGAACAAACATAGCTAATAAAACAACAAGAGCTGAAACCAGATCTTTATTTGGTGTTCCTGTCAATCGTTAAGCTAGGTTTAGAACTGTGGCAGCACAACAACATCTTCAGGAAATGAGAAAAGTGGCAGTTCAAAACGCCAATGAGGCAAAGCCTTAAGTAGTGGAAATCTTTACCAACCACTTGTTTTATTTGCCATGTGGCAACTATTTTGGCAGACCACTATTGTAGGGAGT
Organism: Gambusia affinis; assembly: GCF_019740435.1. NCBI lineage: Eukaryota > Metazoa > Chordata > Actinopteri > Cyprinodontiformes > Poeciliidae > Gambusia > Gambusia affinis. Next base: position 6,056,484 of record NC_057887.1, on the reverse strand, counting down.
GTTTTTAAGACTTTTAATACTGGCAATTAGAGGCCAATATAATAAGAAAGGCCAAGGTTTATGGATCTAATAATGTAGACATCAGTCTGGTTAAGGCTGTCAACAGGTGGTCAACAGGCGGTCAACAGGTGGTCACCTATTCCATTTCCATTTTCACACCACGGCTGATCAGGATGTATTACTACAGCTGGGGTTTAAATTTAAAAAAGGTCAAATTATTATTTGAAAAATTGAAAAAAAATATATCCTGCCTATTCTGCCAGTACTGAACTCTACATGCACAGAGTTGTAATTGAATACCTTTTCTAATTTACTTGGTAAGGAATCAATAATGGCTCTTTGTCTTTTAAAAGTGTATTTTGTCTTGAACTTGCCCTGTATAAATAGCACCAAACTGAATAAAAATGAATTTTTCAAACCGCTATTGCTTCTGTTAAATCGATATTCAGATCATTAAAATTTGTCAGACAAGGCAGATGTCTTACAAAATTAATTTGGTGGAATTAAGGAATAGATTAACTGGCTTGTATGCAGCAACACATAAAAAAAAATAAGACAAAAATATAATCTTCCAAATGTTCAGTAAATCAGCTATGGAAGTTATTATTCAGTAATTACCAAGAGGGCTTTCCTTCCCTCATTAAAACGGACTTAGCTGGATCAGTGATCAGAATTTAACAATGTCTTCAAAAGTTATCATTGGGATTTTCTTCGAAGACATTTTGTCGTGAAAAAGTAATCAATCAGAAGAATGTTCTACAAAACTAATGTAGTGTCGATGAAAGACTAATTGACAAACAGATTCAGAGTTCAAGTCACGGAAATGTTTTAAGGCACTTCAGTTGTACTTCAACACGGAGCATTTGTCGTCCCAGAACCCTGGAAAATCCTGTCGGTGCTCTCTCCTCTGCGTGGTGAAGAGATTCTGTGATTCTGCCAGCTAATAAATAAATTAGAATTTGATCGTTGGCTCATTTAGCAGAATGGGGTTTCTTGCTTAGCTGGGAGACAATTAGGGCCAATCAGCTATGAACACAGCCTCTTCATAAATCTTATTCCCCAGCCCTGCAGAGCCAAAGTCCCATGGCTCATTCCAGGCCCCTCTCCCCCTCTCCTTCTTCCTGCTTTTTTTCCTCCTTAAAGGAAGTGAGAATATTGATTTAGCTGAGTGATAATTATAGCTTTCATTAACAAAGCCGGCAAAACAAAACAGTCTCCTCTACAAAGTCATTTTACCCCAAGGACTTGTTTGGAAATAGTTTCTCCCAAGTGCGATAAAGTGGGACTAATAAATGATAACTTATTTGATTTGCAGTGGCTACTAACCGGATCAACTTGCCTTGTTTAGCTAATAAAACAGAATATGAGTAACAAACTCATGGCATTCGATTAACTGGATGCATGTACAGAGGGCTTCTGACCACAAATAGAGCAATTTGGTTTAATTTGGCTTCTCAACCAGATAAGTGTCCAAGGAATCTGTGAAGAAAACACTAGAAATTTCTTGTGATACTTAATAACAGACGGGGAAACCGATGACTGGATTTAAATACAGCACATGCTTGGATGAGAACCTGTTAGTCTGTGTAAGTCCTGACGGTGGGTGGTGGTGGTTGATCACCTCAAAGCAGTACAATGACCCCGAGCTACAAAGAAATCTTTAGATGAAAGCATATTCATCTGGTAAATGGCCCGGTCAAATCCCAGGCATAAAACCAATCTGAAGGCGAAACTTTTAAAATTGATTTCCACAGACGCTCTCCATCTTATCTGACTAGCCATGAGCTATTCTGCAAAGAAGATTGGGTGCAAAGGTTTGAGTCCCCACAGGTGCAACGAGACATTCTGCAAAAGATTTACAGACGCAAATCTGCAGAAGGAAAAGACGGTTTTAGAAACAGCCGACTCAGTGGGACTGAATGCAAATCTAGCCATGCTTTTCTTATCTTTCTATTTGCAAAACTTTGTGAAAACTCTGCATTGCTTCCCGTACAATTCACACTGATGCGCTACTTTCTGCTTAGGCCAGTCACATAAAATCTCCAAAAAGAACTTTGACGTTTGAGATTCGGAAAAGTTCGAGGCTTGTGAATACTTTTGCGAGGCATGAAGCATTTCCCTCGCTGCTTCTTGACTCCTGCATGATGAGGCACTGTGGGTCTGGTTTAGACCCACAGTCTAAACCAGAGTGTAGACTGTGGGTCAGGTTGAGGTAAACGTCTACAGACATCATGATCTGACGGTGCAAACATGGCAATGATTTCAAAACCCTAAAGCAACCAGACCAAATGAATAATCTTTTTTTTTTTTTTATTTACATTTTCTACCTAAATATATGCTGAATATATTAATTATTTAGCTGACCAATCAGCATGTATCTAACACCTAGCATCAGCATTGCAGACATAGTGACATATGGATTTCAGATCTTCGAACGGAGACTTTCTAACGCTGTAGGGACGAAGCTGCGCGGAGCAGAAATGTAACCCTCCGATTCGTCTGCACCAAGATGTGGCAAAATTATCCGCCATTCAGTTCAGCTGTGATGTACGCCGGATCAAAGGGCTAAAGGTGACAAAATAAAAGAAACACACATTTATTCAGATGAGCTGGAGGGAATGGAAACGTCTCACACAAAGAACAAATCGCTAATCAGTTGAGGAAAAGGACAGAGGATTATCAAGGTCGTCTGGATTCACAGTGAATGCTAATGATGTTCTGGTCTGAATATTAGTTGTCCACATAAAACTCTGACTCTCAGAGTGGAAATGCATTGAACATAACTGAGATGTTTCAGTTGTGCATTTAAATATTAAGTTTACAGTATAAATGCTACCCATTTGAACTAACTTTCATGATACTAACACAGCCAGGTTTTACCGTGGGGATGGTGCATTGAAGCTGCAGTGTGTAACTTTTATTAAAAAAATGTTTTTTTAATAAAAGTTACACACTGCAGCTTCAATACATATTGACATATTTAAATATTTGCATATTTGTTAAAACTGTCATCATGTCCGAAAGCCTATATGAGATAGATATTCTGTGAAAAGATCAAGCCGTCTGAAAAAAAATGCACAGATCAGAAACAGCCAATCAGAGCCAAGATGTGGGCCTTAGCGCTGACAGTCATGCTCGTGTATGTGCTGACGGCTGAGTAACAGCTTATTGTTGCAGGAAAGCTGTTTATTCGCTGTCATCTGTGGCTATGCTAACTAGCCTTAGCACTCATGACAGGCTGTGCTATCAGGAAGAAGCTGTAACACAGGACAGAGTAAGTGGATATCAGACATGCCTAACTTCTCCGATTTTTATTTGTCAAACATTTTTACAATACATTCATCTATTTCCTTTCACTCTGCAATTATATATTTTGTATCCATCGGTGAGATAAAGTGTCCTCAGAAATACAATGAATGTTGCGGCTGTAATTCAGTAAAGTGTGGATAACTTCAAGGGAGGAGGTTTGTTCTCTGCCTTTCAGTACACAGCGTGATTTAAAAGCTACACTCTTATATTTTCCTCAAAGTGTTTGACCTGTTGATGTGCAGAGTGTCTGGGCTTCTGCCGCTGTCATCGACACCCACTCAGAGCCGCCAAATTTAGCCACTAAGTCTGTGACGTGCGGCGCCGGCGTCACACTTCTTCATGTCACACACTTGCAGTGGGAGTGTGGAAATGTGCCTGCGTGGGTGTGTGTGTGTGTGTTTTGTCTCATATTAACCATTCATGTCAGTGATTTTGCTCTTTAAAAGTATTATTGTAGCTCAGAGCTCAGCCATAAATTTTAAAAGGCGATATTGTGACGCAGCATCAGGTTTCAGCTTCTGTAAATTAGTATTAGTCTGATAGGGATCAGTGCTAACTAGTTAGCATGCTAACTTCAGCAGATATCAGTAAGAAAGAAGTTAGCACATATTTTTAAGAAATGAATTAGGCTGATGTGTTTAAACCCGACTTTAACAGAACAGTTTTAGTTTCTTTGTGTTGCTGAGAAAGCAGTCTGGCAAAGGATGCCAATGCTAACCTCTTTAGCCTGTCACTGAAAGCATAAACCAACTCCAGCATTACCACACAACACCACCGTTTTTGAAGTTTTTTTTGTTGTTGTTGTTGTTGACATCAAGTTGAAATGACTATTTGTCTGCCTATTAAAAGCTTATCGTTATTTTTATGTCTTTCTCTTGCCAGGCGCCAAACTCGGCTACCTTTCCACCGTTTTAACCCTCGGCCTGTTTTAAACATCTGACCATGTGTCCAGGAGTCTCGGTTATTTTTTCCATGGCATCAGGTGATGCAGACAGCTGGGTTTTTGAATTCGTCCCCATCATGTGATAAGTTGGTGTTGGCATGGCTGCCAAAGCAGAAGGTTTCTGGCAATGAGTATTCGAGTTCTTAAAAAGAGGTTCACTGGACGTCTGAAGGGAGGATGAATGTAAATCACAATCCAGCCCCATATTTTGATTGATAAACTTCTTAATAACTTTCATCTGGATTTTAGTGTGATTTTTTAACATCCAGAACGCAGAAAGTCAGAGTGAATGGATGCATGTCCAGAGAGATGTCCCTGTGTACCGGGTCCCCTCAAGGCTGCGTCCGTTCCCCTCTTCTTTACTTTTTGTAAATGGACGACTGCCGGAGCCGGCTTGATAACAGGTTAATATTAAAATTCGCAGAAGATTCAGTGATAGTTGGCCTTCTACATGGTGATGAACATGATGTAGTCATGTGGTCGATGAATTTGTCGACTGGTGTGATAAAGCTTTTCTTTCATTAAATGTACAGAAAACAAAGGACCTGCATTGATTTTAGACAGAAACCCCATAACACAAATCAAACAATAATTAAAGGTCAGACAGTGGAGACAGTAGAGAACTACAAATATCTTGGGACTATTGTGTATAATTAGTTAAAAATGTATCTGCCATTAAGACGACCTCCAAAAAAAAAAGGACCAGCAAAGATTATTTTGTCTAAGGAGGCTCGCAAAGATCCAAGTTGATAAGTCAATGATGATCCTATTTTATAGATCATACATTGAATCTGTGTAGACCTTTTCCCTCCTCTGTTGGTTTGGGAATCTTAGTATTAGGTCAAAAAATAATACATACTAGCAATAAGATCTTAGGTCTTTGAACAACGCTCACTTACAGAACTGTGTAAAAAACAAATCATTAGGAAAACTAAAGCCATTATTGCTGATACTTCTCATTCTTTACATGCTGAGTTCCAGTTTCTGCTCAGACTTCCTTGTATAAAAAGTACAAACTCTCTTTTGCTCCTACAGCAATATCTCTTTTTAATGCAAGACAAGGTAGAGGGGACTTGCAACTTATTTAGTGTTTGTAGCAACTATCAGTCAATAATGAAATACACTGCTGTACTTTTCCCATCATGTGTTGATTTGTATTTCATGTCCTCTTGGTATGTTATTTGTTTGTTTTGTTTTGTTTTTTTTTAAATCTTTGATACTTTGTCTTTTAGTTTTTATACTTTCTGCAACATCAATTGTCCAATTTGGGGTACGAATAAATCTGAAATCTGAATACCTAATGTGGTCAACCCCTTCTGTGAGGTTAGGTGTATGGCTTGGTGTTATGATGTGACTTAAGTATAGGTAAGGTAGGGTAAGGAATACATTTGTTAACAAGAACAACTCTCATTTTGCAACTTTGAGACCCCACCATATATCTGCAACTGACATGGAGTCAATAAGCGCTGGTAAAACGATGCAGCATTGATCCAGTGATGCCCTTACGTAATCTCATGCTATGCTCTTTAGACACTCTGTCTGCATCGATGGAGATTTACTCACATCAGCATTGTGAATGCTCGAACTGAACCAGCCTGACATGCTTTGTGATTAATTAAGATAATTTAACCTCTTGATTGTTTCTTGTGGAGAACTGAACCACAATCTACACTGTCAGTTGACGTTGAAATACAAACTAAAAAAACTAAAAATGGAAGGTGATTTTGCAACAATACTGAAGTACACCATCCATAGTGTTGTAGTTAAGATTGCTAAGCCCAAGATCGATTCATCACAAGTTAATTTGCACAATCATCCGACCATGTAGCCCCCTGTAATCACACCAGGCACCATGTCCTGGAGAGGCACAAGTTTCTCAAATCGAATCCTAAAGACCATAGCAAGAATGATCAAAAACCATCCATGTTCTGGCTGAACTTGTGGTATTTGTCCAGTGTGAGCGGGGTAAAAGCAGTGAGAGTTGTGAAATATTAGTCTTTAAGGTTATAGCTAACAGAAAGTGAATATTAGTTAAATTCGCTGGCTAGCTCAATAAGAGATGTGGCTCTATATGTGAAGTAGCTGTGTGGATATTCCTGCGTCTCCCAAACAGTCCCAGGTTATTAAGACCGAGGAACTTTTACTGTAGTCAAGTAAGATTAGACTGTTAGTATCGATACATTTACTCAAACACTAGAGTTGAGTACTTTGTCCACCACTGATTACTACTACTAGTCTACTAGTTCTAGTCCTGGTGACTGGTTCTCCCAGCTGAGCCATAGATTTCTGCAGCTCCTCCAGAGTTACCATAGTCCACTGATAAAATCTCTCCTTGCCTGCTTCCTCAGTTTACGTGGACAGCCATGTTTTGGTATTTGACCTTGTTCCATGTAACCTAACAGCTTTAAACCTCGACCTTGACCTGTCTGCTGTGTTCCTTCACCTCAGCGATTCTCTGTTGACTACTTTATGTTGGTCTACCACATAAAATCCCATGTAAAAAAGGAATACCATTGCAACCACTGTACATGTGTTACTCGGGTTGACCCTGAGCCTCGCAGCGCCTGCTGTGTTTAGTATTCTGCAGGTATTCCAGTCAGCTGCTTCGTCTCCTAACCGGGGAAAAAAGAAAAACGCACGACAAGAACATCTATTTACAACCTGAGCCCTGGCATCCAGTTAATCATCAGGCTAAAATTAAAAGGAGCCACTTCAGCTCCCAAAGTAAATACAAAGAGGGAGTGAGACCGGAGATGAGAGGAGGGGGAGGGGGGGGACTGTGCAAGGCGACGTACAGCTGATGAAGAAGAGTAGATGTATGTAGACACATGAGCAGACTAATATAATACCCACTGCTGACGCACTGCTGACATTTACCCCCAGATGAATTCATCAACAAGGGGGTCGATAAAGGTGTCCACTTATTTTTGGACTCTGGCAGAGACAGAGGGCCAAGTGTGATGTCCTCTACCTCCAGAAAACTCAGGCAGAGCAACAACAGATATCCACAAACACACACACACACACAAATATTGAGAAGGCCCCTGAGGCTGGCATCGACTCAGCCCTCAGGGTACAAACTAATTTGCTCACAATCCAACTCCCTGCAAACTCCTCTTCTGGACGTAATGAGACAGATAGTTTGTTTTTGAGAGTGTATTAGTTTCTCTGCACCTAAACTGCAGCCTAAGACATGAGTGTGTGTGTGTGTGTGTGTGGGGGGGTTTGAGCTAATCTTTTGCTGCTAGGCCAGTTTCTCTTATTCGTGTTAGTTTAACTTTCCCATTCATGTTTCTTGGAGTCTATAGCGGATCAGGAGCTCATGACAAAGTACTGGTCTTTAAAAAAATCATCTAATCTCAAGCTTGGGATTATGAATCATACAATGTCTGAGTGGAGAAAATGGTAGAAGATAAATAAAACATTTTTGGTTAAAATCTTATTTCATCGAAAGGCAGCTTTTGATATGGTAGCAATTCTTTAATATAAAGATTGGTCATTCCTACGACTGATACTATGATGATAAGAAATGGAAACTAGTAATGATTCTAGGAATGTACAGCTTTGAATACATTTAATTTCAAACAAAGTTGTGTTGCTGAACCTCACTGTACTTCTTTTAAAACAGCGTAAGTGGAAATGTACCAACCCACCTGATTGGTCGTCTCTCTAAAAACCATCAATACTTTTAGATTTTTTTTGCGCGACAGCATGAAAGATGGTACATTTTGGCGCGTCAAAGCAAGATAGAGCAAAACTGTCAACATGAATACAGTGAGAAGCTTTTTGTTTGTGGGGAGAGAACTGATGTCTAAGAAAATGACATGAAATACTAGAAGTGAATTGATGTGAATCAACTGATGAGTTAAGAAATTAGCATAGAGTAAAAAACAGCTGTCTCGTGTGACAGAGAGAAAAAGATTGAATACAGCGTCCATTTAAGCTGCTAGCAGAGATTTTTAGTTAGTTTTGTTTCAGATGGTGGAGAAAAAAATCTGTTAGTGCAACTGATTGCTGTCGGCTGGAGGTGAGACACTGAAATATCTCAAATGATAAGCAAACATCCTGTCCCATCTCTACCGTCACCCCATCTTCAATGAAAGCCTTTCACTTTTCAGCAAACATGTGGCCTGTGCATGTATTTACGGCACCTCTTCATATCCAAAATAGCCCATTTGAGTCACTAATGCCGTCATTGCTGTAGGTCATCGTTGTTTTCCGAGTCTTGCTGTCAGACAAAGAGCATTACTGTGGCAGATTATTCCGATCAGGTTAAACAGCTATGAATTCTTGCGGGGGCTCGGCCAAGGCACGTGACACAGTCGGCATGCATGATGTCACCAGCTAAAAATGTAAACAAATAAAAGGGCCATGGCAACACGAGGTGCAGTCTGCCTTGTGTCTGGAAAGTCTATTTAAAGAAAGAGAGCAGATCTGCCGCCTGATGTTTCTCTAGGTTCCGCCATGTTGTCATTGAGTTCATTCCTTTGGAGCGAGTTGTCGAGATTTATTGTAAATAAAGAATAAAATTTAAAAAAAGAAAAAACAATAAATCAGTCACACTTTTTCTTGTCAGGAAAACACAAAAGATCCAACCAGGACTGAAGTTGGTTACAATGGCCTTTTGTCAAATGGTTTGGTTAATAAGGGAACGCTGGTATTAAAGACTGCCTGAAGTGGCAGAAGCAAAAAAGAAACAATATTAAACTGACTACTAAGACAAATGAGACTGAATCCGTCTAACATATAATCATTTGGGAAGAAACGTTGAATAAGAAGCACATTTTCTGGACTGGATAGCAAACCTGTAGAAAGATTATTAAAAAGCTGTAGCCTAGCAGATCTAGACATGTCCTATTCACATCAGGACATTAGTAACTGTTCCGACAGTTTAATGCATGCCTCCTTTTGCCTTTTCCTTTATAAAAGCACTTTTGATTGGTTGAGGATCATTGTCATTTTGAAACACTTGGCTGTGTCCAACTTTCACACCTCCGATCCTTGATTTGAAGAATCTGGAGGTTCTTGTTATTATGGTCCCCTTGTGCACTGCTCCAGTAGTATTTACTAGTATTTAAATACTACTGCATGTACAGCCGTACTGCATGATGCCACCACCACCGTGCTTCACAGTTAACTGTGAAGTCTCACCTTCATACCTCTAATCATATCTTTTGACTGATCTTTGTCTTAATGGTGTCAGTTTTTTATGCTTTTTTTGTCTTTTGTTGTCATTTTTTCAGTAAATGGTGACAGAAATTGCTTCCCTACAGGCAATTCAATGTCCTATTAGGTTCCAGGAAATGTCAGGCTTCAGCCTTTGTGTGTCCTTCATTATTCCTGAATGTCCTAAGTTCCTGTCATGTGAAGTAGACAGCTTGGTTCCACCTTTCATGCTCTGGCAAAATGGTGACAGATCCAAATAACTTTTATGTCTGCAGAGCAACTCCAAACTTAGAATGTGGAGATGCTTAGCTTGAAAGGACTTTCCCAACTTGTGTCAACCAATCAATCAATGAGAATCACAAAGGAAAGTTAATCAGCAGCAGGTTTTGCTGCTGGTTGGCCTTTAGGGTTTAAATTGACCAGAGGCTGTAAAGCGGAGTCTTCTCCGATTTTCCCAACCTGTTTGTGGTTTAATCATAAGAGGTTTATGATTAAACCTCTTATGAGATTTAATCTTATGAGGTTTAATATTAAACCTCATAAGAAATCACGCATAAATGATTATGCATTCAGAAATCACGCATAAATGAGTACAATGTGCTGAGCAACCCAAGGGAACGGGTGGATGCGTTCCTGTGACCATCCGTGATAAAACGTTGTGGGGATCTTTGACTTTGTGGATTCTATTCTGACTCACATGGGTGAAAAGTAACAGCTAGAAAAAGAAGATGTGAGCCTAACAAAGGTTCCAGCGGGTTGAGGCGGAAAGATGCTTTACGTCCTTGAATACCGAACAACCTGCTTAGACAGGGTGTCTCATTGCAGCCCAGCCCTTTGACGGATGGTGAGGTGTGAGTGGAAACACTGAGCCAATCAACCTGAGCCTGTGAGCGTCTGTTCTCCTCCTCATCTCTGGTTTCACTCCAGTTCACCTGAAACCGGCTGTCAGTCACCGCGACAACAGCAGCTAGCACATGCATGATCCCCACATGTTCGGCCGCTCCATTCATTCCAATGTAACCTTCACCCCCACCACCATCCTCCTTTACTCCGAAACATCAGGGTTGGCTTACTTTTTGTTTTCTAGTACACGCTGCTCTTGTTCAACCTCCACAGCAACAACTGAATCAGCAATATGCTGTCGGCCGTAGAACGTCCACATTCAAGCAAGGAAGAACAAACTGTTTTGTGTCTGAGGGCTGGATCTCTGAACCGTCAAAGCTTTTATTTCTCAGGAGAATGATTTCATTTGGGATGACTTAGAGAACCTTAATTTCCATAATTATTTACAGCATTAGTCAAGTCTGCCCTCAGAAGCTGACATGCTAGTAAATGTATGTAATAAAATGTTATGGTGGCAGTGTAAAATACGCAGAGACTGTTTCTACCATTCAGTATGAATGGAGCTGTGTGAAAATGTCTGCCTTGGTCATGTTAGCTTACAAAACCTACCACAAATGGCTTCAGCAAGAACCAAGAAAACTATTATGCATTTACATAACAAATTGACAACCAATAGGTTTGTGCAGCTACTGAATATCCTCTACAACCATAAAAAGGTATCTGGCTTCTTAGGTATCTTGGCTTTCTTCTGTTCTTATCATTTTGGTCGTGGCTACATATATCAGAACGTTTTAAACAAATAGGTGAATTGATGAGCAAATTAATTAAGGGGAAAAATCAATGTAAACCATAAAACCATGACTGAATAACTAACCATGTCAGTAAATTCTACGATTGGTGCCAGACCTGTAGAATGAAGAACTCAGGCTGACAGATCTCAAAAGGCAACTCATCATGTGCCGATCTTAAGTAGTTCAACAACAGAGCCATTTCTAAAGCTCCCCAGAACCACAGTCAAAACTGTTATCCATTGAATAATGGCGAACTTTACCAAAATTACTCCAAAAGTGCATGAACAACTGATCCAGGAGGTCACAAAATAACTATGGATTACATATAAAGCACTGCAGGACTCACTTTCCTCTGGTAAGGTCAGTGTTCAAGATTTAATGTTAAGACAGAGGCTGGGTAAGATTGTCATGAAATGTGTGGTGTGATGAGGTGAGGTAGACGCCGAAGACCCAGGTGAGTGGAGGAAAGGCAATTTTAATAATAATTTCAGCTTCAAAATAAATCTACAAAATTCTGGCGGCACGGCTGAGCGGAAGCCAGGGCTCACACCGGTAGCAACAGAATTAGCAGCGGCAAACAAAACAGGCAGACTCAGGGACGCAACAATCAACGAGGACCCGACAACACAGACAGACACAGGTGACTCTAAATACACATGAGGTAATCAGGGGACGAGACACACCTGGGAACTAATCAAGGGGATAGACAGGACAACACAGAGACTCAGGGACACAGGAAACTAGAAATAAATACACAGAAAAACATGGAACCTAACAAAGATGGCCTCCTATTAAAGTCCCAAGAAAACTGCTGAAGTAAAAGAAGACAAAGGCCCATCCTCAGAGATCCTGTGTACAGAAGAGAAAGGATTGGAGGGCTTTTGAAGGTCTTCGTCCTGTTACAACTGGCATAAAATCTAACAGGAAGGAACATCACATCGACAGTCAGAGTAATGGTGGATTGAATTCTTTTCCCTAGAACATTCTGCAGGAGAATGTCCAAATATTGGCTTGTGGTCATAAGCTCAATCTCTCATGGGTTATTTAGTAGGACAACGAGCAAAGGTTCACCAGCAGGTCTGCCTCTGGAAAGTTTTGGGGATGTTTTGGTCAAAGTCTGCACTTAGTTCTGATCGAGATACGGTGTCAGGACTTTAGAAAGTTGTTCCTGCTTGAATGTCCTCCAGTGTGGCTGATTTGAAACAATTCAGCAGAGAAGAAATTTTCGAAATTCCTCCCCAATAATGTCAAAGACTCATTGCCGATTGTAGCAAGCAGCACAAGGAATTATTCGGTACAGGAGACAATCACATTTTCACAAAAGGCCATGTTGGATTAGATTCCTTTTTGTCCTAAGTAAATGAAATCATGGTTTCTCTTATGTACCTTCTTGATGAAACTACTTTTCAACAATCCTGAAATGTCGCCCATTCCTTATTTGATTCATCGCTTAACCACCAATTCCTTGTTTTGAACTTGATCTATTGCTGAAAAGTTTGATAGTTATGCAAACTTTTACCAGCCAGCCACAGCACTTTCCAACAACAAGTCCAATTCCCCCATGCTCACACAATCAATTTACAGACAGGCAACGGGTAAATCAGTGTCTTGCCCAAGGACACGCAGGACAGGTTAGAACCAGGAGTCCAACTAACAACCTCTCTTCCCTGCTGATCCACAGGCATTCTAGGTGTTTATATGAGAGAAGCAGGGAGTGAGCGATGGTAATAGCTGCTAAGACCCGGTTCGCCACACATCAGTTGCACACGGACCTGTTTAATACAGCTGCTGGCAGTGAGAAGCGTTGAGGGTTAGTAGTGACATAGCCTGAGCACATGAGCTGTTTACTTCGGGCTGAGCTCAGCAGAAGGATTAAATTAGGAGCAGTGAGAGGCTGAGTGGGGCTAATTGGAAGAGACAGGACCTGGTCAGTGTCTCCGGGTCCAGCTGGCTGCAGTAACACGGACAACTCCTCTCACACTCTGCTAACTTTCACTTGAGTGGGGTTGACTGGTTGTCTTTTTGTCGCTTGACAGCTTTTCAAATGCAAATGATGTTGAACCTGTAAATCTTCTATCAAACTGTTTGACCTCCCAGGATTTCTCTTGAGTAAAGCCAAGTCACTTTATGAAAACTTTTGCCATTAAAGCTGCAGTATATAACATTCATAACAGAACGTTTTGACACATTTGCTTATAAGTATGTTGCAACAAGACGAATGGAGGGCAGCATTGTGCTGCGCTGTGCCACTTAACCTGTTCAGTTTAACACAATTTCTGATAAGGAATATATGTTTAACATGTGAGACATTTACAATGAAGTGGAAGCACATTCAATGACGTGCTAAAATCACAGTGCCATCTACTGGCCTGGCATGACAACTACAGCTGACTCAAGGTCTCCTGGAATTTTCTAACAACATCAGAAAAAAAACATCAGTTTCCTGGCAGCATTCTTGCAAAAATCAACCTCACATCTCTACTACATGAAGAAGTTATGGAGACTAGATAATAACTTTAATTACTACTTTAACAATACTTCCCTTTCGAAATTTTGAACTATTCCTTTAAGATCTGTCCTTCTTCCTTTATCCCTTTCCCACATGTGTCCACAAGCGGTTCCCCCTGTTTACATGTTGGTGCTGAATCCTAATGTGGCGCTGTCCTGTGTGACAAGGAGGAAGCAGGACCTGAATGTGACCATCAATTTCAGGCAACAATGGCGTCCATAGAGAAGTCAGGAGAGAATGAGGGAAACATCTTTCACAAGCAAAGAGGAAGAGTCTGCTGTAATGTGCAACATAACAGATTGGGCAACACATTCCACATGAACAGAAAAACATTGTGCAGAAGAAGAGGGAGAGGAAGGAGTGAAGGAAGCGTTGCGCTTTGACCTGAAGCGGGCCGATTCTGTTTGGTGTGTTAATCACCCAGGCTGAATGGCCGCCGTTGGGGCGGGCTACTTCTCACACACTGAACGATCCCCGACACCAGGCAGAAGCAAACACGAGCGACTCGAAAACTCTCCAGCAAGAGCGGGGAGATGATGCAAACAATCCACTGTCTTACCACAGGTGGGACTGAAGGCCCCGACACCAACCCTTACGCGATCCCGCCGAGCTCTGCTTGGTGAGAATTCAGAGTCGGCGTATGGAAACAAATCATTCCCCAGCTAACGGCTAGAGGTTCAATTAGATGCACTGCCTCGAACGGGCCAGATAGAATTCAATTATGTAAAGAACGAGTTACGGTTGAAGGATGGAAATAAACAAGGTGCTCTGATGTTTTATTCATCCCGCACTGCAAAATGCCTCCTGCATTAAACAAGAGCAGCAGGCGAGCTCTGCCTTCAGAGTCTGGAGACTGATTTGTTTAACTGTTTGCCTTTAGGTTGTCACATTGGAGAGGAAGCAATTTTCATATTTGCATTAGTTTTCAGCCGAGAAGCTA